>NC_134362.1:1687346-1998200 GCF_048569485.1 Anomaloglossus baeobatrachus
AGAGGGCAGCGGTGTAACACAGGAGCAAAGGGCGGCGGAGGCACAAGCACAGGTAAGGGGTAAAATGTAGAAGAAGAGGGCAACGGTGTAACACAGGAGCAAAGGGCGGCGGAGGCACAAGCACAGGTAAGGGGTGAAATGTAGAGGAAGAGGGCAACGGTGTAACACAGGAGCAAAGGGTGGCGGATGCACAAGCAGAGGTAAGGGGTGAAATGTAGAGGAAGAGGGCAGCGGTGTAACACAGGAGCAAAGGGCGACGGAGGCACAAGCAGAGGTAAGGGATGAAATGTAGAGGAAGAGGGCAGCGGTGTAACACAGGAGCAAAGGGCGGCGGAGGCACAAGCAGAGGTAAGGGGTGAAATGTAGAGGAAGAGGGCAGCGGTGTAACACAGGAGCAAAGGGCGGCGGAGGCACAAGCAGAGGTAAGGGGTGAAATGTAGAGGAAGAGGGCAGCGGTGTAACACAGGAGCAAAGGGCGGCGGAGGCACAAGCAGAGGTAAGGGGTGAAATGTAGAGGAAGAGGGCAACGGTGTAACACAGGAGCAAAGGGCGGCGGAGGCACAAGCAGAGGTAAGGGGTGAAATGTAGAGGAAGAGGGCAGCGGTGTAACACAGGAGCAAAGGGCGGCGGAGGCACAAGCACAGGTAAGGGGTGAAATGTAGAAGAAGAGGGCACGGTGTAACACAGGAGCAAAGGGCGGCGGAGGCACAAGCAGAGGTAAGGGGTGAAATGTAGAGGAAGAGGGCAGCGGTGTAACACAGGAGCAAAGGGCGGCGGAGGCACAAGCAGAGGTAAGGGGTGAAATGTAGAGGAAGAGGGCAGCGGTGTAACACAGGAGCAAAGAGCGGCGGAGGCACAAGCAGAGGTAAGGGGTGAAATGTAGAGGAAGAGGGCAGCGGTGTAACACAGGAGCAAAGGGCGGCGGAGGCACAAGCAGAGGTAAGGGGTGAAATGTAGAAGAAGAGGGTGGCGGTGTAACACAGGAGAAAAGGGGGGCGGAGGCACAAGCAGAGGTAAGGGGTGAAATGTAGAAGAAGAGGGCACGGTGTAACACAGGAGAAAAGGGGGGCGGAGGCACAAGCAGAGGTAAGGGGTGAAATGTAGAAGAAGAGGGCACGGTGTAACACAGGAGCAAAGGGCGGCGGAGGCACAAGCAGAGGTAAGGGGTGAAATGTAGAGGAAGAGGGCAGCGGTGTAACACAGGAGCAAAGGGCGGCGGAGGCACAAGCAGAGGTAAGGGGTGAAATGTAGAGGAAGAGGGCAGCGGTGTAACACAGGAGCAAAGGGCGGCGGAGGCACAAGCACAGGTAAGGGGTAAAATGTAGAAGAAGAGGGCACGGTGTAACACAGGAGCAAAGGGCGGCGGAGGCACAAGCAGAGGTAAGGGGTGAAATGTAGAGGAAGAGGGCAGCGGTGTAACACAGGAGCAAAGAGCGGCGGAGGCACAAGCAGAGGTAAGGGGTGAAATGTAGAGGAAGAGGGCACGGTGTAACACAGGAGCAAAGGGCGGCGGAGGCACAAGCAGAGGTAAGGGGTGAAATGTAGAGGAAGAGGGCAGCGGTGTAACACAGGAGCAAAGAGCGGCGGAGGCACAAGCAGAGGTAAGGGGTGAAATGTAGAGGAAGAGGGCAGCGGTGTAACACAGGAGCAAAGGGCGGCGGAGGCACAAGCAGAGGTAAGGGGTGAAATGTAGAGGAAGAGGGCAGCAGTGTAACACAGGAGCAAAGGGCGGCGGAGGCACAAGCACAGGTAAGGGGTGAAATGTAGAGGAAGAGGGCAGCGGTGTAACACAGGAGCAAAGGGCGGCGGAGGCACAAGCACAGGTAAGGGGTGAAATGTAGAAGAAGAGGGCGGCGGTGTAACAGGAGCAAAGGGCGGCGGAGGCACAAGCAGAGGTAAGGGGTGAAATGTAGAGGAAGAGGGCAGCGGTGTAACACAGGAGCAAAGGGCGGCGGAGGCACAAGCACAGGTAAGGGGTGAAATGTAGAAGAAGAGGGCGGCGGTGTAACACAGGAGCAAAGGGCGGCGGAGGCACAAGCACAGGTAAGGGGTGAAATGTAGAAGAAGAGGGCAGCGGTGTAACAGGAGCAAAGGGCGGCGGAGGCACAAGCACAGGTAAGGGGTGAAATGTAGAAGAAGAGGGCGGCGTTGTAACACAGGAGCAAAGGACAACGGAGGCACAAGCAGAGGTAAGGGGTGAAATGTAGAGGAAGAGGGCAGCGGTGTAACACAGGAGCAAAGGGCGGCGGAGGCACAAGCAGAGGTAAGGGGTGAAATGTAGAAGAAGAGGGCAGCGGTGTAACACAGGAGCAAAGGGCGGCGGAGGCACAAGCACAGGTAAGGGGTGAAATGTAGAAGAAGACGGCGGCGGTGTAACACAGGAGCAAAGGGCGGCGGAGGCACAAGCAGAGGTAAGGGGTGAATGTAGAGGAAGAGGGCAGCGGTGTAACACAGGAGCAAAGGGCGGCGGAGGCACAAGCACAGCTAAGGGGTGAAATGTAGAAGAAGAGGGCACGATGTAACACAGGAGCAAAGGGCGGCGGAGGCACAAGCACAGGTAAGGGGTGAAATGTAGAAGAAGAGGGCGGCGGTGTAACACAGGAGCAAAGGGCGGCGGAGGCACAAGCAGAGGTAAGGGGTGAAATGTAGAGGAAGAGGGCAGCGGTGTAACACAGGAGCAAAGGGGGGCGGAGGCACAAGCAGAGGTAAGGGGTGAAATGTAGAGGAAGAGGGCAGCGGTGTAACACAGGAGCAAAGGGCGGCGGAGGCACAAGCAGAGGTAAGGGGTGAAATGTAGAGGAAGAGGGCAGCGGTGTAACACAGGAGCAAAGGGCAGCGGAGGCACAAGCAGAGGTAAGGGGTGAAATGTAGAGGAAGAGGGCAGCGGTGTAACACAGGAGCAAAGGGCGGCGGAGGCACAAGCAGAGGTAAGGGGTGAAATGTAGAGGAAGAGGGCAGCGGTGTAACACAGGAGCAAAGGGCGGCGGAGGCACAAGCAGAGGTAAGGGGTGAAATGTAGAAGAAGAGGGCAGCGGTGTAACACAGGAGCAAAGGGCGGCGGAGGCACAAGCAGAGGTAAGGGGTGAAATGTAGAGGAAAAGGGCAGCGGTGTAACACAGGAGCAAAGGGCAGCGGAGGCACAAGCAGAGGTAAGGGGTGAAATGTAGAAGAAGAGGGCGGCGGTGAAACACAGGAGCAAAGGGCGGCGGAGGCACAAGCAGAGGTAAGGGGTGAAATGTAGAAGAAGAGGGCAGCGGTGTAACACAGGAGCAAAGGGCGGCGGAGGCACAAGCAGAGGTAAGGAGTGAAATGTAGAGGAAGAGGGCAGCAGTGTAACACAGGAGCAAAGGGCGGCGGAGGCACAAGCAGAGGTAAGGGGTGAAATATAGAGGAAGAGGGCAGCGGTGTAACACAGGAGCAAAGGGCGGCGGAGGTACAAGCAGAGGTAAGGGGTGAAATGTAGAAGAGGGCGGCGGTGTAACACAGGAGCAAAGGGCGGCGGAGGCACAAGCAGAGGTAAGGGGTGAAATGTAGAAGAAGAGGGCAGCGGTGTAACACAGGAGCAAAGGGCGGCGGAGGCACAAGCAGAGGTAAGGAGTGAAATGTAGAGGAAGAGGGCAGCAGTGTAACACAGGAGCAAAGGGCGGCGGAGGCACAAGCAGAGGTAAGGGGTGAAATGTAGAGGAAGAGGGCAGCGGTGTAACACAGGAGCAAAGGGCGGCGGAGGCACAAGCAGAGGTAAGGGGTGAAATGTAGAAGAGGGCGGCGGTGTAACACAGGAGCAAAGGGCGGCGGAGGCACAAGCAGAGGTAAGGGGTGAAATGTAGAAGAAGAGGGCGGCGGTGTAACACAGGAGCAAAGGGCGGCGGAGGCACAAGCAGAGGTAGGGGGGGAAATGTAGAAGAAGAGGGCGGCGGTGTAACACAGGAGCAAAGGGCGGCGGAGGCACAAGCAGAGGTAAGGGGTGAAATGTAGAGGAAGAGGGCAGCGGTTGTTACGGTTGCTGCGAGCACTGGAGACTAAGTCCAGATTTCTTGCTACTGCACATGTGCGAGCGCTGGAGACTAAGTCCTATCTTGGAGCCATTGCACATGTGCGGGTGACATCATCGCTGACACGAGGTCACATGTCTCTGACACCTTCTATGCCGATTGGTCGCTGGTCATGTGCTTGTGATGCCTTGCTCGGTGATAGGCCAGCATGATGTCACTCTTGTCGTTCTGGCAGCGGATTGGCTCTGGTGTCCTCCATCTTGGATGAGGCACAGAGTCTATATAAGACCCTGACACACGCCGCATGGCGCTCAGTCCTCTTGGTTCATGCATAAGAGTAGACGCTCTGTGCGCGTTCCTCTAGGCATTCCTCTGTCTATGCTAGGTGAGCGCTACCGGCAGGGTAGCGTTCTTATACCTTACAGCTTCGGCTGCTGTCCGTATCCTTACCTCTTAGGGGAGCGGACATAGGCAGGTGCCTGAGGCACATGGTCTGGCTGGGTCTTGTGGTTCGACTCGTAGGTGGACGTTGCCGCTAGGGTAACGTTCCTTATACTGCGACTAGCAGTTGTTCGTATCCTCGCACACTAGGGGAGCGAACAGAGGTAGGAGCTTTGTGCGGCTTACGCTGCTGTTCGTCTCTTTTGCACCACTAGAAGAGCGGACCTAGGCAGGTGCCATATCTAGTGGTTCGTGTCCTCGCACACTAGTGGAGCGAACGCAGGTAGGAGCTTTGTGCGGCTTACGCTGCTGTTCGTCTCTTTTGCACCACTAGAAGAGCGGACCTAGGTAAGTGCCATTTCGCACACATTGCCTTTGTCTCTGTGATTATTAACAGAGATCATTCCACACACCCACCAAGTAAGGGAGGAATTGCTTTACTTACTTATTATATCCTTCTGTGAGTTAACAGAGGTATTGCACTCTGCCATAGTCTGCAGCAGAGTCTTTGCACGGTGGACCCTGACTGTCTGATACTCCTTTAGGTTAAAAAAATTGTTTAAAAGAACAGAGAGTCCTCAGTGGTTGATACCTTTTAATGGCTAACTGAAAAGATGGTAATAATTGCAAGCTTTCGAGACTACTCAGGTCTCTTCATCAGGCATGGTATAACACAAAATCTGAAGAGTCACGTATTTATACACAACAGGACTTAGAATAGTGCAGTAAAAAAAAAAAAAAAAAAAAAAAAAGAACAAGTTATATGAAACAGAACTATCTCTATGGCAGGGGGACAAGCTGTTCTAGCCATAAATACTGCTGCAGTTCAGTGTGAAAGTTTTATTGTCCTTTGATAAGGGTCTGGTCCAGGGCTGTGACACGCTCGGATGGTCAGAGGAGCACATCTTTTAACTGATGTAAAAAGACATGAATCCATGAGACACATTCATTCCTTCTCTGAATGTGTCAAAGGTCATCATAAGTTTGTACTCCCATAGTCTCCTGTCTCTCTGGGACTCCTTTAGGTTATCAGACAGCCCCCCCGTAACATTAGGACTGAGCCAAGGGTCTGGCAGTTATGGCAGAATATCAGCAGTTACACCGTTACATACAAGTACTTGAGTCACGGCTCAAGAGTATAGAGGATAAACCTCAGACCATGGTGACATCTGCACATGATCTTCGACTTGCTCTGCCAAACAGATATTCTGGCGATGCCAGATCATGTCGTGGTTTCATTAGTCAGTGTCAGATACACCTAGAGGTCAACTCTTCTCGCTTCTCTACGGAGAGGTCCAGAGTAGGCTTTATCATCTCCTTACTTCAGGACAAAGCCTTAGAATGGGCGACTCCCCTATGGGAGCGCTCTGATGTGGTTACTCTGAGACATCAAGACTTTCTTGATGCTCTTAAGGCGGTATTCATGGGTCCGCAGGTTACCCATGATGCGGCCCTGAGACTGTTAGATCTATCTCAGGGTTCGTTATCCACTAGTTCTTATGCCATTGCTTTTAGAACTCTGGTGGCAGAACTAGATTGGCCAGAGAAGGTGTTGATTCCTATCTTCTGGAGAGGGTTGGCAGGCTATGTCAAGGATGCTCTTGCTACTCGTGAGGTCCCTGCTTCTCTGGAGGACTTGATCACAGTAGCAACGAGGATCGATGTACGCCATAAGGAACGTAGACTCGAGGTCTCTTCCTCACGCCCTAAGCATAGGGCTATTCCAGTTGTTGAGGGTCCACTACCATCTTCCTCAGCATCTGAAACATCTCCCACTCCTATGGAGTTAGGTAATACGTCTTCCAGACTACGCAAGTCTGGTCCTCCTATATGTTACGTATGTCGTCAGGCTGGGCACTATGCCAACAAGTGTCCTAGTCGTCAGGGAAACTCCCTGGCCTAGTAACCATTAGAGGGGGGTTACTAGAGACGTCTTCTGCACCCTCTAAGTGTTGTATCCCAGGTCAGCTCTCGTTATCTGAGAATACATGGCCTATTATGGCTTTTGTGGATTCCGGAGCTGACGGGACTTTTTTGTCCTCAGGATTTGTAAAGGGACACAATATTCCCTCTATCATGTTAGAGGCGCCTATTCCTGTCCGTGTTGTTAATGGAACTATGTTGTCTGACTCCATTACATTGAGGACAGTTCCCTTGCGCCTTTCCCTGTCTCAGCGTCACATAGAGGAGATTTCTTTTCTTGTTTTGCCTGAGGGTATAGACGACGTCCTTCTGGGTCTCCCATGGCTTCGGACTCATGCTCCTCACATTGACTGGGAGTCTGACAGCATTATTAGTTGGGGTTCGAAATGTCAGTCCCGATGTCTTCCCTTACCACCTAAGGTCATTGCGGTTGCATCTACTGATCTCTTTCCCATACCTACACCCTATCTGGATTTCGCTGACGTGTTCTCCAAACAGGGTGCTGAGGTTCTTCCACCCCATAGGCCGTATGACTGTGCCATAGACCTTATCCCAGGTTCCGTTCCACCTAAAGGCAGGGTTTACCCCCTGTCGATACCTGAGTCGGAGGCCATGTCGACCTATATAAGAGAGAGTTTAGAGAAGGGGTTCATTCGTAAGTCTGTCTCTCCCGCGGGAGCTGGGTTTTTCTTTGTTCGGAAGAAAGAGGGTGATTTGCGTCCCTGCATAGATTACAGGGGTCTCAACGCAATCACAATAAAGAACAAATACCCATTACCTTTAATTTCGGAGCTCTTTGACAGACTGAGAGGAGCTCAAGTTTTTACGAAGTTGGATCTGCGGGGTGCGTATAACTTGGTACGAATTCGAAAGGGTGACGAATGGAAGACCGCTTTTAACACCCGAGACGGTCACTATGAGTACCTCGTCATGCCTTTTGGGTTATGTAATGCACCCGCAGTATTTCAGGACTTTGTAAACGATGTGTTCAGGGATTTACTGTTATCCTCAGTAGTGGTGTATCTGGACGACATCCTGATTTTTTCTCCTGATCTGGAGACTCATCGTCAGGATGTCGTTCGTGTCCTTTCCCGTTTAAGGGAGCACTCATTGTTTGCTAAACTCGAGAAATGTGTATTCGAGCAGTCCTCATTGCCTTTTTTGGGTTACATTATCTCACAAGAGGGCCTGGCTATAGATCCTGCGAAGCTCTCTGCTGTTCTGCAATGGTCCAAACCTCATTCCTTGAAGGCGGTGCAACGCTTCTTAGGATTCATAAATTATTACAGGCAGTTCATACCCCATTTTTCTACTTTGGTGGCCCCTTTGGTGGCCTTGACTAAGAAAGGTGCTAATCCCAAAGCCTGGTCTACTGAGACATCTCAGGCTTTTGAGGCAGTAAAAAGACACTTTTCAACTGCTCCCGTTCTTCAAAGACCCGATGAGAGTAAGCCCTTCCTCTTAGAGGTTGATGCCTCTTTAGTGGGTGCTGGTGCGGTCTTGTATCAAAAGAACGGTGCAGGTAGAAAAAGGCCGTGTTTCTTCTTTGCGAAAACCTTTTCACCGGCAGAGAGAAACTATACCATTGGGGATAGGGAACTGCTCGCCTTGAGATTAGCCTTGGAGGAGTGCTTGTCACTTGCTGGAAGGAGCGAAACATCCTTTCCAGGTCTATACAGACCATAAGAATCTGACGTACTTACAAACCGCTCAGCGTCTGAATCCTCGCCAAGCCCGCTGGTCCTTGTTTTTCTCCCGCTTTCACTTCTCCATCAACTATCTGTCTGGGAGTAAGAATAACAAGGCAGACGCCCTGTCTCGCTCTATGCTTTCTACCCAGGAAGAGATTGACGAACCTCGTCTTATCCTTCCCTCCAGGGTTTTTCATACGCTCTCCCCTGTGACGTTAGACCAAATCCCACCGGGCAAGACCTTTGTTCCGCCTGATCGGCAGAATGATATACTGTCATGGGCCCACACCTCAAAGGTGGGTGGGCATTTTGGTATTAGGCGTACACGAGAGTTACTGGAGAGGTGGTATTGGTGGCCACACTTAGCCAGCCACGTCAAGAGATATGTCGGTTCCTGCTACTCGTGTGCTCGCAACCGTCCATCACGGCAGAGGCCGGCTGGGCTCTTGCATCCTTTACCAGTGCCAGATAGACCATGGGAGGTGGTAGGCATGGACTTTGTGGGTGATCTTCCATGTTCACAGGGACATAGATTTGTGTGGGTCATTACGGACCATTTCTCCCGGATGGTTCATCTCGTACCGTTATCGAGAATCCCATCTTCCAGGGTACTAGCCAAACTATTCCTCAAGCATGTCTTTAGGCTTCACGGGATGCCATATCGTATCATTTGTGATAGAGGCCCGCAATTTACTTCCCGTTTCTGGCGAGATCTTTGTAGCCTTCTGCAAATTGAGTTGAATCTCTCTTCGGCATACCATCCGGAGACCAATGGTTTGGTTGAGCGTACCAATCAATCTATGATTATATACCTTCGACACTTTGTTGCTGAGAACCACGATAACTGGTCCTCCCTCCTACCCTGGGCAGAATTTGCCCTTAACAATTCGCTGGCTGAGGCCACTGGGCAGACACCGTTTGTACTCAATAATGGGCAACACCCTAGGGTACCGGTACCGTTTCCCGCTGCTGCACCTCCTCCTCTTGTGGCCGACTGGGCAACTAATGCCAGAGAGGTTTGGGATCGGACTCAAGAGTCGATCCAAGCAGCTAAGGACCGTATGAAGACGGTGTCCGATCGGTTTCGTCGCCCGGCTCCTGTCTTTTCTCCAGGGGACTTTGTGTGGCTCTCTGCAAAACACGTGAGACTTAGAGTGAGCTCTGTCAAATTTGCTCCTCGCTTCCTGGGTCCTTATGAGGTTCTTCGACAGGTAAATCCTGTAGTCTACCAATTGAAGTTACCCGTCCATCTTAGGATTCATGACAAATTCCATGTCTCACTGCTAAAGCCGGCTATTTTACCTCACGCTCGTGAAGTGCACTCTCCTGCCTCTGATTCCTCTCGCTCTAGCTATGAGGTACGAGCCATAGTTGGTTCTAAGATGGCTAGAGGGCGCAGGTTCTTCTTGATAGATTGGGAAGGTTACGACCCGGAACATCGCTCTTGGGAGCCTGAGGAGGCTGTCCATGCTCCAGACTTAGTTGCCGATTACCTGCGTCGCCGGGAGGGGGGCCCTTGAGGGGGAGGTACTGTTACGGTTGCTGCGAGCACTGGAGACTAAGTCCAGATTTCTTGCTACTGCACATGTGCGAGCGCTGGAGACTAAGTCCAGATTTCTTGCTACTGCACATGTGCGAGCGCTGGAGACTAAGTCCAGATTTCTTGCTACTGCACATGTGCGAGCGCCGGAGACTAAGTCCTATCTTGGAGCCATTGCACATGTGCGGGTGACATCATCGCTGACACGAGGTCACATGTCTCTGACACCTTCTATGCCGATTGGTCGCTGGTCATGTGCTTGTGATGCCTTGCTCGGTGATAGGCCAGCATGATGTCACTCTTGTCGTTCTGGCAGCGGATTGGCTCTGGTGTCCTCCATCTTGGATGAGGCACAGAGTCTATATAAGACCCTGACACACGCCGCATGGCGCTCAGTCCTCTTGGTTCATGCATAAGAGTAGACGCTCTGTGCGCGTTCCTCTAGGCATTCCTCTGTCTATGCTAGGTGAGCGCTACCGGCAGGGTAGCATTCTTATACCTTACAGCTTCGGCTGCTGTCCGTATCCTTACCTCTTAGGGGAGCGGACATAGGCAGGTGCCTGAGGCACATGGTCTGGCTGGGCCTTGTGGTTCGACTCGTAGGTGGACGTTGCCGCTAGGGTAACGTTCCTTATACTGCGACTAGCAGTTGTTTGTATCCTCGCACACTAGGGGAGCGAACAAAGGTAGGAGCTTTGTGCGGCTTACGCTGCTGTTCGTCTCTTTTGCACCACTAGAAGAGCGGACCTAGGCAGGTGCCATATCTAGTGGTTCGTGTCCTCGCACACTAGTGGAGCGAACGCAGGTAGGAGCTTTGTGCGGCTTACGCTGCTGTCCGTCTCTTTTGCACCACTAGAAGAGCGGACCTAGGTAGGTGCCATTTCGCACACATTGCCTTTGTCTCTGTGATTATTAACAGAGATCATTCCACACACCCACCAAGTAAGGGAGGAATTGCTTTACTTTCTTATTATATCCTTCTGTGAGTTAACAGAGGTATTGCACTCTGCCATAGTCTGCAGCAGAGTCTTTGCACGGTGGACCCTGACTGTCTGATACTCCTTTAGGTTATCAGACAGCCCCCCGTAACAGCGGTGTAACACAGGAGCAAAGAGCGGCGGAGGCACAAGCAGAGGTAAGGGGTGAAATGTAGAGGAAGAGGGCAGCGGTGTAACACAGGAGCAAAGGGCGGCGGAGGCACAAGCAGAGGTAAGGGGTGAAATGTAGAGGAAGAGGGCAGCGGTGTAACACAGGAGCAAAGGGCGGCGGAGGCACAAGCAGAGGTAAGGCGTGAAATGTAGAAGAGGGCGGCAGTGTAACACAGGAGCAAAGGGCGGCGGAGGCACAAGCAGAGGTAAGGGGTGGAATGTAGAAGAAGAGGGCGGCGGTGTAACACAGGAGCAAAGGGCGGCGGAGGCACAAGCAGAGGTAAGGGGTGAAATGTAGAAGAAGAGGGCACGGTGTAACACAGGAGCAAAGGGCGGCGGAGGCACAAGCAGAGGTAAGGGGTGAAATGTAGAAGAGGGCGGCGGTGTATCACAGGAGCAAAGAGCGGCGGAGGCACAAGCAGAGGTAAGGGGTGAAATGTAGAGGAAGAGGGCAGCGGTGTAACACAGGAGCAAAGGGCGGCGGAGGCACAAGCAGAGGTAAGGGGTGAAATGTAGAGGAAGAGGGCAGCGGTGTAACACAGGAGCAAAGGGTGGCGGAGGCACAAGCAGAGGTAAGGGGTGAAATGTAGAAGAAGAGGGCGGCAGTGTAACACAGGAGCAAAGGGCGGCGGAGGCACAAGCAGAGGTAAGGGGTGAAATGTAGAAGAAGAGGGCAGCGGTGTAACACAGGAGCAAAGGGCGGCGGAGGCACAAGCAGAGGTAAGGGTTGAAATGTAGATGAAGAGGGCAGCGGTGTAACACAGGAGCCAAGGGCGGCGAAGGCAGAAACAGAGGTAAGGGGTGAAATGTAGAAGAAGAGGGCGGCAGTGTAACACAGGAGCAAAGGGCGGCGGAGGCACAAGCAGAGGTAAGGGGTGAAATGTAGAAGAAGAGGGCAGCGGTGTAACACAGGAGCAAAGGGCGGCGGAGGCACAAGCAGAGGTAAGCGGTGAAATCTAGAAGAAGAGGGCAGCGGTGTAACACAGGAGCAAAGGGCGGCGGAGGCACAAGCAGAGGTAAGGGGTGAAATGTAGAAGAAGAGGGCAGCGGTGTAACACAGGAGCAAAGGGCGGCGGAGGCACAAGCAGAGGTAAGGGGTGAAATGTAGAAGAAGAGGGCAGCGGTGTAACACAGGAGCAAAGGGCGGCGGAGGCACAAGCAGAGGTAAGGGGTGAAATGTAGAGGAAGAGGGCAGCGGTGTAACACAGGAGCAAAGGGCGGCGGAGACCCAAGCAGATGTAAGGGGTGAAATGTAGAGGAAGAGGGCAGCGGTGTAACACAGGAGCAAAGGGCGGCGGAGGCACAAGCAGAGGTAAGGGGTGAAATGTAGAGGAAGAGGGCAGCGGTGTAACACAGGAGCAAAGGGCGGCGGAGGCACAAGCAGAGGTAAGGGTTGAAATGTAGAAGACGAGGGCGACGGTGTAACACAGGAGCAAAGGGCGGCGGAGGCACAAGCAGAGGTAAGGGGTGAAATGTAGAAGAAGAGGGCGGCAGTGTAACACAGGAGCAAAGGGCGGTGGAGGCACAAGCAGAGGTAAGGGGTGAAATGTAGAAGAAGAGGGCAGCGGTGTAACAAAGGAGCAAAGGGCGGCGGAGGCACAAGCAGAGGTAAGGGGTGAAATGTAGAAGACGAGGGCGACGGTGTAACACAGGAGCAAAGGGCGGCGGAGGCACAAGCAGAGGTAAGGGGTGAAATGTAGAAGAAGAGGGCGGCAGTGTAACACAGGAGCAAAGGGCGGCGGAGGCACAAGCAGAGGTAAGGGGTGAAATGTAGAGGAAGAGGGCAGCGGTGTAACAAAGGAGCAAAGGGCGGCGGAGGCACAAGCAGAGGTAAGGGTTGAAATGTAGAAGACGAGGGAGACGGTGTAACACAGGAGCAAAGGGCGGCGGAGGCACAAGCAGAGGTAAGGGGTGAAATGTAGAAGAAGAGGGCGGCAGTGTAACACAGGAGCAAAGGGTGGCGGAGGCACAAGCAGAGGTAAGGGGTGAAATGTAGAAGAAGAGGGCAGCAGTGTAACACAGTAGCAAAGGGCGGCGGAGGCACAAGCAGAGGTAAGGGGTGAAATGTAGAAGAAGAGGGTGGCAGTGTAACACAGGAGCAAAGGGCGGCGGAGGCACAAGCAGAGGTAAGGGGTGAAATGTAGAAGAGGAGGGCAGCAGTGTAACACAGTAGCAAAGGGCGGCGGAGGCACAAGCAGAGGTAAGGGGTGAAATGTAGAGGAAGAGGGCGGCGGTGTAACACAGGAGCAAAGGGCGGCGGAGGCACAAGCAGAGGTAAGGGGTGAAATGTAGAAGAGGGCGGCGGTGTAACACAGGAGCAAAGGGCGGCGGAGGCACAAGCAGAGGTAAGGGGTGAAATGTAGAAGAGGGCAGCATTGTAACACAGGAGCAAAGGGCGGCGGAGGCCCAAGCAGAGGTAAGGGGTGAAATGTAGAGGAAGAGGGCAGCGGTGTAACACAGGAGCAAAGGGCGGCGGAGGCACAAGCAGAGGTAAGGGGTGAAATGTAGAGGAAGAGGGCAGCGGTGTAACACAGGAGCAAAGGGCGGCGGAGGCACAAGCAGAGGTAAGGGGTGAAATGTAGAGGAAGAGGGCAGCGGTGTAACACAGGAGCAAAGGGCGGCAGAGGCACAAGCACAGGTAAGGGGTGAAAT
This sequence comes from Anomaloglossus baeobatrachus, assembly GCF_048569485.1. Classification (NCBI taxonomy): domain Eukaryota; kingdom Metazoa; phylum Chordata; class Amphibia; order Anura; family Aromobatidae; genus Anomaloglossus; species Anomaloglossus baeobatrachus. The sequence goes on from NC_134362.1 coordinate 1,700,734, forward strand.
GTAGAAGAAGAGGGCGGCAGTGTAACAAAGGAGCAAAGGGTGGCGGATGCACAAGCAGAGGTAAGGGGTGAAATGTAGAGGAAGAGGGCAGCGGTGTAACACAGGAGCAAAGGGCGGCGGAGGCACAAGCAGAGGTAAGGGGTGAAATGTAGAGGAAGAGGGCAGCGGTGTAACACAGGAGCAAAGGGCGGCGGAGGCACAAGCAGAGGTAAGGGGTGAAATGTAGAAGAAGAGGGCGGCAGTGTAACACAGGAGCAAAGGGTGGCGAAGGCACAAGCAGAGGTAAGGGGTGAAATGCAGAAGAAGAGGGCAGCAGTGTAACACAGTAGCAAAGGGCGGCGGAGGCACAAGCAGAGGTAAGGGGTGAAATGTAGAAGAAGAGGGCGGCAGTGTAACACAGGAGCAAAGGGCGGCGGAGGCACAAGCAGAGGTAAGGGGTGAAATGTAGAAGAAGAGGGCAGCAGTGTAACACAGTAGCAAAGGGCGGCGGAGGCACAAGCAGAGGTAAGGGGTGAAATGTAGAGGAAGAGGGCGGCGGTGTAACACAGGAGCAAAGGGCGGCGGAGGCACAAGCAGAGGTAAGGGGTGAAATGTAGAAGAGGGCGGCGGTGTAACACAGGAGCAAAGGGCGGCGGAGGCACAAGCAGAGGTAAGGGGTGAAATGTAGAAGAGGGCAGCATTGTAACACAGGAGCAAAGGGCGGCGGAGGCCCAAGCAGAGGTAAGGGGTGAAATGTAGAGGAAGATGGCAGCGGTGTAACACAGGAGCAAAGGGCGGCGGAGGCACAAGCAGAGGTAAGGGGTGAAATGTAGAGGAAGAGGGCAGCGGTGTAACACAGGAGCAAAGGGCGGCGGAGGCACAAGCAGAGGTAAGGGGTGAAATGTAGAGGAAGAGGGCAGCGGTGTAACACAGGAGCAAAGGGCGGCGGAGGCACAAGCAGAGGTAAGGGGTGAAATGTAGAGGAAGAGGGCAGCGCTGTAACACAGGAGCAAAGGGCGCCGGAGGCACAAGCAGAGGTAAGGGGTGAAATGTAGAAGAAGAGGGCGGCGGTGTAACACAGGAGCAAAGGGCGGCGGAGGCACAAGCAGAGGTAAGGGGTGAAATGTAGAAGAAGAGGGCAGCGGTGTAACACAGGAGCAAAGGGCGGCGGAGGCACAAGCACAGGTAAGGGGTGAAATGTAGAGGAAGAGGGCAGCAGTGTAACACAGGAGCAAAGGGCGGCGGAGGCACAAGCAGAGGTAAGCGGTGAAATGTAGAAGAAGAGGGCGGCGGTGTAACACAGGAGCAAAGGGCGGCGGAGGCACAAGCAGAGGTAAGGGGTGAAATGTAGAAGAAGAGGGCGGCGGTGTAACACAGGAGCAAAGGGCGGCGGAGGCACAAGCAGAGGTAGGGGGGGAAATGTAGAAGAAGAGGGCGGCGGTGTAACACAGGAGCAAAGGGCGGCGGAGGCACAAGCAGAGGTAAGGGGTGAAATGTAGAGGAAGAGGGCAGCGGTGTAACACAGGAGCAAAGAGCGGCGGAGGCACAAGCAGAGGTAAGGGGTGAAATGTAGAGGAAGAGGGCAGCGGTGTAACACAGGAGCAAAGGGCGGCGGAGGCACAAGCAGAGGTAAGGGGTGAAATGTAGAGGAAGAGGGCAGCGGTGTAACACAGGAGCAAAGGGCGGCGGAGGCACAAGCAGAGGTAAGGGGTGAAATGTAGAAGAAGAGGGCGGCGGTGTAACACAGGAGCAAAGGGCGGCGGAGGCACAAGCAGAGGTAAGGGGTGAAATGTAGAAGAAGAGGGCGGCGGTGTAACACAGGAGCAAAGGGCGGCGGAGGCACAAGCAGAGGTAAGGGGTGAAATGTAGAAGAAGAGGGCACGATGTAACACAGGAGCAAAGGGCGGCGGAGGCACAAGCAGAGGTAAGGGGTGAAATGTAGAAGAGGGCAGCGGTGTAACACAGGAGCAAAGAGCGGCGGAGGCACAAGCAGAGGTAAGGGGTGAAATGTAGAGGAAGAGGGCAGCGGTGTAACACAGGAGAAAAGGGCGGCGGAGGCACAAGCAGAGGTAAGGGGTGAAATGTAGAAAAAGAGGGCGGCAGTGTAACACAGGAGCAAAGGCCGGCGGAGGCACAAGCAGAGGTAAGGGGTGAAATGTAGAAGAAGAGGGCGGCGGTGTAACACAGGAGCAAAGGGCGGCGGAGGCACAAGCAGAGGTAAGGGGTGAAATCTAGAAGAAGAGGGCAGCGGTGTAACACAGGAGCAAAGAGCGGCGGAGGCACAAGCAGAGGTAAGGGGTGAAATGTAGAAGAGGGCGGCGGTGTAACACAGGAGCAAAGGGCGGCGGAGGCACAAGCAGAGGTAAGGGGTGAAATGTAGAAGAAGAGGGCAGCGGTGTAACACAGGAGCAAAGGGCGGCGGAGGCACAAGCAGAGGTAAGGGGTGAAATGTAGAAGAAGAGGGCGGCAGTGTAACACAGGAGCAAAGGGTGGCGGAGGCACAAGCAGAGGTAAGGGGTGAAATGCAGAAGAAGAGGGCAGCAGTGTAACACAGTAGCAAAGGGCGGCGGAGGCACAAGCAGAGGTAAGGGGTGAAATGTAGAAGAAGAGGGCGGCAGTGTAACACAGGAGCAAAGGGCGGCGGAGGCACAAGCAGAGGTAAGGGGTGAAATGTAGAAGAAGAGGGCAGCAGTGTAACACAGTAGCAAAGGGCGGCGGAGGCACAAGCAGAGGTAAGGGGTGAAATGTAGAGGAAGAGGGCGGCGGTGTAACACAGGAGCAAAGGGCGGCGGAGGCACAAGCAGAGGTAAGGGGTGAAATGTAGAAGAGGGTGGCGGTGTAACACAGGAGCAAAGGGCGGCGGAGGCACAAGCAGAGGTAAGGGGTGAAATGTAGAAGAGGGCAGCATTGTAACACAGGAGCAAAGGGCGGCGGAGGCCCAAGCAGAGGTAAGGGGTGAAATGTAGAGGAAGAGGGCAGCGGTGTAACACAGGAGCAAAGGGCGGCGGAGGCACAAGCAGAGGTAAGGGGTGAAATGTAGAGGAAGAGGGCAGCGGTGTAACACAGGAGCAAAGGGCGGCGGAGGCACAAGCAGAGGTAAGGGGTGAAATGTAGAGGAAGAGGGCAGCGGTGTAACACAGGAGCAAAGGGCGGCGGAGGCACAAGCAGAGGTAAGGGGTGAAATGTAGAGGAAGAGGGCAGCGGTGTAACACAGGAGCAAAGGGCGGCGGAGGCACAAGCAGAGGTAAGGGGTGAAATGTAGAAGAAGAGGGCGGCGGTGTAACACAGGAGCAAAGGGCGGCGGAGGCACAAGCAGAGGTAAGGGGTGAAATGTAGAAGAAGAGGGCAGCGGTGTAACACAGGAGCAAAGGGCGGCGGAGGCACAAGCACAGGTAAGGGGTGAAATGTAGAGGAAGAGGGCAGCAGTGTAACACAGGAGCAAAGGGCGGCGGAGGCACAAGCAGAGGTAAGCGGTGAAATGTAGAAGAAGAGGGCGGCGGTGTAACACAGGAGCAAAGGGCGGCGGAGGCACAAGCAGAGGTAAGGGGTGAAATGTAGAAGAAGAGGGCGGCGGTGTAACACAGGAGCAAAGGGCGGCGGAGGCACAAGCAGAGGTAGGGGGGGAAATGTAGAAGAAGAGGGCGGCGGTGTAACACAGGAGCAAAGGGCGGCGGAGGCACAAGCAGAGGTAAGGGGTGAAATGTAGAGGAAGAGGGCAGCGGTGTAACACAGGAGCAAAGAGCGGCGGAGGCACAAGCAGAGGTAAGGGGTGAAATGTAGAGGAAGAGGGCAGCGGTGTAACACAGGAGCAAAGGGCGGCGGAGGCACAAGCAGAGGTAAGGGGTGAAATGTAGAGGAAGAGGGCAGCGGTGTAACACAGGAGCAAAGGGCGGCGGAGGCACAAGCAGAGGTAAGGGGTGAAATGTAGAAGAAGAGGGCGGCGGTGTAACACAGGAGCAAAGGGCGGCGGAGGCACAAGCAGAGGTAAGGGGTGAAATGTAGAAGAAGAGGGCACGATGTAACACAGGAGCAAAGGGCGGCGGAGGCACAAGCAGAGGTAAGGGGTGAAATGTAGAAGAGGGCAGCGGTGTAACACAGGAGCAAAGAGCGGCGGAGGCACAAGCAGAGGTAAGGGGTGAAATGTAGAGGAAGAGGGCAGCGGTGTAACACAGGAGCAAAGGGCGGCGGAGGCACAAGCAGAGGTAAGGGGTGAAATGTAGAAGAAGAGGGCGGCAGTGTAACACAGGAGCAAAGGCCGGCGGAGGCACAAGCAGAGGTAAGGGGTGAAATGTAGAAGAAGAAGGCGGCGGTGTAACACAGGAGCAAAGGGCGGCGGAGGCACAAGCAGAGGTAAGGGGTGAAATCTAGAAGAAGAGGGCAGCGGTGTAACACAGGAGCAAAGAGCGGCGGAGGCACAAGCAGAGGTAAGGGGTGAAATGTAGAAGAGGGCAGCGGTGTAACACAGAAGCAAAGGGCGGCGGAGGCACAAGCAGAGGTAAGGGGTGAAATGTAGAAGAAGAGGGCAGCGGTGTAACACAGGAGCAAAGGGCGGCGGAGGCACAAGCAGAGGTAAGGGGTGAAATGTAGAAGAAGAGGGCGGCGGTGTAACACAGGACCAAAGAGCGGCGGAGGCACAAGCAGAGGTAAGGGTTGAAATGTAGAAGACGAGGGCGACGGTGTAACACAGGAGCAAAGGGCGGCGGAGGCACAAGCAGAGGTAAGGGGTGAAATGTAGAGGAAGAGGGCGGCAGTGTAACACAGGAGCAAAGGGCGGCGGAGGCACAAGCAGAGGTAAGGGGTGAAATGTAGAAGAAGAGGGCAGCAGTGTAACACAGGAGCAAAGGGCGGCGGAGGCACAAGCAGAGGTAAGGGGTGAAATGTAGAGAAAGAGGGCGGCGGTGTAACACAGGAGCAAAGGGCGGCGGAGGCACAAGCAGAGGTAAGGGGTGAAATGTAGAAGAAGAGGGCGGCGGTGTAACACAGGAGCAAAGGGCGGCGGAGGCACAAGCAGAGGTAAGGGGTGAAATGTAGAAGAAGAGGGTGGCGGTGTAACACAGTAGAAAAGAGCGGCGGAGGCACAAGCAGAGGTAAGGGATGAAATGTAGAAGAAGAGGGCGGCGGTGTAACACAGGAGCAAAGGGCGGCGGAGGCAGAAGCAGAGGTAAGGGGTGAAATGTAGAAGAAGAGGGCGGCGGTGTAACACAGGAGCAAAGGGCGGCGGAGGCACAAGCAGAGGTAAGGGGTGAAATGTAGAAGAAGAGGGCAGCGGTGTAACACAGGAGCAAAGGGCGGCGGAGGCACAAGCAGAGGTAAGGGTTGAAATGTAGAAGAAGAGGGCAGCGGTGTAACACAGGAGCAAAGGGCGGCGGAGGCACAAGCAGAGGTAAGGGTTGAAATGTAGAAGAAGAGGGCAGCGGTGTAACACAGGAGCAAAGGGCGGCGGAGGCACAAGCAGAGGTAAGGGGTGAAATGTAGAAGAAGAGGGCAGCGGTGTAACACAGGAGCAAAGGGCGGCGGAGGCACAAGCAGAGGTAAGGGGTGAAATGTAGAGGAAGAGGGCAGCGGTGTAACACAGGAGCAAAGGGCGGCGGAGGCACAAGCAGAGGTAAGGGGTGAAATGTAGAAGAAGAGGGCAGCGGTGTAACACAGGAGCAAAGGGCGGCGGAGGCACAAGCAGAGGTAAGGGGTGAAATGTAGAGGAAGAGGGCAGCGGTGTAACACAGGAGCAAAGGGCGGCGGAGGCACAAGCAGAGGTAAGGGGTGAAATGTAGAAGAAGAGGGCGGCAGTGTAACACAGGAGCAAAGGGCGGCGGAGGCACAAGCAGAGGTAAGGGGTGAAATGTAGAAGAGGGTGGCGGTGTAACACAGGAGCAAAGGGCGGCGGAGGCACAAGCAGAGGTAAGGGGTGAAATGTAGAGGAAGAGGGTGGCGGTGTAACACAGGAGCAAAGGGCGGCGGAGGCACAAGCAGAGGTAAGGGGTGAAATGTAGAGGAAGAGGGCAGCGGTGTAACACAGGAGCAAAGGGCGGCGGAGGCACAAGCGGAGGTAAGGGGTGAAATGTAGAAGAGGGTGGCGGTGTAACACAGGAGCAAAGGGCGGCGGAGGCACAAGCAGAGGTCAGGGGTGAAATGTAGAGGAAGAGGGCACAATGCAAGAGCAGAAGATGGTGGCACAAGAGAAATGTAGAGCAGAGGCTAGTGGTGTAATACAGGAGCAAAGGGTGGCGGAGGCACAAGCAGAAGTTGGAGGCGGCGCAAGCAGAGAGCGGAGGCGACACAAGCAGAGAGCGGAGGCGACAAGCAGAGAGCGGAGGCGACACAAGCAGAGAGCGGAGGCGACACAAGCAGAGAGCGGAGGCGACACAAGCAGAGAGCGGAGGCGACACAAGCAGAGAGCGGAGGCGACACAAGCAGACAGCGGAGGCGACACAAGCAGACAGCGGAGGCGACACAAGCAGAGAGCGGAGGCGACACAAGCAGAGAGCGGAGGCGACACAAGCAGAGAGCGGAGGCGACACAAGCAGAGAGCGGAGGCGACACAAGCAGAGAGCGGAGGCGACAAGCAGAGAGCGGAGGCGACACAAGCAGGGAGCGGAGGCGACACAAGCAGACAGCGGAGGCGACACAAGCAGAGAGCGGAGGCGACACAAGCAGACAGCGGAGGCGACACAAGCAGAGAGCGGAGGCGACACAAGCAGAGAGCTGAGGCGACACAAGCAGAGAGCGCAGGCGACACAAGCAGAGAGCGGAGGCGACAAGCAGAGAGCGGAGGCGACACAAGCAGGGAGCGGAGGCGACACAAGCAGACAGCGGAGGCGACACAAGCAGACAGCGGAGGCGACACAAAGGAAATGCAGGCGCAGAGGCTAGAGGTGTAAATCAGGAGCAAAGGGAGGCGGGAGGCACAAATATTGGACGGAGACTGCTTGAGCAGAGAGTGGAGGCTAAGGGTATGTGCGCACGTTGCTTTTTACCTGCTTTTTACCTGCTTTTTTGCTGCTTTTTCTTCTGCGCTGTTTAATGCCAAAATGGATGTGTTCTTCTATTCAAGCAAAGTCTATGGGAATTTGGGTTTCTTGTTCACAATATGTTGTTCAAAATGCTGCCTTTTTGTGGCAGAACTTTGGTCAAAAACTCAGCTTTGCAGTTCAAAACCCAAATGGCAGAAACAATTGACATGTTGCTTCTTTGAAAAGCTGAGTTTTTGACCAAAGTTCTGCCACAAAAAGGCAGCATTTTGAACAACATAGTGTGAACAAGAAACCCAAATTCCCATAGACTTTGCTTGAATAGGAGAACACATCCATTTTGGCATTAAACAGCGCAGAAGAAAAAGCAGCAAAAAAGCAGGTAAAAAGCAGGTAAAAAGCAACGTGTGCACATACCCTAACGGTGTAACACAGTTGTGGCTCGAGCACTGGCCAGCATCACCAGCAGAGGGCACATGGTAAGGGCAGAGGGGTGGCACGGTAGAAAGAAGGGGCAGAATGTGGGAGCAGAAGATGCGGCACAAGGCAGAAGCACTGGAGATGGAACAACCCAGCAACAACTATTTGCTGAAACATTGTAACGTGCAAAATTTCAGCTTCATGAATTACAATGACCCAAACTTTAAGAAGCGTCAGCCCAGGCTCTTGAGGTGTCACACAGTGGAGCGGTGTACTATGGCTGCAGTGACATGGCAGTATGAATAGTGTGCAACAGGATGGACCACACTTACGACAAACTCGGGGTGACCTCCAGTCCACAGTGATTCCCTGCTGGCAGCACTGATGTGCATATGCCGAGACGCTGGCACAGAAACACTCACAGTCTCCACCGCGGTTACAGCCACATGTGTCTGACAGGCAGTTAGCGTAAAACCAAGTCACATCCAGCTGGAGAACACAAAGGTGCACGTATCAATACCTCAACACATGGCAACACCGATAAATACTGTCATGACCTCATATGCCCTCATAAGCCACAAAAAGAGCCGCACCGATACTAACACCAGGTCCATACAGCTGCAACCCCAACATATACCCCATCACAGATACAGCCGCATCTATACCGACTCCACGTCCATACCGCTATAACCCCAACATATACCCCATCACAGATACAGCCGCATCAATACCGACTCCACGTCCATACCGCTGCAACCCCAACATATACCTCGTCACAGATACAGCCGCATCTATACCGACTCCACGTCCATACCGCTACAACCCTAACATATACCCCGTCACATACAGCCGCATCTATACCGACTCCACGTCCATACCGCTATAACCCCAACATATACCCCATCACAGATACAGCCGCATCAATACCGACTCCACGTCCATACCGCTACAACCCTAACATATACCCCGTCACAGATACAGCCGCATCAATACCGACTCCACGTCCATACCGCTACAACCCTAACATATACCCCGTCACAGATACAGCCGCATCTATACCGACTCCACGTCCATACCGCTATAACCCCAACATATACCCCATCACAGATACAGCCGCATCAATACCGACTCCAAGTCCATACCGCTACAACCCCAAAATATACCCCGTCACAGATACAGCCGCATCTATACCGACTCCACGTCCATACCGCTATAACCCCAACATATACCCCGTCACAGATACAGCCACATCTATACCGACTCCACGTCCATACCGCTATAACCCCAACATATACCCCATCACAGATACAGCCGCATCAATACCGACTCCAAGTCCATACCGCTACAACCCCAAAATATACCCCGTCACAGATACAGCCGCATCTATACCGACTCCACGTCCATACCGCTACAACCCCAAAATATACCCCGTCACAGATACAGCCGCATCTATACCGACTCCACGTCCATACCGCTATAACCCCAACATATACCCCATCACAGATACAGCCGCATCAATACCGACTCCACGTCCATACCGCTACAACCCTAACATATACCCCGTCACATACAGCCGCATCTATACCGACTCCACGTCCATACCGCTACAACCCCATCATATACCCCGTCACATACAGCCACATCAATACCGACTCCACGTCCATACCGCTACAACCCTAACATATACCCCGTCACATACAGCCGCATCTATACCGACTCCACGTCCATACCGCTACAACCCTAACATATACCCCGTCACAGATACAGCCGCATCAATATCGACTCCACGTCCATACCGCTATAACCCCAACATATACCCCGTCACAGATACAGCCGCATCAATACCAACTCCATGTCCATACCGCTACAACCCCATCATATACCCCGTCACATACAGCCGCATCTATACCGACTCCACGTCCATACCGCTACAACCCTAACATATACCCCGTCACAGATACAGCCGCATCTATACCAACTCACGTCCATACCGCTACAACCCTAACATATACCCCGTCACATACAGCCGCATCAATACCGACTCCACGTCCATACCGCTACAACCCTAACATATACCCCGTCACAGATACAGCCGCATCAATACCGACTCCACGTCCATACCGCTATAACCCCAACATATACCCCCGTCACAGATACAACCGCATCAATACCGACTCCATGTCCATACCGCTACAACCCCATCATATACCTTGTCACATACAGCCGCATCAATACCGACTCCACGTCCATACCGCTACAACCCTAACATATACCCCGTCACAGATACAGCCGCATCAATACCGACTCCACGTCCATACCGCCACAACCCTAACATATACCCCGTCACATACAGCCGCATCTATACCGACTCCACGTCCATACCGCTACAACCCTAACATATACCCCGTCACAGATACAGCCGCATCTATACCGACTCCACATCCATACCGCTACAACCCTAACATATACCCCGTCACAGATACAGCCGCATCTATACCGACTCCACGTCCATACCGCTACAACCCTAACATATACCCTGTCACAGATACAGCCGCATCTATACCGACTCCACGTCCATACCGCTACAACCCTAACATATACCCCGTCACAGATACAGCCGCATCAATACTGACTCCACGTCCATACCGCTACAACCCTAACATATACCCCGTCACATAAAGCCGCATCTGTTACACCTCGTGGCTCTCCTGTGGCAAGGAATGAGACAGTCTCCTTGCCTGCCACGAGCGCTCCTGCTCCGCAGCGCCGAAGGTCTGCCAGACTGCAGGAGAAACCTCCTCAGAGAGGCAGCACAAGGGTGACACCTAGTGGTACTCCTGTTGCAAGAAATGAGGCGGTCTCCCATTCCTTGCCTGCCACAGCTCCTCCTGCTCAGCAGCCTCGAAGGTCTGTGAGGTTGCGCAATGTGCAGAGATTTGCTGCTCAGGGAAGCAGTGAGACTCCCGTTATCTCTACACATTGTGAGACCGAGGATCCCGCCTCTATTTCCAGAGGCAGGAGGGTGAGCATGTGCTATGCTTGGTGGATCCTGATTCGCCCACTGACGTCACACGGCTTGATGACAAGGCTGGTGACGTGGTGAATCCTGACTGGCCAGGCTGGGATGTCGTGGATCCTGATTGGGTCACGTCCGTCATCTCCGCCTCGCGCCCGCCCTTGGCTGGAGCTACACCTCCTTAAAAGCTCCTCCTGCCATCATGGCGGTGCGCGACCGTCCTTCTATGTTTGGATGTCTGGCAGCGTGCTGCCACGCCACTGCTCAGGCATTATCTTCTTCTGTGGGCTTGGCCCTTGCTGCTTAGGCAGCACCTGGTTTGCAGGCCGTGTCCCTGCCTTGCTGCTCCGGCAGTAGCTCCTTCTACAGGCCGTGTTCCTGTCCCAGGTGAGCTCCTCGAGTCTCCACCGGACTCACCTGGTTATTGAAAGCACACGTGCGTGGGCACCTCTGTGCTACCCTCGTGCCATATTCTCGTGACTTCCACTGGCACACGTGCGTGGGCACCTCTGTGCTTCCCCGTGCAACAGTTACACCGAGCCGTGTGATCCCTGCCATACAACCCACACGGGTTAGGGCAGACCGGTGTACATAGATCGTCTGTGACATTCCAGACGATCGCTAGCAGCAACCCGCTCACTCTTCACCCACCATAGCAGCGGTCCCTTACACCGCACAGTGGACCTTGACCGGCGGAAGCTGTCCATTCCCCATCTTGGCACGCTTCCCCGGGTCCCCCTCGTAACATTACGGTCGCGCCAAAGGTCTGGCTATGGCTGAAGAGCAGCAGCAGTTGCTGCGTTATGTGCAGCAGTTGGAATCACGTTTGGCAGCAGTGGAGCAGTCTTCCTCCGACAAGACTGCTCTGACGACAGTCGCCACCCAGGCGGCTACCCAGGCTGTGCTATTGGGCGGAAGGTCTCCTCGCCTTGCGCTTCCAGAGCGCTTTAGCGGGGACAGCTCCGAGTGCCGTGGGTTTATAAACCAAGTTACCACCTACTTAGAGCTGTCCGCGACTCTTTACGCTACCGAGAAGGCGAAGGTAGCCTTCGTCCAGTCCCTGCTCACAGGGAGAGCGCTGAAGTGGTCCACGCCGTTGTGGGAGCGCGGAGATCGGGTGGTGAATAACTTAACATCTTATCTTGGGGCCATGAGAATGGTGTTCCTCGGGCCTCAAGTCACCCACGACTCCGCGCTGCGCCTCCTACGACTTCGGCAAGGGTCCGCTTCAGTCGGGGACTTTGCCGTACACTTTAGGACACTTGCCGCAGAGCTGGACTGGCCCGATAAGGTCCTTGTCCCTGTGTTCTGGGAGGGCCTGGCAGGGTTCGTCAAAGACGCACTGGCCACGCGTGAGGTGCCTGCTACTTTAGAGTCCTTGATTGTGGTTGCCTCTCGCATAGACATCCGCCAGGCGGAGCGGAGGCTCGAGGTCTCTTCAGCACCCACGTCCTCACGGCCTAAAAAGCGTCTGGCTCCCGTATTCCACCAGACAGGTCTCCCAGCCAGCTCTGTAGGCGACTCCGTGGAGTCAATGGAGGTGTCCAAAGCGGTCTCCTCTACCCCAGGTTCTCGGTCTGGTGTCATCTGCTTTTCCTGTGGGCAGAGGGGACACATAGCTACCCGATGTCCCAAACCGTCGGGAAAAGACAGCGTCTAGTTTCCATCAGAGGGGGGTTACTAGACGCTGCTTCTCCCTCTAGGTTGACTATCAGCGCCCAGTTGCAGTTTGGCACTACTCTCTTCTCTGCTCTGGCCTGCCTGGACTCAGGCGCTGATGGCAATTTCATTTCGACCTCCCTGGCAACCCGATACTCAGTTCCCCTGGTTCTCTTACCCAAGCCACTCAGGGTTCGGGTAGTCAACGGGTCCCTACTAGTCGATCCCATCACCCAGATCACCATCCCTCTCAGGATGGAAGTACCACCAGGACACCATGAGCAGGTGTCCTTCCTGGTGCTTCCAGGGGGGACGGATGAGATCCTACTGGGCCTCCCCTGGTTGAGACAGCATGCTCCTATACTCAACTGGGCAACAGGGGAGATCTCATCATGGGCAGGATCCTGTAGGGAGCACCTCGTGACTACCGAACCACCCGCTACCATTAGGTCGGTTGGGTACTCAGGGAATACAGGGGAGCCAGGTTTACCGACACCTTATGAGGCCTACAGGGACGTCTTCTCCAAGAGGGCCGCAGATACCCTTCCTCCCCACCGGCCATACGATTGCCGAATAGACCTGAAGCCAGGCTCCGAGCCCCCTAGGGGCAGAGTGTATCCCCTTCTCTGCTCCAGAGACGGAGGCTATGTCCAAATATATTCAGGACAGCCTGGCAAAAGGGTTCATTCGCAAATCTATTTCACCGGCCGGTGCGGGGTTCTTCTTCGTGCAAAAGAAGGAAGGGGATCTACGCCCCTGTATCGATTACAGGGGATTAAATGCAATCACGATCAAAAACAAATACCCTTTGCCCCTCATTACGGAGTTATTTGATCGATTCCGCGGGGCAAAGATCTTCACGAAGCTGGATCTACGCGGGGCGTATAATCTAGTGCGAGTCCGAGAGGGCGATGAGTGGAAGACCGCCTTCAACACCAGGGACGGTCACTACGAGTATCTCGTAATGCCCTTCGGACTCTGCAATGCCCCCGCCGTATTTCAAGACTTTGTGAATGATGTTTTCCGGGATTTGTATCTTTCCGTGGTTGCATACCTGGATGATATCCTTATCTTCTCCCCCGATCTTGCCACCCATCGGAGGGATGTCATCCGAGTACTTAAGAGGCTCCGCACCCATTCGTTATATGCTAAGCTGGAAAAGTGCGTTTTTGAACAGGAATCCTTGCCGTTCCTGGGGTACATAGTGTCCAGTCAGGGGTTAGCAATGGATCCGGGGAAGTTGGAGACAGTGATGAAATGGCCTGAGCCCCGCTCGCTGAAGGCGATCCAGCGATTCTTGGGGTTTATCAATTATTATCGCCAGTTCATTCCCAACTTCTCGACGGTGGCAGCACCCATCATTGCCCTTACCCGCAAGGGCGCTAATCCCAAAGCATGGACACGGGAAACGGTAGAGGCATTTCACACCCTCAAAACTTACTTCTCCAGAGCTCCCATCCTTCATCGTCCAGACATCTCCAAACCCTTTCTACTAGAGGTAGACGCCTCTTCGGTCGGTGCTGGTGCAGTCCTGTACCAGAAAGACGAACGAGGAAGGAAGCATCCTTGTTTCTTTTTCTCCAAGACCTTTTCTCCGGCCGAGAGGAACTACTCCATAGGGGATAGGGAGTTACTGGCGATGAAACTAGCATTCCAGGAATGGCGGCATCTCCTGGAGGGTGCGAAGCATCCATTTGAAGTATTTTCCGACCATAAAAATCTCACATACCTCCAGACAGCACAATGCCTGAACCCAAGGCAGGCCTGTTGGTCCTTGTTCTTCTCCCGGTTCCGCTTTATTATCCGCCACCTGGCCGGTGAGAAGAACGTACGGGCCGATGCCTTGTCACGTTGTATGGTTATGTTGGAGGAGGACGAGGAGGAGCCTCGTCTTATACTACCCCCGGACAGCTTGAGGATGGTCACTCCCACTTCTTTGGACCAGGTGCCACCTGGCAAGACCCTCGTTCCCCCTGAACTACGGAATGAGGTGCTATCGTGGGCCCATGCCTCCAAGGTCGGGGGTCACTTTGGGGTCAAAAGGACCAGAGACCTTGTGACTAGGCACTATTGGTGGCCGAGACTACCCCAGGACATACAGGAGTATGTGGGAGCCTGTATGTCGTGTGCACGGAATAAGCCGTCCCGGCAGAGACCGGCAGGTCTTCTTCACCCACTGCCAGTGCCGGATCGTCCCTGGGAAGTGGTGGGAATGGACTTCCTGGGAGATCTGCCCAAGTCAGCAGGTCACAAGGTCGTATGGGTCATCACGGATCACTTCTCTAAAATGGTCCACTTGGTGCCTCTCCCACGACTCCCGACGTCACGTGCTCTCGCCACCTTATTCATTAGGCATGTATTTAGGCTGCATGGCATGCCTGACAAGGTGGTGAGCGACCGGGGTCCCCAGTTCGCGTCTCGCTTCTGGAGAGAGCTCTGTAAGCTCCTGCAGATAGAGCTGAACATCTCCTCCGCATACCATCCTGAAACCAATGGACTGGTAGAGAGGACCAATCAGACCTTGGTAACTTACCTCCGCCATTTTATCTCCGCGCACCACGACAACTGGGCTAACCTCCTTCCTTGGGCCGAATTTGCCATTAATAATTCGGTCCATGAATCCTCTGGTCAGACTCCGTTCCTGCTCAATAACGGACAACATCCCAGAATCCCGGTTCCGATGCCCATTACGTCACCCGATCCTAGAGTGGAGGATTGGGCGACCGAGGCCCGGGAGATCTGGGATAACACCCAAGAGGCCCTTAAGAGGGCTAAAGACCGGATGGTGACAACGGCTGATGAGCGCCGCCGCCCTGCACCATCCTTCGCCCCTGGTGACCTAGTGTGGCTGTCCTCTAAGAATGTTAACCTACGGGTACAGGCAGCCAAGTTCGCCCCTAGGTACCTGGGTCCGTTTAAAGTGCTAGAGCAGGTGAACCCGGTGGCATACCGACTCCAGCTCCCTCCACGCTGGGCTATAGCCAACACCTTTCACGTGTCCCTCCTGAAACCCGTACGACTTAATAAGTTCTCGGGGTCCCTGATGCCTCAAACTGACTCCCCGCCCGACGACTCTGAGGTGGCGAAGCTTGTGGAGACAAAAGTTATACGGGGCAGGAGGTACTACCTCGTGGAGTGGGTCGGCCGTGGTCCGGAGCATAGATCCTGGGAATTGGAGGATCATATCCACGCCCCGGGTTTGATAGCGGCCTTCGAGCACGGGCAGGGGGGGGGCCTAGATGGGGGGGTAATGTTACACCTCGTGGCTCTCCTGTGGCAAGGAATGAGACAGTCTCCTTGCCTGCCACGAGCGCTCCTGCTCCGCAGCTCCGAAGGTCTGCCAGACTGCGCAGAGTGCAGGAGAAACCTCCTCAGAGAGGCAGCACAAGGGTGACACCTAGTGGTACTCCTGTTGCAAGAAATGAGGCGGTCTCCCATTCCTTGCCTGCCACAGCTCCTCCTGCTCAGCAGCCTCGAAGGTCTGTGAGGTTGCGCAATGTGCAGAGATTTGCTGCTCAGGGAAGCAGTGAGACTCCCGTTATCTCTACACATTGTGAGACCGAGGATCCCGCCTCCATTTCCCAGAGGCAGGAGGGTGAGCATGTGCTATGCTTGGTGGATCCTGATTCGCCCACTGACGTCACACGGCTTGATGACAAGGCTGGTGACGTGGTGAATCCTGACTGGCCAGGCTGGGATGTCGTGGATCCTGATTGGGTCACGTCTGTCATCTCCGCCTCGCGCCCGCCCTTGGCTGGAGCTACACCTCCTTAAAAGCTCCTCCTGCCATCATGGCGGCGCGCGACCGTCCTTCTATGTTTGGATGTCTGGCAGCGTGCTGCCACGCCACTGCTCAGGCATTATCTTCTTCTGTGGGCTTGGCCCTTGCTGCTTAGGCAGCACCTGGTTTGCAGGCCGTGTCCCTGCCTTGCTGCTCCGGCAGTAGCTCCTTCTACAGGCCGTGTTCCTGTCCCAGGTGAGCTCCTCGAGTCTCCACTGGACTCACCTGGTTATTGAAAGCACACGTGCGTGGGCACCTCTGTGCTACCCTCGTGCCATATTCTCGTGACTTCCACTGGCACACGTGCGTGGGCACCTCTGTGCTTCCCCGTGCAACAGGTACACCGAGCCGTGTGATCCCTGCCATACAACCCACACGGGTTAGGGCAGACCGGTGTACATAGATCGTCTGTGACATTCCAGACGATCGCTAGCAGCAACCCGCTCACTCTTCACCCACCATAGCAGCGGTCCCTTACACCGCACAGTGGACCTTGACCGGCGGAAGCTGTCCATTCCCCATCTTGGCACGCTTCCCCGGGTCCCCCTCGTAACACGCATCTATACCGACTCCCCGTCCATACCGCTACAACCCTAACATATACCCCGTCACAGATACAGCCGCATCTATACCGACTCCACGTCCATACCGCTACAACCCTAACATATACCCCGTCACAGATACAGCCGCATCAATACCGACTCCACGTCCATACCGCTACAACCCTAACATATACCCCGTGTTACGAGGGGGACCCGGGGAAGCGTGCCAAGATGGGAAATGGACTGCTTCCGCCGGTCAAGGTCCACTGTGCGGTGTAAGGGACCGCCGCTATGGTGGGTGAAGAGTGAGCGGGTTGCTGCTAGCGATTGTCTGGAATGTCACAGACGATCTATGTACACCGATCTGCCCTAACCCGTGAGGGTTGTATGGCACAGATCTCACGGCTCGGTGTACCTGTTGCACGGGGAAGCACAGAGGTGCCCACGCACGTGTGCCAGTGGAAGTCACGAGAATATGGCACGAGGGTAGCACAGAGGTGCCCACGCACGTGTGCTTTCAATAACCAGGTGAGTCCAATGGAGACTTGAGGAGCTCACCTGGGACAGGAACACGGCCTGTTGACGGGGGTACTGCCGGAGCAGCAAGGCAGGAACACGGCCTGCAAACGAGGTACTGCCGGAGCAGCAAGGGCCAAGCCCACAAGAGACAGTAATGCCTGAGCAGTGGCGTGGCAGCACGCTGCCAGACATCCAAACATAGAAGGACGGTCGCGTGCCGCCATGATGGCAGGGGGAGCTTTTAAGGAGGTGCAGCTCCACCCGAGGGCGGGCGGGAGGCGGAGATGACGGACTTGACCCAATCAGGGTCCACGACGTCCCAGCCTGGCCAGTCAGGATTCACCACGTCACCAGCCTTGTCATCAAGCCGTGTGACGTCAGTGAGCGAATCAGGACCCGCCACGCATTGCACATGCTCACCCTCCTGCCTCTGGGAAATAGAGGCGGGAGCCTCGGTCTCACAATGTGGAGAGATAACGGGAATCTCACTGCTTTCCTGAGCAGTAAACCTCTGCACATTGCGCAGCCTCGCAGACCTTCGGGGCCGCAGAGCAGGAGAGTCTGCGGCAGGCCAGGAATGGGAGACCGCTTCACTCCTTGTAACAGGAGAACCACTAGGTGTCACCCTTCTGCTGCCTCTCTGAGAAGGTATCTCCTGCACACTGCGCAGTCTGTGGCAGACCTTCGGCGCTGCTGAGCAGGAGTGCTCGTGGCAGGCAAGGAATGGGAGACTGCCTCAGTCCTTGCCTCAGGAGAGCCACGAGATGTAACATTACCCCCCGTCTAGCCCCCCCCCCCCCTGTCCGTGCTCAAAGGCCGCTATCAAACCCGAGGCGCGGATATGATCCTCCAACTCCGAGGATCTATGCTCCGGACCACGGCCGGCCCACTCCACGAGGTAGTACCTCTTGCCCTGTATGACTTTTGTCTCCACAAGTTTTGCCACCTCAGGGTCGTCGGACGGGGAGTCGGTTTGAGCCGGCAGGGACCCCGAGAATTTATTAAGTCGTACGGGTTTCAGGAGGGACACGTGAAAGGTGTTGGCTATAGCCCAGCGTGGAGGGAGCTGGAGTCGATATGCCACTGGGTTTACCTGCTGTAGTACTTTAAACGGACCCAGATACCTAGGGGCGAATTTGGCTGCCTGTACCCGTAGGTTAACATTCTTAGAGGACAGCCATACTAGGTCACCAGGGGCGAAGGATGGTGCAGGGCGGCGGCGAACATCAGCCGTTGTCACCATCCGGTCTTTAGCCCTTTTAAGAGCCTCTTGGGTGTCATCCCAGATCTCCCGGGCCTTGTTCGCCCAATCCTCCACTCTAGTATCGGGTGACGTAATGGGCATCGGAACCGGGATTCTGGGATGTTGTCCGTTATTGAGTAGGAACGGAGTCTGGCCAGAGGATTCATGGACCGAATTGTTAATGGCAAATTCGGCCCAAGGAAGGAGGTTAGCCCAGTTGTCGTGGTGCGCGGATATAAAATGGCGGAGGTAAGTTACCAAGGTCTGATTGGTCCTCTCTACCAGTCCATTGGTCTCGGGATGGTATGCGGAGGAGATGTTCAGCTCTATCTGCAGGAGCTTACAGAGCTCTCTCCAGAAGCGAGACGCGAACTGGGGACCCCGGTCGCTCACCACCTTGTCAGGCATGCCATGCAACCTAAATACATGCCGAATGAACAAGGTGGCGAGAGCACGTGACGTCGGGAGTCGTGGGAGAGGCACCAAGTGGACCATTTTAGAGAAGTGGTCTGTGATGACCCATACGACCCTGTGCCCTGCTGACTTGGGCAGATGTCCCAGGAAGTCCATCCCCACCACTTCCCAGGGACGATCCGGCACTGGCAGTGGGTGAAGAAGACCTGCCGGTCTCTGCCGGGACGGCTTATTCCGAGCACACGACATACAGGCTCCCACATATTCCTGTATGTCCTGGGGTAGTCTCGGCCACCAATAATGCCTGGTCACCAGGTCTCTGGTCCTTTTGACCCCGAAGTGACCCCCGACCTTGGAGGCATGGGCCCACGATAGCACCTCGTTCCGTAGTTCAGGGGGAACGAGGGTTTTGCCAGGTGGCACCTGGTCCAAAGAAGTGGGAGTGACCATCCTCAAGCTGTCCGGGGGTAGTATAAGACGAGGCTCCTCCTCGTCCTCCTCCAACACAACCATACAACGTGACAAGGCATCGGCCCGTACGTTCTTCTCACCGGCCAGGTGGCGGATAATAAAGCGGAACCGGGAGAAGAATAAAGACCAACGGGCCTGCCTTGGGTTCAGGCGTTGTGCTGTCTGGAGGTATGTGAGGTTTTTGTGGTCAGAAAAAACCTCAAATGGATGCTTCGCACCCTCCAGGAGATGCCGCCATTCCTGGAATGCTAGTTTCATCGCCAGTAACTCCCTATCCCCTATGGAGTAGTTTCTCTCGGCCGGAGAAAAGGTCTTGGAGAAAAAGAAACAAGGATGTTTCCTTCCTCGTTCGTTTTTCTGGTACAGGACTGCACCTGCACCGACCGAAGAGGCGTCTACCTCCAGTAGGAAGGGTTTGGAGATGTCTGGACGATGAAGGATGGGAGCTCTGGAGAAGTGAGTTTTGAGAGTGTGAAATGCCTCTACCGTTTCACGTGTCCATGCTTTGGGATTAGCGCCCTTGCGGGTAAGGGCAATGATGGGTGCTGCCACCGTCGAGAAGTTGGGAATGAACTGGCGATAATAATTGATAAACCCCAAGAATCGCTGGATCGCCTTCAGCGAGCGGGGCTCAGGCCAGTTCATCACTGTCTCCAACTTCCCCGGATCCATTGCTAACCCCTGACTGGACACTATGTACCCCAGGAACGGCAAGGATTCCTGTTCAAAAACGCACTTTTCCAGCTTAGCATATAACGAATGGGTGCGGAGCCTCTTAAGTACTCGGATGACATCCCTCCGATGGGTGGTAAGATCGGGGGAGAAGATAAGAATGTCATCCAGGTATGCAACCACGGAAAGATACAAATCCCGGAAAATGTCATTCACAAAGTCTTGAAATACGGCGGGGGCATTGCAGAGTCCGAAGGGCATTACTAGATACTCGTAGTGACCGTCCCTGGTGTTAAAGGCAGTCTTCCACTCATCGCCCTTTCGGACTCGCACTAGATTATACGCCCCGCGTAGATCCAGCTTTGTGAAGACCTTTGCCCCGCGGAATCGATCAAATAGCTCAGTAATGAGGGGCAAAGGGTATTTGTTCTTGATTGTGATTGCATTTAATCCCCTGTAATCGATACAGGGGCGCAGATCCCCTTCCTTCTTCTGCACAAAAAAGAACCCTGCACCAGCCGGTGAAATAGACTTGCGAATGAACCCCTTCGCCAGGCTGTCCTGAATATATTTGGACATAGCCTCCGTCTCTGGAGCAGAGAGTGGATACACTCTGCCCCTAGGGGGCTCGGAGCCTGGCTTCAGGTCTATTCGGCAATCATATGGCCGGTGGGGAGGAAGAGTATCTGCGGCCCTTTTGGAAAAGACATCCCTGTAGGCCTCATAAGGTGTCGGTAAACCCGGCCCCTCAGTATTCCCTGAGGACCCAACCGACCTAATGGTAGCGGGTGGTTCGGTAGTCACGAGGTGCTCTCTACAGGATCCTGCCCAGGATGAGATCTCCCCTGTTGCCCAGTTGAGTATAGGAGCATGCTGTCTCAACCAGGGAAGGCCCAGTAGGATCTCATCCGTCCCCCCTGGAAGCACCAGGAAGGACACCTGCTCATGGTGTCCCGGTGGTACATCCATCCTGAGAGGGATGGTGATCTGGGTGATAGGATCGAGTAGTATGGACCCGTCGACTACCCGGACCCTGAGTGGCTTGGGCAACAGAACCAGGGGAACTGAGTATCGGGTTGCCAGGGAGGTCGAGATGAAATTGCCTTCAGCGCCTGAGTCCAAGCAAGCCAGGGCAGAGAAGAGAGTAGTGCCGAACTGCAACTGGGCGCTGATAGTCAACCTAGAGGGAGAAGTAGCGTCTAGAGTCCCCCCTCTGATAGAAACTAGACGCTGTCTTTTCCCGACGGTTTGGGACATAGGGTAGCTATGTGTCCCCTCTGCCCACAGGAAAAGCAGATGACACAAGACCGAGAACCTGGGGCAGAGGAGACCACCTTGGACACCTCCATTGACTCCACGGAGTCGCCTACAGGACTGGCTGGGGGACCTGTCTGATGGAAGACGGGAGTCAGACGCTTTTTAGGCCGAGAAGACGTGGGTGCTGAAGAGACCTTGAGCCTTCGCTCCGCCTGGCGGATGTCTATGCGAGAGGCAACCTGAATCAAGGACTCTAAAGTGGCAGGCACCTCACGTGTGGCCAGTGCGTCTTTGACAAACCCTGCCAGGACCTGCCAAAACACAGGGACAAGGACCTTATCCGGCCAGTCCAGCTCTGCGGCCAGTGTCCTAAAGTGTACAGCAAAGTCCCCGACTGAAGCAGACCCTTGCCGAAGTCGTAGGAGGCGCAGCGCGGAATCGTGGGTGACTTGAGGCCCGAGGAACACCATTCTCATGGCCCCAAGATAAGCTGCTAAGTTATTCACCACACGATCTCCGCGCTCCCACAACGGCGTGGACCACTTCAGCGCTCTCCCTGTGAGCAGGGACTGGACGAAGGCTACCTTCGCCTTCTCGGTAGCGTAAAGAGTCGCGGACAGCTCTAAGTAGGTGGTAACCTGGTTTATAAAACCACGGCACTCAGAGCTGTTGCCGCTAAAGCGCTCTGGAAGCGCAAGGCGACGAGACCTTCCGCCCAATAGCACAGCCTGGGTAGCCGCCTGGGTGGCGACTGTCGTCAGAGTAGTCTTATCGGAGGAAGACTGCTCCACTGCTGCCAATCGTGACTCCAACTGCTGCACATAACGCAGCAACTGCTGCTGCTCTTCAGCCATAGCCAGACCTTTGGCGCGACCGTAATGTTACGAGGGGGACCCGGGGAAGCGTGCCAAGATGGGAAATGGACTGCTTCCGCCGGTCAAGGTCCACTGTGCGGTGTAAGGGACCGCCGCTATGGTGGGTGAAGAGTGAGCGGGTTGCTGCTAGCGATCGTCTGGAATGTCACAGACGATCTATGTACACCGATCTGCCCTAACCCGTGAGGGTTGTATGGCACAGATCTCACGGCTCGGTGTACCTGTTGCACGGGGAAGCACAGAGGTGCCCACGCACGTGTGCCAGTGGAAATCACGAGAATATGGCACGAGGGTAGCACAGAGGTGCCCACGCACGTGTGCTTTCAATAACCAGGTGAGTCCAATGGAGACTTGAGGAGCTCACCTGGGAAAGGAACACGGCCTGTTGACGGGGGTACTGCCGGAGCAGCAAGGCAGGAACACGGCCTGCAAACGAGGTACTGCCGGAGCAGCAAGGGCCAAGCCCACAAGAGACAGTAATGCCTGAGCAGTGGCGTGGCAGCACGCTGCCAGACATCCAAACATAGAAGGACGGTCGCGCACCGCCATGATGGCAGGGGGAGCTTTTAAGGAGGTGCAGCTCCACCCGAGGGCGGGCGCGAGGCGGAGATGACGGACTTGACCCAATCAGGGTCCACGACGTCCCAGCCTGGCCAGTCAGGATTCACCACGTCACCAGCCTTGTCATCAAGCCGTGTGATGTCAGTGAGCGAATCAGGACCCGCCACGCATTGCACATGCTCACCCTCCTGCCTCTGGGAAATAGAGGCGGGATCCTCGGTCTCACAATGTGGAGAGATAACGGGAATCTCACTGCTTCCCTGAGCAGTAAACCTCTGCACATTGCGCAGCCTCGCAGACCTTCGGGGCCGCTGAGCAGGAGAGTCTGCGGCAGGCCAGGAATGGGAGACCGCTTCACTCCTTGTAACAGGAGAACCACTAGGTGTCACCCTTCTGCTGCCTCTCTGAGAAGGTATCTCCTGCACACTGCGCAGTCTGGCCGACCTTCGGCGCTGCTGAGCAGGAGTGCTCGTGGCAGGCAAGCATTGGGAGACTGCCTCAGTCCTTGCCTCAGGAGAGCCACGAGATGTAACACCCCGTCACATACAGCCGCATCAATACCGACTCCACGTCCATACCGCTACAACCCTAACATATACCCCGTCACAGATACAGCCGCATCTATACCGACTCCATGTCCATACCGCTACAACCCTAACATATACCCCGTCACAGATACAGCCGCATCTATACCGACTCCACGTCCATACCGCTACAACCCTAACATATACCCCGTCACAGATACAGCCGCATCTATACCGACTCCACGTCCATACCGCTACAACCCTAACATATACCCCGTCACAGATACAGCCGCATCTATACCGACTCCACGTCCATACCGCTACAACCCTAACATATACCCCGTCACAGATACAGTCGCATCTATACCGACTCCACGTCCATACCGCTACAACCCTAACATATACCCCGTCACAGATACAGCCGTATCAATACCGACTCCACGTCCATACCGCTACAACCCTAACATATACCCCGTCACATACAGCCGCATCAATACCGACTCCACGTCCATACCGCTACAACCCTAACATATACCCCGTCACAGATACAGCCGCATCAATACCGACTCTACGTCCATACCGCTACAACCCTAACATATACCCCGTCACAGATACAGCCGCATCTATACCGACTCCATGTCCATACCGCTACAACCCTAACATATACCCCGTCACATACAGCCGCATCTATACCGACTCCACGTCCATACCGCTACAACCCTAACATATACCCCGTCACAGATACAGCCGCATCAATACCGACTCCACGTCCATACCGCTATAACCCCAACATATACCCCGTCACAGATACAGCCGCATCAATACCGACTCCATGTCCATACCGCTACAACCCCGTCACATACAGCCGCATCAATACCGACTCCACGTCCATACCGCTACAACCCTAACATATACCCCGTCACAGATACAGCCGCATCTATACCGACTCCACGTCCATACCGCTACAACCCTAACATATACCCCGTCACAGATACAGCCGCATCTATACCGACTCCACGTCCATACCGCTACAACCCTAACATATACCCCGTCACAGATACAGCCGCATCTATACCGACTCCACGTCCATACCGCTACAACCCTAACATATACCCCGTCACAGATACAGCCGCATCAATACCGACTCCACGTCCATACCGCTACAACCCTAACATATACCCCGTCACAGATAAAGCCGCATCAATACCGACTCCACGTCCATATCGCTACAACCCCAACATATACCCCATCACAGATACAGCCGCATCAATACCGACTCCACGTCCATACCGCTATAACCCCAACATATACCCCGTCACAGATACAGCCGCATCAATACCGACTCCACGTCCATACCGCTACAACCCCATCACATACCCCGTCACATATACAGCCGCATCAATACCGACTCCACGTCCATACCGCTATAACCCCAACATATACCCCGTCACAGATACAGCCGCATCTATACCGACTCCATGTCCATACCGCTACAACCCTAACATATACCCCGTCACAGATACAGCCGCATCTATACCGACTCCACGTCCATACCGCTATAACCCCAACATATACCCCGTCACAAATACAGCCGCATCAATACCGACTCCACGTCCATACCGCTACAACCCTAACATATACCCCGTCACATACAGCCGCATCAATACCGACTCCACGTCCATACCGCTACAACCCTAACATATACCCAGTCACAGATACAGCCGCATCAATACCGACTCCACGTCCATACCGCTACAACCCTAACATATACCCCGTCACAGATACAGCCGCATCTATACCGACTCCATGTCCATACCGCTACAACCCTAACATATACCCCGTCACATACAGCCGCATCTATACCGACTCCACGTCCATACCGCTACAACCCTAACATATACCCCGTCACAGATACAGCCGCATGAATACCGACTCCACGTCCATACCGCTATAACCCCAACATATACCCCGTCACAGATACAGCCGCATCAATACCGACTCCATGTCCATACCGCTACAACCCCGTCACATACAGCCGCATCAATACCGACTCCACGTCCATACCGCTACAACCCTAACATATACCCCGTCACAGATACAGCCGCATCTATACCGACTCCATGTCCATACCGCTACAACCCTAACATATACCCCGTCACAGATACAGCCGCATCTATACCGACTCCACGTCCATACCGCTACAACCCTAACATATACCCCGTCACAGATACAGCCGCATCTATACCGACTCCACGTCCATACCGCTACAACCCTAACATATACCCCGTCACAGATACAGTCGCATCTATACCGACTCCACGTCCATACCGCTACAACCCTAACATATACCCCGTCACAGATACAGCCGCATCTATACCGACTCCACGTCCATACCGCTACAACCCTAACATATACCCCGTCACAGATACAGCCGCATCAATACCGACTCCACGTCCATACCGCTACAACCCTAACATATACCCCGTCACAGATACAGCCGCATCAATACCGACTCCATGTCCATACCGCTACAACCCCGTCACATACAGCCGCATCAATACCGACTCCACGTCCATACCGCTACAACCCTAACATATACCCCGTCACAGATAAAGCCGCATCAATACCGACTCCTCGTCCATATCGCTACAACCCCAACATATACCCCATCACAGATACAGCCGCATCAATACCGACTCCACGTCCATACCGCTATAACCCCAACATATACCCCGTCACAGATACAGCCGCATCAATACCGACTCCACGTCCATACCGCTACAACCCCATCACATACTCCGTCACATATACAGCCGCATCAATACCGACTCCACGTCCATACCGCTATAACCCCAACATATACCCCGTCACAGATACAGCCGCATCTATACCGACTCCATGTCCATACCGCTACAACCCTAACATATACCCCGTCACAGATACAGCCGCATCTATACCGACTCCACGTCCATACCGCAATAACCCCAACATATACCCCGTCACAAATACAGCCGCATCAATACCGACTCCACGTCCATACAGCTGCAACCCCAACATATACCCCATCACAGATACAGCCACATCAATACCGACTCCACGTCCATACCGCTACAACCCTAACATATACCCCGTCACAGATACAGCCGCATCAATACAGACTCTACGTCCATACTGCTATAACCCCAACATATACCCCATCACAGATACAGCCACATCTATACCGACTCCACGTCCATACCGCTACAACCCCAACATATACCCCGTCACAGATACAGCCACATCTATACCGACTCCACGTCCATACCGCTACAACCCCATCATATACCCCGTCACAGATACAGCCGCATCTATACCGACTCCATGTCCATACCGCTATAACCCCAACATATACCCCGTCACAGATACAGCCGCATCAATACCGACTCCATGTCCATACCGCTGCAACCCCAACATATACCCCGTCACAGATAAAGCCGCATCAATACCGACTCCACGTCCATACCGCTACAACCCTAACATATACCCCGTCACAGATACAGCCGCATCAATACCGACTCCACGTCCATACCGCTATAACCCCAACATATACCCCGTCACAGATACAGCCGCATCAATACCGACTCCACGTCCATACCGCTATAACCCCAACATATACCCCGTCACAGATACAGCCGCATCTATACCGACTCCATGTCCATACAGCTGCAACCCCAACATATACCCCATCACAGATACAGCCGCATCTATACCGACTCCACGTCCTTACCGCTACAACCCTAACATATACCCCGTCACAGATACAGCCGCATCAATACCGACTCCACGTCCATACCGCTACAACCCTAACATATACCCCGTCACAGATACAGCCGCATCTATACCGACTCCACGTCCATACTCCTACAACCCTAACATATACCCCGTCACAGATACAGCCGCATCAATACCGACTCCACGTCCATACCGCTACAACCCTAACATATACCCCATCACAGATACAGCCGCATCTATACCGACTCCACGTCCATACCGCTACAACCCTAACATATACCCCGTCACATACAGCCGCATCTATACCGACTCCACGTCCATACCGCTACAACCCTAACATATACCCCGTCACATACAGCCGCATCTATACCGACTCCACGTCCATACCGCTACAACCCTAACATATACCCCGTCACAGATACAGCCGCATCTATACCGACTCCACGTCCATACCGCTATAACCCCAACATATACCCCGTCACAGATACAGCCGCATCTATACCGACTCCACGTCCATACCGCTACAAGCCCATCATATACCCCGTCACAGATACAGCCGCATCTATACCGACTCCATGTCCATACCGCTATAACCCCAACATATACCCCGTCACAGATACAGCCGCATCAATACCGACTCCATGTCCATACCGCTGCAACCCCAACATATACCCCGTCACAGATACAGCCGCATCAATACCGACTCCACGTCCATACCGCTACAACCCTAACATATACCCCGTCACAGATACAGCCGCATCAATACCGACTCCACGTCCATACCGCTACAACCCTAACATATACCCCGTCACAGATACAGCCGCATCTATACCGACTCCATGTCCATACAGCTGCAACCCCAACATATACCCCATCACAGATACAGCCGCATCTATACCGACTCCACGTCCATACCACTATAACCCCAACAAATACCCCGTCACAGATACAGCCGCATCAATACCGACTCCACGTCCATACCGCTACAACCCTACCATATACCCCGTCACAGATACAGCCGCATCTATACCGACTCCATGTCCATACAGCTGCAACCCCAACATATACCCCATCACAGATACAGCCGCATCTATACCGACTCCACGTCCATACCGCTACAACCCTAACATATACCCCGTCACAGATACAGCCGCATCAATACCGACTCCACATCCATACCGCTACAACCCTAACATATACCCCGTCACAGATACAGCCGCATCTATACCGACTCCACGTCCATACTCCTACAACCCTAACATATACCCCGTCACAGATACAGCCGCATCAATACCGACTCCACGTCCATACCGCTACAACCCTAACATATACCCCGTCACAGATACAGCCGCATCTATACCGACTCCACGTCCATACCGCTACAACCCTAACATATACCCCGTCACATACAGCCGCATCTATACCGACTCCACGTCCATACCGCTACAACCCTAACATATACCCCGTCACATACAGCCGCATCTATACCGACTCCACGTCCATACCGCTACAACCCTAACATATACCCCGTCACAGATACAGCCGCATCTATACCGACTCCACGTCCATACCGCTACAACCCTAACATATACCCCGTCACATACAGCCGCATCTATACCGACTCCACGTCCATACCGCTACAACCCTAACATATACCCCGTCACAGATACAGCCGCATCTATACCGACTCCACGTCCATACCGCTACAACCCTAACATATACCCCGTCACATACAGCCGCATCTATACCGACTCCACGTCCATACCGCTACAACCCTAACATATACCCCGTCACATACAGCCGCATCTATACCGACTCCACGTCCATACCGCTACAACCCTAACATATACCCCGTCACAGATACAGCCGCATCTATACCGACTCCACGTCCATACCGCTATAACCCCAACATATACCCCGTCACAGATACAGCCGCATCTATACCGACTCCACGTCCATACCGCTACAACCCCATCATATACCCCGTCACAGATACAGCCGCATCTATACCGACTCCACGTCCATACCGCTATAACCCCAACATATACCCCGTCACAGATACAGCCGCATCAATACCGACTCCATGTCCATACCGCTGCAACCCCAACATATACCCCGTCACAGATAAAGCCGCATCAATACCGACTCCACGTCCATACCGCTACAACCCTAACATATACCCCGTCACAGATACAGCCGCATCAATACCGACTCCACGTCCATACCGCTACAACCCTAACATATACCCCGTCACATACAGCCGCATCTATACCGACTCCACGTCCATACCGCTACAACCCTAACATATACCCCGTCACAGATACAGCCGCATCTATACCGACTCCACGTCCATACAGCTGCAACCCCAACATATACCCCATCACAGATACAGCCGCATCTATACCGACTCCACGTCCATACCGCTACAACCCTAACATATACCCCGTCACAGATACAGCCGCATCAATACCGACTCCACGTCCATACCGCTACAACCCTAACATATACCCCGTCACAGATACAGCCGCATCTATACCGACTCCACGTCCATACTCCTACAACCCTAACATATACCCCGTCACAGATACAGCCGCATCAATACCGACTCCACGTCCATACCGCTACAACCCTAACATATACCCCGTCACAGATACAGCCGCATCTATACCGACTCCACGTCCATACCGCTACAACCCTAACATATACCCCGTCACATACAGCCGCATCTATACCGACTCCACGTCCATACCGCTACAACCCTAACATATACCCCGTCACATACAGCCGCATCTATACCGACTCCTCGTCCATACCGCTACAACCCTAACATATACCCCGTCACAGATACAGCCGCATCTATACCGACTCCACGTCCATACCGCTACAACCCTAACATATACCCCGTCACATACAGCCGCATCTATACCGACTCCACGTCCATACCGCTACAACCCTAACATATACCCCGTCACAGATACAGCCGCATCTATACCGACTCCACGTCCATACCGCTACAACCCTAACATATACCCCATCACAGATACAGCCGCATCTATACCGACTCCACGTCCATACCGCTACAACCCTAACATATACCCCGTCACATACAGCCGCATCTATACCGACTCCACGTCCATACCGCTACAACCCTAACATATACCCCGTCACATACAGCCGCATCTATACCGACTCCACGTCCATACCGCTACAACCCTAACATATACCCCGTCACATACAGCCGCATCTATACCGACTCCACGTCCATACCGCTACAACCCTAAAATATACCCCGTCACAGATACAGCCGCATCTATACCGACTCCACGTCTATACCGCTACAACCCTAACATATACCCCGTCACATACAGCCGCATCTATACCGACTCCACGTCCATACCGCTACAACCCTAACATATACCCCGTCACAGATACAGCCGCATCTATACCGACTCCACGTCCATACCGCTACAACCCTAACATATACCCCGTCACATACAGCCGCATCTTTACCGACTCCACGTCCATACCGCTACAACCCTAACATATACCCCGTCACAGATACAGCCGCATCAATACCGACTCCATGTCCATACCGCTATAACCCTAACATATACCCCGTCACAGATACAGCCGCATCAATACCGACTCTACATCCATACCACTACAACCCTAACATATACCCCGTCACAGATACAGCCGCATCAATACCGACTCCACGTCCATACTGCTACAACCCTAACATATACCCCGTCACAGATACAGCCGCATCAATACCGACTCCACGTCCATACTGCTACAACCCTAACATATAGAAAGAAAAATTCAGCTCACCCGTATATGTATCCGTTCATTTCAGATGGGATGCAGGATGTCCACCGGACAGGCAGGTCCATAGAGGCAATAGCAAGGAGAAAGGACGGGACTCAGCACCAATTCCAGGATAGGAAAAATATAAATCCAACGAAAAATATATAAACGTGTAGAAACTTTATTCAACGATTAAAAATCCAAGAAAAACATCATCGGTTCCATGAAAACATCATGGCCTGACGCGTTTCGGACAGTTGGAATGTAGATAAGTCCTTAATCATAAGCATAAAAATACACAGCTTACCATGGAGAATGAAGGGCGGACAAAAGGTGGGTGTAGTCCCAGGAAAATGCAAAGGAGAACAGGGGAAAGAGAAAAGGATGAAATTTAACCCTTGCATAGAAGGTAAATATCTGTTTGGATGTGGAAGAAAAGTAAAAGGAAAAAAAAAATAAAAAAAATGGAAAAATAAAGAAAAAGTGAGAATAAAAATATATAAATAAGGATGTATGTGAATTAGAAATATTTATATGCATGAGGTATGTTCGCATGGGACCCATATGTGAGGCTGTGCAGAAAAGCACTAGAAACAAAAAAAGCAGCAAGAATCAAAAAGTAAGGTGAGAACAAGCACCTAAGCAGTAAAATGACAAAGTAAAATAAAATAAGAAATGTATATATAGAAACATGAGGAAATGGAGTGATGATAGGTCACTAAGCTGCCTGTTCTATCATCCCAAAATAGAGGGAAAATATGAATTTTATGTTTTTATTATTTTTTTATTATTCATTATCATTATTTCTTAAATGTGGTTGTATATAAACTAATATTTTTTGTTATTGACTCATAAACAGGATGTATTATATGAGCGTCCAAAAATATACATTTATTTATTTGTGTAATTGACGAATAAGGATAATTATTCCATAATATATCAAGATGTATTTTATGTTAGATTCTAGTGTATCATGAAAAGTGACAAAGATGAAGTTCTATGGGAAGGTAATGGACTGTTCACATGGGTGCGTTATATTTGGGATTAGGGGAAACATTTCTGAGCAATGCCATGCATGAACAGATCAGCGCGTGTGGCGAGGAATACTCCTACAATCTAATTGCAATGTGCGGGAAGAACGATCAGGGAAGAGACCGGATCTTATAGGAGATCAACCGTCTTTCTATGAAATGAGTTGCATCTGAAAGTGGGCGAAGGATTGCGACAAAGATTAAATGATCCTATATGCGCGAGGGTGGATGTGTAAATGTATAGGCAATCAGATCATAGTTTATAAATGAAAAAAAAGAAGACACAATGAAATGTTATCAAAGGTCAGCTTCCTATTCACAAGGTGCGTTATATATGGAAGCATAGGCGATATATATCTATATAGGGGAAGACATGCACATGATTATCTATATATATAATTGCCTTATTCTGTCTGTCTGTCTTGCTCCAAAATTCTGTCGTTACCGTGACAAGCGTCTCATTGGCCGCTCGCCTCGGCTCCGCCCCCCGCACGGATTGGCCGCTCGCCCAGGCTCCACCCCCCACATGGATTGGCCTCTCGCCCCGGCCCCCTGCACGCATTAGCAACTCGGCCACGCCCCGCCCCCCTCACGCATTACACGCTCGCTCTGGCCCCGCCCCCCACACGCATTCCCCGAACCACCACGGAGCCCCGACTCCCAGGTGAGTGCTGTACCCCCGGGAGCCCACACCAGCGTACGCCGGCAACCCAGCCGACACATACCCTCTGCATTGCTGGGGTTGCCGGCGTACGCTGGTGTGGGCTCCCGTGCGTGCGGGGGGCGGGGTACGCTGGTAACCATGGTACACATCGGGTAATATTGTGTAGCAAGGTTACCAGCGTATGCCGGCTCCCTGCCCATTCAGATCATTGGTCTCCCGCTGTCACACGCTGATGCGTGCTGCACAGCAAGAGACCAACAAGTGACCCAGCACTGTCTCTTTGAATACTTACCTGATGTGTACTATGCTTACTTGCATACCCCGACTCCCGGCCCCCGTTACACTGATAACAATGATACACATCAGGTAACTATGGAAACCGCTTTGCATAGTTGCCCCCTAGGCCACACTCCCACGCTCGGCCACGCCCCCCGCTCGGCCTCTGCCCCCTCGGCCATGCCCCTCCACACTCTGCCCCCTCGGCCACGCCCCCCCACTCTGCCCTGCTCGGCCACGCCCCCACACACACTCTGCTCCGCTCGGCCACGCCCCCACGCTCGATCACGCCTCCCCGCTTGGCCACACCCCGCGCTTGGCCACGCCCCCACGGCCACGCCCCCACACTCTGCCCCTCGGCCACGCCCCCCACACTCTGCCCCCCTTGCCCATGCCCCCCACACTCTGCCCCTCGGCAACGCCCCCACACGCTCGGCCACGCCGCCACACACTCGGCCACACCTTTACGCTCGGCCACGTCTGCCCCACTCGGCCACGCCCCCCACACACATTGGGCACCTATACACCTCTCCTCCAGGACTACTCCTCCTATTGTACTCCCCTTCCCCAGGACTACGTCTTTTATTATCCTCCTCTCTCCCCAAGGACTACTCCTCCTATTATACTCCTCTCCCCCCAGGACTACTCCTCCTATTATACTCCTCACCTCCAGGACTACTCCTCCTATTATCCTCCTCTCTCACCAGGACTCCTCCTCCTATTATCCTGCTCTCCCCACAGGACTACTCCTCCTATTATACTCCCCTCCCCCCATGACTACTTCTATTATACTCCTCTCCCCCCAGAACTACTCCTCCTATTATCCTCCTGTCTCCCCAGGACTACTCCTCCTATTATACTCCTCTCCCCCCAGGAATACTCCTCCTATTATCCTCCTCTCCCCCCAGGACTACTCCACCTATAATACTCCTCTCCCCCCAGGACTACTCCTCCTATTATACTCCTCTCTCCCCAGGACTACTCCTATTATCCTCCTATCCCCCCAGGACTCCTCCTCCTATTATCCTCCTCTCCCCCCAGGACTACTCCTCCTATTATTCGTCTCTCCCCCCAGGAACACTCCTCCTATTACCCTCCTCTCCCCCCAGGAATACCCCTCCTATTATACTCCTCTCTCCCCAGGACTACTCCTCCTATTATACTCCTCTCCCTCCATGACTACTCCTCCTATTATACTCCTCTCCCTCCAGGACTACTCCTCCTATTATACTCCTCTCTCCCCAGGAATACTCCTCCTATTATCCTCTTCTCCCCCCAGGACTACCCCTCCTATTATACTCCTCTCCCCCCAGGACTACTCCTCCTATTATCCTCCTCTCCCCCCAGGACTACTCCTCCTATTATACTCCTCTCCCTCCAGGACTAGTCCTCCTATTATACTACTCTCCCCCCAGGACTACTCCTCCTATTATCCTCCCCTCTCCCCAGGACTACTCCACCTATAATACTCCTCTCCCCCCAGGACTACTACTCCTATTATCCTCCTCTCCCCCCAGGACTACTCCTATTATCCTCCTCTCCCCCCAGGACTCCTCCTCCTATTATCCTCCTCTCACCCCAGGACTACTCCTCCTATTATCCTCCTCTCCCCCCAGGACTACTCCTCCTATTATTCTTCTCTCCCCCCAGGACTACTCCTCCTATTATACTCCTCTCCCCCCAGGACTACTCCTCCTATTATCCTCCTCTCCCCCCAGGACTACTTCTCCTATTATCCTCCTCTCCCCCAGGACTACTCCTCCTATTAGGCTCCTCTTCCCCCAGGACTACCCCTCCTATTATACTCCTCTCCCCCCAGGACTACTCCTCCTTTTATACTCCTCTCCCCCCAGGACTACTCCTCCTATTATCCTCCTCTCCCCCCAGGACTACTCCTCCTATTATACTCCTCTCTCCCCAGGACTACTTCTCCTATTATCCTCTTCTCCCCCAGGACTACTCATCCTATTAGGCTCCTCTTCCCCCAGGACTACCCCTCCTATTATACTCCTCTCCCCCCAGGACTACTCCTCCTATTATACTCCTCTCCCCCCAGGACAACTCCACCTATTATCCTCCTCTCCCCCCAGGACTACTCCTCCTATTATACTCCTCTCCCCCAGTACTACTCCTCCTATTATCCTCCTCTCCCCCCAGGACTACTCCTCCTATTATCCGCCTCTCCCCCCAGGACTACTTCTCCTATTATCCTCCTCTTCCCCCAGGACTACTCCTCCTATTATCCTCCTCTCCCCCAAGGACTACTCCTCCTATTATCCTCCTCTCCCCCCAGGACTACTCCTCCTATTATACTCCTCACCTGCAAGACTACTCCTCCTATTATCCTCCTTTCTCCCCAGGACTCCTCCTCCTATTATCCTCCTCTCCCCCAGGACTACTCCTCCTATTATACTCCTCTCCCCCCAGGAACACTCCTATTATCCTTCTCTCCCCCCAGGACTACTCCTCCTATTATCCTCCTCTTCCCCAGGACTACTCCTCCTATTATCCTCCTCTCCCCCAGGACTACTCCTCCTATTATACTCCTCTCCCCCCAGGAATACTCCTATTATCCTTCTCTCCCCCCAGGACTACTCCTCCTATTATCCTCCTCTTCCCCAGGACTACTCCTCCTATTATCCTCCTCTCCCCCAGGACTACTCCTCCTATTATCCTTCTCTCCCTCCAGGACTACTCCTCCTATTATACTCCTCTCCCTCCAGGACTACTCCTCCTATTATCCTCTTCTCCCCCCAGGACTACCCCTCCTATTAAACTCCTCTCCCCCCAGGACTACTACTCCTATTATCCTCCTCTCCCCCCAGGACTACCCCTCCTATTATACTCCTCTCCCCCCAGGACTACTCCTCCTATTATACTCCTCTCCCCCAGTACTACTCCTCCTATTATCCTCCTCTCCCCCCAGGACTACTCCTCCTATTATCCTCCTCTTCCCCCAGGACTACTCCTCCTATTATCCTCCTCTCCCCCCAGGACTACTCCTCCTATTATCCTCCTCTTCCCCCAGGACTATTCCTCCTATTATCCTCCTCTCCCCCCAGGACTACTCCTCCTATTATCCTCCTCTTCCCCCAGTACTACTCCTCCTATTATCCTCCTCTCCCCCCAGGACTACTTCTCCTATTATCCTCCTCTTCCCCCAGGACTACTCCTCCTATTATCCTCCTCTCCCCCCAGGACTACTCCTCCTATTATCCTCCTCTCCCCCCAGGACTACTCCTCCTATTATACTCCTCACCTGCAGGACTACTCCTCCTATTATCCTCCTTTCTCCCCAGGACTCCTCCTCCTATTATCCTCCTCTCCCCCAGGACTACTCCTCCTATTATACTCCTCTCCCCCCAGGAATACTCCTATTATCCTTCTCTCCCCCCAGGACTACTCCTCCTATTATACTCCTCTCCCCCAGGACTACTCCTCCTATTATCCTCCTCTCCACCCAGGACTACTTCTCCTATTATCCTCCTCTCCCCCAGGACTACTCCTCCTATTAGGCTCCTCTTCCCCCAGGACTACTCCTCCTATTAGGCTCCTCTTCCCCCAGGACTACTCCTCCTATTATACTCCTCTCCCTCCAGGACTACTCCTCCTATTATCCTCCTCTCCCTCCAGAACTACTCCTCCTATTATCCTCCTCTCCCCCAGGACTCCTCCTCCTATTATCCTCCTCTCACCCCAGGACTCCTCCTCCTATTATACTCCTCTCCCTCCAGGACTAGTCCTCCTATTATACTTCTCTCCCCCCAGGACTACTCCTCCTATTATCCTCCTTTCCCCCCAGGACTACCCCTCCTATTATACTCCTCTCCCCCCAGGACTACTCCTCCTATTATACTCCTCTCTCCCCAGGACTACTCCTCCTATTATCCTCTTCTCCCCCCAGGACTACCCCTCCTATTATACTCCTCTCCCCCCAGGACTACTCCTCCTATTATCCTCCTCTCCCCCCAGGACTACTCCTCCTATTATACTCCTCTCCCTCCAGGACTAGTCCTCCTATTATACTCCTCTCTCCCCAGGAATACTACTCCTATTATACTACTCTCCCCCCAGGACTACTCCACCTTTAATACTCCTCTCCCCCCAGGACTACTACTCCTATTATCCTCCTCTCCCCCCAGGACTACTCCTATTATACTCCTCTCCCCCCAGGACTCCTCCTCCTATTATCCTCCTCTCACCCCAGGACTACTCCTCCTATTATCCTCCTCTCCCCCCAGGACTACTCCTCCTATTATCCTCCTCTCCCCCCAGGACTACTCCTCCTATTATACTCCTCCCCCCCAGGACTACTCCACCTATTAGACTCCTCACCCCCAGGACTCCTCCTCCTATTATCCTCCTCTCCCCCCAGGACTACTCCTCCTATTATCCTCCTCTCCCCCCAGGACTACTCCTCCTATTATCCTCCTCTCCCCCCAGGACTACTCCTCCTCTTCTACTCCTCTCCCCCCAGGACTACTCCTCCTATTATACTCCTCTCTCCCCAGGACTACGCCTCCTATTATCCTCCTCTCCCCCCAGGACTACTCCTCCTATTATACTCCTCTCCCCCCAGGACTACTCCTCCTATTATACTCCTCTCTCCCCAGGACTACTCCTCCTATTATACTCCTCTCCCCCAG
This sequence comes from Anomaloglossus baeobatrachus, assembly GCF_048569485.1. Classification (NCBI taxonomy): domain Eukaryota; kingdom Metazoa; phylum Chordata; class Amphibia; order Anura; family Aromobatidae; genus Anomaloglossus; species Anomaloglossus baeobatrachus. The sequence continues at coordinate 1,737,830 of NC_134362.1, forward strand.
GACTACTCCTCCTATTATACTCCTCTCTCCCCAGGACTACTCCTCCTATTATACTCCTCTCCCCCAGGACTACTCCTCCTATTATACTCCTCTCCCCCCAGGACTACGCCTCCTATTATCCTCCTCTCCCCCCAGGACTACGCCTCCTATTATCCTCTTCTCCCCCCAGGACTACGCCTCCTATTATCCTCCTCTCCCCCCAGGACTACTCCTCCTATTATACTCCTCTCCCCCCAGGACTACTCCTCCTATTATACTCCTCTCTCCCCAGGACTACTCCTCCTATTATACTCCTCTCCCCCAGGACTCCTCCTATTATCCTCCTCTCCCCCCAGGACTACTCCTCCTATTATACTCCTCTCCCCCCAGGACTACTCCTCCTATTATACTCCTCTCCCCCAGGACTACTCCACCTATTATACTCCTTTCCCCCCAGGACTACTCCTCCTATTATTCTCCTCTCCCCCAGGACTACTCCACCTATTAGACTCCTCACCCCCAGGACTCCTCCTCCTATTATCCTCCTCTCCCCCAGGACTACTCCACCTATTAGACTCCTCACCCCCAGGACTACTCCTCCTATTATCCTCCTCTCCCCCCAGGACTACTCCTCCTATTATCCTCTTCTCCCCCCAGGACTACGCCTCCTATTATCCTCCTCTCCCCCCAGGACTACTCCTCCTATTATACTCCTCTCCCCCAGGACTACTCCTCCTATTATCCTCCTCTCCCCCCAGGACTACTCCTCCTATTATACTCCTCTCTCCCCAGGACTACTCCTCCTATTATACTCCTCTCCCCCAGGACTCCTCCTATTATCCTCCTCTCCCCCCAGGACTACTCCTCCTATTATCCTCCTCTCCCCCCAGGACTACTCCTCCTATTATCCTCCTCTCCCCCCAGGACTACTCCTCCTATTATACTCCTCTCCCCCCAGGACTCCTCCTCCTATTATCCTCCTCTCCCCCCAGGACTACTCCACCTATTAGACTCCTCACCCCCAAGACTACTCCTCCTATTATACTCCTCTCTCCCCAGGACTACTCCTCCTATTATACTCCTCTCTCCCCCAGGACTACTCCTCCTATTATCCTCCTCTCACCCCAGGACTACTCCTCCTATTATCCTCCTCTCCCCCCAGGTCTACTCCTCCTATTATCCTCCTCTCCCCCCAGGACTACTCCTCCTATTATCCTCCTCTCCCCCAGGTCTACTCCTCCTATTATCCTCCTCTCCCCCCAGGACTACTCCTCCTATTATACTCCTCCCCCCCAGGACTACTCCACCTATTAGACTCCTCACCCCCAGGACTCCTCCTCCTATTATCCTCCTCTCCCCCCAGGACTACTCCTCCTATTATCCTCCTCTCCCCCCAGGACTACTCCTCCTATTAGACTCCTCACCCCCAGGACTCCTCCTCCTATTATCCTCCTCTCTCCCCCAGGACTACTCCTCCTATTATCCTCCTCTCCCCCCAGGACTACTCCTCCTATTATCCTCCTCTCCCCCCAGGACTACTTCTCCTATTATCCTCCTCTCCCCCAGGACTACTCCTCCTATTAGGCTCCTCTTCCCCCAGGACTACTCCTCCTATTATCCTCCTCTCCCCCAGGACTACTCCTCCTATTATCCTCCTCTCCCCCAGGACTACTCCTCCTATTAGGCTCCTCTTCCCCCAGGACTACTCCTCCTATTATACTCCTCTCCCCCAGGACTACTCCTCCTATTATCCTCCTCTCCCCCCAGGACTACTTCTCCTATTATCCTCCTCTCCCCCAGGACTACTCCTCCTATTAGGCTCCTCTTCCCCCAGGACTACTCCTCCTATTATCCTCCTCTCCCCCAGGTCTACTTCTCCTATTATCCTCCTCTCCCCCAGGACTGCTCCTCCTATTAGGCTCCTCTTCCCCCAGGACTACTCCTCCTATTATACTCCTCTCCCTCCAGGACTACTCCTCCTATTATCCTCCTCTCCCTCCAGAACTACTCCTCCTATTATCCTCCTCTCCCCCAGGACTCCTCCTCCTATTATCCTCCTCTCACCCCAGGACTCCTCCTCCTATTATCCTTCTCTCCCCCCAGGACTACTCCTCCTATTATCCTTCTTTCCCCCCAGGACTACCCCTCCTATTATACTCCTCTCCCCCCAGGACTACTCCTCCTATTATCCTCCTCTCCCCCCAGGACTACTCCTCCTATTATACTCCTCTCCCTCCAGGACTAGTCCTCCTATTATACTCCTCTCTCCCCAGGAATACTACTCCTATTATACTACTCTCCCCCCAGGACTACTCCACCTATAATACTCCTCTCCCCCCAGGACTCCTCCTCCTATTATCCTCCTCTCACCCCAGGACTACTCCTCCTATTATCCTCCTCTCCCCCCAGGACTACTCCTCCTATTATCCTGCTCTCCCCCCAGGACTACTCCTCCTATTATCCTCCTCTCCCCCCAGGACTACTCCTCCTATTATCCTCCTCTCCCCCCAGGACTACTCCTCCTATTATCCTGCTCTCCCCCCAGGACTACTCCTCCTATTATACTCCTCTCTCCCCCAGGACTACTACTCCTATTATACTCCTCTCTCCCCCAGGACTACTCCTCCTATTATCCTCCTCTCCCCCCAGGACTACTCCTCCTATTATCCTCCTCTCCCCCCAGGACTACTCCTCCTATTATACTCCTCTCCCCCCAGGACTACTCCTCCTATTATACTCCTCTCCCCCCAGGACTACTCCTCCTATTATACTCCTCTCCCCCCAGGACTACTCCTCCTATTATACTCCTCTCTCCCCAGGACTACTCCTCCTATTCTACTCCTCTCTCCCCCAGGACTACTCCTCCTATTATCCTGCTCTCCCCCCAGGACTACCCCTCCTATTATACTCCTCTCTCCCCCAGGACTACTCCTCCTATTATCCTCCTCTCTCCCCAGGACTACTCCTCCTATTATCCTCCTCTCCCCCCAGGACTCCTCCTCCTATTATCCTCCTCTCTCCCCCAGGACTACTCCTCCTATTATCCTCCTCTCTCCACCAGGACTACTCCTCCTATCATACTCCTCTCCCCCAGGACTACTCCTCCTATTATCCTCCTCTTCCCCCAGGACTACTCCTCCTATTATACTCCTCTCCCCCCAGGACTACTCCTCCTATTATACTCCTCTCCCCCCAGGACTACTCCTCCTATTATACTCCTCTCTCCCCAGGACTACTCCTCCTATTATACTCCTCTCTCCCCCAGGACTACTCCTCCTATTATACTCCTCTCTCCCCCAGGACTACTCCTCCTATTATCCTCCTCTCCCCCCAGGACTACTCCTCCTATTATCCTCCTCTCCCCCCAGGACTACTCCTCCTATTATACTCCTCTCCCCCCAGGACTACTCCTCCTATTATCCTCCTCTCCCCCCAGGACTACTCCTCCTATTATACTCCTCTCTCCCCAGGACTACTCCTCCTATTATACTCCTCTCTCCCCCAGGACTACTTCTCCTATTATACTCCTCTCTCCCCCAGGACTACTCCTCCTATTATCCTCCTCTCCCCCCAGGACTACTCCTCCTATTATCCTCCTCTCCCCCCAGGACTACTTCTCCTATTATCCTCCCCTCCCCCAGGACTACTCCTCCTATTAGGCTCCTCTTCCCCCAGGACTACTCCTCCTATTATCCTCCTCTCCCCCCAGGACTACTCCTCCTATTAGGCTCCTCTTCCCCCAGGACTACTCCTCCTATTATACTCCTCTCCCCCAGGACTACTCCTCCTATTATCCTCCTCTCCCCCCAGGACTACTTCTCCTATTATCCTCCTCTCCCCCAGGACTACTCCTCCTATTAGGCTCCTCTTCCCCCAGGACTACTCCTCCTATTATCCTCCTCTCCCCCCAGGACTACTCCTCCTATTAGGCTCCTCTTCCCCCAGGACTACTCCTCCTATTATACTCCTCTCCCCCAGGACTACTCCTCCTATTATCCTGCTCTCCCCCCAGGACTACTCCTCCTATTATCCTCCTCTCCCCCCAGGACTACTCCTCCTATTATCCTCCTCTCCCCCCAGGACTACTCCTCCTATTATCCTGCTCTCCCCCCAGGACTACTCCTCCTATTATACTCCTCTCTCCCCCAGGACTACTACTCCTATTATACTCCTCTCTCCCCAGGACTACTCCTCCTATTATCCTCCTCTCCCCCCAGGACTACTCCTCCTATTATCCTCCTCTCCCCCCAGGACTACTCCTCCTATTATACTCCTCTCCCCCCAGGACTACTCCTCCTATTATACTCCTCTCCACCCAGGACTACTCCTCCTATTATACTCCTCTCCCCCCAGGACTACTCCTCCTATTATACTCCTCTCACCCCAGGACTACTCCTCCTATTATACTCCTCTCCCCCCAGGACTACTCCTCCTATTATACTCCTCTCTCCCCAGGACTACTCCTCCTATTATACTCCTCTCTCCCCCAGGACTACTCCTCCTATTATCCTGCTCTCCCCCCAGGACTACCCCTCCTATTATACTCCTCTCTCCCCCAGGACTACTCCTCCTATTATCCTCCTCTCTCCCCAGGACTACTCCTCCTATTATCCTCCTCTCCCCCCAGGACTCCTCCTCCTATTATCCTCCTCTCTCCCCCAGGACTACTCCTCCTATTATCCTCCTCTCTCCCCCAGGACTACTCCTCCTATTATACTCCTCTCCCCCAGGACTACTCCTCCTATTATCCTCCTCTCCCCCCAGGACTACTCCTCCTATTATACTCCTCTCCCCCCAGGACTACTCCTCCTATTATACTCCTCTCCCCCCAGGACTACTCCTCCTATTATACTCCTCTCTCCCCAGGACTACTCCTCCTATTATACTCCTCTCTCCCCCAGGACTACTCCTCCTATTATACTCCTCTCTCCCCCAGGACTATTCCTCCTATTATCCTCCTCTCCCCCCAGGACTACTCCTCCTATTATCCTCCTCTCCCCCCAGGACTACTCCTCCTATTATACTCCTCTCCCCCCAGGACTACTCCTCCTATTATCCTCCTCTCCCCCCAGGACTACTCCTCCTATTATACTCCTCTCCCCCCAGGACTACTCCTCCTATTATACTCCTCTCTCCCCAGGACTACTCCTCCTATTATACTCCTCTCTCCCCCAGGACTACTCCTCCTATTATACTCCTCTCTCCCCCAGGACTACTCCTCCTATTATCCTCCTCTCCCCCCAGGACTACTCCTCCTATTATCCTCCTCTCCCCCCAGGACTACTTCTCCTATTATCCTCCCCTCCCCCAGGACTACTCCTCCTATTAGGCTCCTCTTCCCCCAGGACTACTCCTCCTATTATCCTCCTCTCCCCCCAGGACTACTCCTCCTATTAGGCTCCTCTTCCCCCAGGACTACTCCTCCTATTATACTCCTCTCCCCCAGGACTACTCCTCCTATTATCCTCCTCTCCCCCCAGGACTACTTCTCCTATTATCCTCCTCTCCCCCAGGACTATTCCTCCTATTAGGCTCCTCTTCCCCCAGGACTACTCCTCCTATTATCCTCCTCTCCCCCAGGACTACTTCTCCTATTATCCTCCTCTCCCCCAGGACTACTCCTCCTATTAGGCTCCTCTTCCCCCAGGACTACTCCTCCTATTATACTCCTCTCCCTCCAGGACTACTCCTCCTATTATCCTCCTCTCCCTCCAGAACTACTCCTCCTATTATCCTCCTCTCCCCCAGGACTCCTCCTCCTATTATCCTCCTCTCACCCCAGGACTCCTCCTCCTATTATACTTCTCTCCCCCCAGGACTACTCCTCCTATTATCCTCCTTTCCCCCCAGGACTACCCCTCCTATTATACTCCTCTCCCCCCAGGACTACTCCTCCTATTATACTCCTCTCTCCCCAGGACTACCCCTCCTATTATCCTCTTCTCCCCCCAGGACTACCCCTCCTATTATACTCCTCTCCCCCCAGGACTACTCCTCCTATTATCCTCCTCTCCCCCCAGGACTACTCCTCCTATTATACTCCTCTCCCTCCAGGACTAGTCCTCCTATTATACTCCTCTCTCTTCAGGAATACTACTCCTATTATACTACTCTCCCCCCAGGACTACTCCACCTATAATACTCCTCTCCCCCCAGGACTACTCCTCCTATTATCCTCCTCTCCCCCAGGACTACTCCACCTATTAGACTCCTCACCCCCAGGACTCCTCCTCCTATTATCCTCCTCTCCCCCCAGGACTACTCCTCCTATTATCCTCCTCTCCCCCCAGGACTACTCCTCCTATTAGACTCCTCACCCCCAGGACTCCTCCTCCTATTATCCTCCTCTCCCCCCAGGACTATTCCTCCTATTATCCTCCTCTCCCCCCAGGACTACTCCTCCTATTATCCTCCTCTCCCCCAGGACTACTCCTCTTATTAGACTCCTCACCCCCAACAACACCGCTCTCACCCCCCGCCACACCCAGACAACACCCAGAACATTTACAGCGCCCTACACAAACACTTGGTAAATACAGACAACATCTATATATATATATAACAAAAATCATACATTATCTACACAACACGTAAATTCTAGAATACCCAATGCGCTAGAATCGGGCCACCTTCTAGTATTATATATTCAGACAAATATCAAATAGTGAGAAAAAAAAAACAACACACATGATTCATTGAGTGGTGTATCACACCGCATCGCATATAAGACAAAAATATGTAAAAAAAAGGGGGGGGCGGGGGGGGGAAAGCAATGAACTAATAAATACAGAACACTGCTATATGTATGGAATGATATATAAAGAAAATATAAAATATTTTTATCTTTTTGGTTAAAATATTTATTTAATATTTATAGATTTGTATTTTATGTGATTTTAATTTTAATTTTATTTATTATCACTCCATAATCAGAGATAAAACGTATATGATGAATGAAATATGCATTATTTGTTATATGTAATATTGGTAGTTAATTCTGAAAATACCTATATGGAGAAAATTTCAACAAAACATAAAAATAAAAATATATTTGCAATGTGGTATGTAGACAAATCAGTGGAACACGCGTGATACAAAAATATATTTTCATTGTTGATCCCTTCATGCTCGTTCTATAATACGTAACGAAGGTCAGAACGATAATTTAGTCCCATTGGGAATCTACTGTCCATCTTAAGGATCCATTTTGCTTCGGTTTGGAGCAAAAATTGAAACCAATCTCCACCACGTATAGGTTTACATACATATTCAGTTCCTGTAATGCTTAGAGTAGAAAAATCCCCTTGATGCATGTCCAAAAAATGTTTTGTTAAACCGGAAATGGAGCGTTTGTTTTTATTTTTACCAGTAGTGGGATCAAGATATGATGCCACATTAGTATGCTCGGAGATTCTTCTCTTGAGGGGTCTCGAAGTACAACCAATGTAATCTTTAGTACAAGTGTAAGGCTATGCGCGCACGTGTGCGCTCTGCACCACACCTAAAAGGTGCGCTTCAGAGCGCAGGTGAAAAGCTCCGTTCTGAAGCGCATGGTGCCGGCAGATTTGTGCGCTCTGCATGCTGCCTCTCCCTATAGACAGCATGCAAACCGCACGGAAGAAGTGACATGTCACTTCTTAGAACGCAGCGATTCGGGCAGCAGCCGAAGCGCTGCGCTCTAATATGCCACGTGCGCACGGCTCCTGCACAATCTCCATAGACTGTGCAGGGGACGCAGGACGCATGCAGTTACGCTGCGCTGCAGATCGCAGCGTAACTGCATGTAATACGCACACGTGCGCACATAGCCTTACAGGTAGCCTTGTAAATAACTTGTGCTGTGGAACAAGTAAAATATATCTTTGTACCGTGTTAGCCAGTAAAAAAATTGTTTAAAAGAACAGAGAGTCCTCAGTGGTTGATACCTTTTAATGGCTAACTGAAAAGATGGTAATAATTGCAAGCTTTCGAGACTACTCAGGTCTCTTCATCAGGCATGGTATAACACAAAATCTGAAGAGTCACGTATTTATACACAACAGGACTTAGAATAGTGCAGTAAAAAAAAAAAAAAAAAAAAAAAAGAACAAGTTATATGAAACAGAACTATCTCTATGGCAGGGGGACAAGCTGTTCTAGCCATAAATACTACTGCAGTTCAGTGTGAAAGTTTTAAACTTTCACACTGAACTGCAGTAGTATTTATGGCTAGAACAGCTTGTCCCCCTGCCATAGAGATAGTTCTGTTTCATATAACTTGTTCTTTTTTTTTTTTTTTTTTTTTTTTACTGCACTATTCTAAGTCCTGTTGTGTATAAATACGTGACTCTTCAGATTTTGTGTTATACCATGCCTGATGAAGAGACCTGAGTAGTCTCGAAAGCTTGCAATTATTACCATCTTTTCAGTTAGCCATTAAAAGGTATCAACCACTGAGGACTCTCTGTTCTTTTAAACAATTGTGCTGTGGAGCAATTGATAAAAGTTGAATTTTTATAGGTTTTGTTAGCAGCGTAGGTAATTATTTGGGTCTTCTTCATATACTTGCAAAGGCCACAGCGTGGAATGCCGCATTTGTATGAGCCCTTAGTATTTAACCAGGTGCCGGAATCAGTATCTGAGGAAGCAAAAAATGAGGAAGGAGATATTAAATTTCCAATCGTTCGGGCCTTTTTAGCAACCACATTTATTCCTTTGGATAGTATGTTGGCCAGATCAGAGTCCTGATGCAGGAGAGGAAGATATTGACGGAAGTTTTCTTTAATTTTAAGGAAGTCTCTGCTGTAAGGAGTTGAAAAAGTGATGCGATTAGAAAAAGTTCTGGATGATGTTTTTGATTGGTCCCTATCCTGTAGCAGATTATCACGAGATCTTTGGTCAGCAAGATTGTTAGCTCTATTAGGAATTTTATTAGTGTAGCCCCTATTCCTTAGGCGGATTTCATATTCTCCACTTCAGCTTTGTAGGTCAAATCAGTGGAGCAAAGGCGACGTGCCCTCAGGAATTCGCCCAAGGGAAGGTTTGAAATAGTATGGGCCGCATGACAGCTATGGGCATGTAGGGTGCTGTTCCCACTAATAGGTTTGCCATATAGTTTGGTATGAATCAAACCTGAGTGTGGATCCCCAGACAGCCATATGTCAGGAAAGGGAGCTGAGTTCTGAAATCCCTCCACAGTAAACTTTAAATTCATGGTATTATTGTTAATATAATAACGAAAATCTTCAAGGAGTTCTTTTTGTGGGGTATTTTCGTCGAGCTGCCAGATCATCACCAGATCATCTATGTATCTGGCATACTAGATTATATGACTCAGGAAGGGGTTATCAAGAACATGTATACGAGATTCCTCCCAAGTGACCATACAGAGGTCTTCCCCAACGCTCCAAGAGGAGACAACATTACAGATACTGAAAGATGATTCTGAAAAAGGATTTTTTGTCATTAATTTATCAGCTTGTACTCTTGATCACAACCAATGCAAGGTTTTACAGAAAGGCCTCAGTTTTGCTCCTGCAAATAGAGCTGACTTATTTCAGACCATCAGAGATATCAACAAATTCATTCGCAATCTTACCATCAAGAAATATTTCATCCTTTCTGAAAAAGAGGAAGATACCCAAATAATTACATCTGACATTCCTATCCCTCTACACATGAATTTGAAAGAACAGATTTCTACAAGAACTTTGATTGATTTGGATGAGTCTCATAAAACCACACTAGATCCTCATCCGTTCAAAATATCTAATAAGGACATCTACCCCATTTCATCACGTGTGCCTGCTATGGATATATATCAGGACACTATGGAAATTGAAATTAAGAAAGCCCTTTTGTCTGAGTCCTCTCTCAAAGACAATCTTTCTACAGTGGAGAAACGTGCCCTCCAAAGCCTTTCCAACAACCCCTATATTACCATCAAGGCCGCGGATAAAGGCGGTTCCGAGGTTGTCCTTGATAAAACACACTACGAAAAGCAAATTTTATGCATGCTAAGTGATGTTACTACATACAGACCACTCAATGTGGACCCTACAAGTGTTTTTCTGCGCAAACTACGGGGTATTGTTAACAAAGGCTTTGACATCGGCATATTGGATAAACGTACTACTGAGTACCTTGTTAATGACTTTCCTATTTGTCCGGTTTTCCATGGACTGCCAAAGGTCCACAAAGGTCGCTTCCCTCCACCCATGCGCCCTATTGTGGCCAGTACAGACACGCTTTCCAGCCGCTTGTCTGACTGGCTGGACAATATGATCCAACCCATGGTAAGAAACTCAACCGGTTACATTAAGGATACCAAGCATCTTTTACAATGTCTTCCTGATTTACAGTGGAAACATAACTATTTTTGGGTGACAAGTGACGTGGAAGCTTTGTATTCATGTATACCTCATGCGGATGCTCTTAATGTCCTCTCTTACCATCTGACTAAACAATCCAACTTGGACGAGGTCACAAAGGAGTACATTCTCACAGTATGTGATTTCTTATTGAAGCACAACTTCTTTCGATTTGACCAACAGTTTTACATACAAATAAAGGGCTGCCCCAGGGGGGCTAGCTTTTCTTGTGCTCTTGCCAACCTCTATATGGTCACTTGGGAGGAATCTCGTATACATGTTCTTGATAACCCCTTCCTGAGTCATATAATCTGGTATGCCAGATACATAGATGATCTGATGATGATCTGGCAGTTCGACGAAAATACCCCACAAAAAGAACTCCTTGAAGATTTTCGTTATTATATTAACAATAATACCATGAATTTAAAGTTTACTGTGGAGGGATTTCAGAACTCAGCTCCCTTTCCTGACATATGGCTGTCTGGGGATCCCCACTCAGGTTTGATTCATACCAAACTATATCGCAAACCTATTAGTGGGAACAGCACCCTACATGCCCATAGCTGTCATGCGGCCCATACTATTTCAAACCTTCCCTTGGGCGAATTCCTGAGGGCACGTCGCCTTTGCTCCACTGATTTGACCTACAAAACTGAAGTGGAGAATATGAAAATCCGCCTAAGGAATAGGGGCTACACTAATAAAATTCTTAATAGAGCTAACAATCATGCTGACCAAAGATCTCGTGATAATCTGCTACAGGATAGGGACCAATCAAAAACATCATTAAGAACTTTTTCTAATCGCATCACTTTTTCAACTCCTTACAGCAGAGACTTTCCTAAAATTAAAGAAATTTTCCTTCAATATCTTCCTCTCCTGCATCAGGACTCTGATCTGGCCAACATACTATCCAAAGGAGTAAATGTGGTTGCTAAAAAGGCCCGAACGATTGGAAATTTAATATCTCCTTCCTCATTTTTTGCTTCCTCAGATACTGATTCCGGCACCTGGTTAAATACTAAGGGCTCATACAAATGCGGCATTCCACGCTGTGGCCTTTGCAAGTATATGAAGAAGACCCAAATAATTACCTACGCTGCTAACAAAACCTATAAAAATTCAACTTTTATCAATTGCTCCACAGCACATGTTATTTACAAGGCTTCCTGTAACACTTGTACTAAAGATTACATTGGTTGTACTTCGAGACCCCTCAAGAGAAGAATCTCCAAGCATACTAATGTAGCATCATATCTTGATCCCACTACTGGTACAAATAAAAACAAACGCTCCATTTCCGGTTTAACAAAACATTTTTTGGACATGCATCAAGGGGATTTTTCTACTCTAAGCATTACAGGAACTGAATATGTATGTAAACCTATACGTGGTGGAGATTGGTTTCGATTTTTGCTCCAAACCGAAGCAAAATGGATCCTTAAGATGGACAGTAGATTCCCAATGGGACTAAATTATCGTTCTGACCTTCGTTACGTATTATAGAACGAGCATGAAGGGATCAACAATGAAAATATATTTTTGTATCACGCGTGTTCCACTGATTTGTCTACATACCACATTGCAAATATATTTTTATTTTTATTTTTTGTTGAAATTTTCTCCATATAGGTATTTTCAGAATTAACTACCAATATTACATACAGTTAGGTCCAGAAATCTTTGGCCAGTGACACAATTTTGGAGAGTTGGGCTCTGCATGCCACCACATTGGATTTGAAATGAAACCTCTACAACAGAATTCAAGTGCAGATTGTAACGTTTAATTTGAAGGTTTGAACAAAAATATCTGATAGAAATTGTAGGAATTGTCACATTTCTTTACAAACACTGCACATTTTAGGAGGTCAAAAGTAATTGGACAAATAAACCAAACCCAAAAAAAAATTTTTTATTTTCAATATTTTGTTGCGAATCCTTTGGAGGCAATCACTGCCTTAAGTCTGGAACCCATGGACATCACCAAACGCTGGGTTTCCTCCTTCTTAATGCTTTGCCAGGCCTTTACAGCCGCAGCCTTTAGGTCTTGCTTGTTTGTGGGTCTTTCCGTCTTAAGTCTGGATTTGAGCAAGTGAAATGCATGCTCAATTGGGTTAAGATCTGGTGATTGACTTGGCCATTGCAGAATGTTCCACTTTTTTGCACTCATGAACTCCTGGGTAGCTTTGGCTGTATGCTTGGGGTCATTGTCCATCTGTACTATGAAGCGCCGTCCGATCAACTTTGCGGCATTTGGCTGAATCTGGGCTGAAAGTATATCCCGGTACACTTCAGAATTCATCCGGCTACTCTTGTCTGCTGTTATGTCATCAATAAACACAAGTGACCCAGTGCCATTGAAAGCCATGCATGCCTATGCCATCACGTTGCCTCCACCATGTTTTACAGAGGATGTGGTGTGCCTTGGATCATGTGCCGTTCCCTTTCTTCTCCAAACTTTTTTCTTCCCATCATTCTGGTACAGGTTGATCTTTGTCTCATCTGTCCATAGAATACTTTTCCAGAACTGAGCTGGCTTCATGAGGTGTTTTTCAGCAAATGTAACTCTGGCCTGTCTATTTTTGGAATTGATGAATGGTTTGCATCTAGATGTGAACCCTTTGTATTTACTTTCATGGAGTCTTCTCTTTACTGTTGACTTAGAGACAGATACACCTACTTCACTGAGAGTGTTCTGGACTTCAGTTGATGTTGTGAACGGGTTCTTCTTCACCAAAGAAAGTATGCGGCGATCATCCACCACTGTTGTCATCCGTGGACGCCCAGGCCTTTTTGAGTTCCCAAGCTCACCAGTCAATTCCTTTTTTCTCAGAATGTACCCGACTGTTGATTTTGCTGCTCCAAGCATGTCTGCTATTTCTCTGATGGATTTTTTCTTTTTTTTCAGCCTCAGGATGTTCTGCTTCACCTCAATTGAGAGTTCCTTAGACCGCATGTTGTCTGGTCACAGCAACAGCTTCCAAATGCAAAACCACACACCTGTAATCAACCCCAGACCTTTTAACTACTTCATTGATTACAGGTTAACGAGGGAGACGCCTTCAGAGTTAATTGCAGCCCTTAGAGTCCCTTGTCCAATTACTTTTGGTCCCTTGAAAAAGAGGAGGCTATGCATTACAGAGCTATGATTCCTAAACCCTTTCTCCGATTTGGATGTTAAAACTCTCATATTGCAGCTGGGAGTGTGCACTTTCAGCCCATATTATATATATAATTGTATTTCTGAACATGTTTTTGTAAACAGCTAAAATAACAAAACTTGTGTCACTGTCCAAATATATCTGGACCTAACTGTATAACAAATAATTCATATTTCATTCATCATATACGTTTTATCTCTGATTATGGAGTGATAATAAATCAAATTAAAATTAAAATCACATAAAATACAAATCTCTAAATATTAAATAAATATTTCAACTAAAAAGATAAAAATATTTTATATTTTCTTTATATATCATTCCATACATATAGCAGTGTTCTGTATTTATTAGTTCATTGCTTCCCCCCCCCGCCCCCACCTTTTTTTTTTTACATATTTTTGTCTTATATGCGATGCGGTGTGATACACCACTCAATGGATCATGTGTGTTGTTTTTTTTTCTCACTATTTGATATTTGTTTGAATATATAATATAATCATGTGCATGTCTTCCCCTATATAGATATATATCGCCTATGCTTCCATATATAACGCACCTTGTGAATAGGAAGCTGACCTTTGATAACATTTCATTGTGTCTTCTTTTTTTTCATTTATAAACTATGATCTTATTGCCTATACATTTACACATCCACCCTCGCGCACATAGGATCATTTAATCTTTGTCGCAATCCTTCGCCCACTTTCAGATGCAACTCATTTCATAGAAAGACGGTTGATCTCCTATAAGATCCGGTCTCTTCCCTGATCGTTCTTCCCGCACATTGCAATTAGATTGTAGGAGTATTCCTCGCCACACGCGCTGATCTGTTCATGCATGGCATTGCTCAGAAATGTTTCCCCTAATCCCAAATATAACGCACCCATGTGAACAGTCCATTACCTTCCCATAGAACTTCATCTTTGTCACTTTTCATGATACACTAGAATCTAACATAAAATACATCTTGATATATTATGGAATCATTATCTTTATTCGTCAATTACACAAATAAATAAATGTATATTTTTGGACGCTCATATAATACATCCTGTTTATGAGTCAATAACAAATAATATTAGTTTATATACAACCACATTTAAGAAATAATGATAATGAATAATAAAAAAATAATAAAAACATAAAATTCATATTTTCCCTCTATTTTGGGATGATAGAACAGGCAGCTTAGTGACCTATCATCACTCCATTTCCTCATGTTTCTATATATACATTTCTTATTTTATTTTACTTTGTCATTTTACTGCTTAGGTGCTTGTTCTCACCTTACTTTTTGATTCTTGCTGCTTTTTTTGTTTCTAGTGCTTTTCTGCACAGCCTCACATATGGGTCCCATGCGAACATACCTCATGCATATAAATATTTCTAATTCACATACATCCTTATTTATATATTTTTATTCTCACTTTTTCTTTATTTTTCCATTTTTTTTATTTTTTTTTTTCCTTTTACTTTTCTTCCACATCCAAACAGATATTTACCTTCTATGCAAGGGTTAAATTTCATCCTTTTCTCTTTCCCCTGTTCTCCTTTGCATTTTCCTGGGACTACACCCACCTTTTGTCCGCCCTTCATTCTCCATGGTAAGCTGTGTATTTTTATGCTTAAGATTAAGGACTTATCTACATTCCAACTGTCCGAAACGCGTCAGGCCATGATGTTTTCATGGAACCGATGATGTTTTTCTTGGATTTTTAATCGTTGAATAAAGTTTCTACACGTTTATATATTTTTCGTTGGATTTATATTTTTCCTATCCTGGAATTGGTGCTGAGTCCAGTCCTTTCTCCTTGCTAACCCTAACATATACCCCGTCACAGATACAGCCACATCAATACCGACTCCACGTCCATACCGCTATAACCCCAACATATACCCCGTCACAGATACAGCCACATCAATACCGACTCCACGTCCATACCGCTACAACCCTAACATATACCCCGTCACAGATACAACCGCATCAATACCGACTCCATGTCCATACCGCTATAACCCTAACATATACCCCGTCACAGATACAGCCGCATCAATACCGACTCCACGTCCATACTGCTACAACCCCAACATATACCCCGTCACAGATACAGCCGCATCAATACCGACTCCACGTCCATACCGCTATAACCCCAACATATACCCCGTCACAGATACAGCCACATCAATACCGACTCCACGTCCATACTGCTACAGCTCTAACATATACCCCGTCACAGCTACAGCCGCATCAATACCGACTCCACGTCCATACCGCTACAACCCTAACATATACCCCGTCACAGATACAACCGCATCAATACCGACTCCACGTCCATACCGCTATAACCCCAACATATACCCCGTCACAGATACAGCCGCATCAATACCGACTCCACGTCCATACTGCTACAGCTCCAACATATACCCCGTCACAGATACAGCCACATCAATACCGACTCCACGTCCATACCGCTATAACCCCAACATATACCCCGTCACAGATACAGCCACATCAATACCGACTCCCCGTCCATACCGCTATAACCCCAACATATACCCCGTCACAGATACAGCCACATCAATACCGACTCCACGTCCATACCGCTACAACCCTAACATATACCCCGTCACAGATACAACCGCATCAATACCGACTCCACGTCCATACCGCTATAACCCCAACATATACCCCGTCACAGATACAGCCACATCAATACCGACTCCACGTCCATACCGCTACAACCCTAACATATACCCCGTCACATACAGCCGCATCAATACCAACTCTACGTCCATACTGCTACAGCTCCAACATATACCCCGTCACAGATAAAGCCACATCAATACCGACTCCATGTCCATACTGCTACAGCTCCAACATATACCCCGTCACAGATACAGCCACATCAATACCGACTCCACGTCCATACCGCTATAACCCCAACATATACCCCGTCACAGATACAGCCACATCAATACCGACTCCACGTCCATACCGCTACAACCCTAACATATACCCCGTCACAGATACAACCGCATCAATACCGACTCCACATCCATACTGCTACAGCTCCAACATATACCCCGTCACAGATACAGCCACATCAATACCGACTCCACGTCCATACCACTATAACCCCAACATATACCCCGTCACAGATACAGCCGCATCAATACCGACTCCACGTCCATACCGCTATAACCCTAACATATACCCCGTCACATACAGCCGCATCTATACCGACTCCATGTCCATACCGCTACAACCCTAACATATACCCCGTCACAGATACAGCCGCATCAATACCGACTCCACGTCCATACCGCTACAACCCTAACATATACCCCGTCACAGATACAGCCGCATCAATACCGACTCCACGTCCATACCGCTACAACCCTAACATATACCCCGTCACAGATACAGCCGCATCAATACCGACTCCACGTCCATACCGCTACAACCCTAACATATACCCCGTCACAGATACAGCCGCATCAATACCGACTCCACGTCCATACCGCTACAACCCTAACATATACCCCGTCACAGATACAGCCGCATCAATACCGACTCCACGTCCATACCGCTACAACCCTAACATATACCCCGTCACAGATACAGCCGCATCAATACCAACTCCACGTCCATACCGCTATAACCCCAACATATACCCCGTCACAGATACAACCGCATCAATACCGACTCCACGTCCATACCGCTATAACCCCAATATATACACCGTCACAGATACAGCCCCATCAATACAGACTCCACGTCCATACCGCTATAACCCCAACATATACCCCGTCACAGATACAGCCGCATCAATACTGACTCCACGTCCATACTGCTACAACCCTAACATATACCCCGTCACAGATACAGCCGCATCAATACCGACTCCATGTCCATACCGCTATAACCCTAACATATACCCCGTCACAGATACAGCCGCATCAATACCGACTCCACGTCCATACCGCTATAACCCCAACATATACACCGTCACAGATACAGCCCCATCAATACAGACTCCACGTCCATACCGCTATAACCCCAACATATACCCCGTCACAGATACAGCCGCATCAATACCGACTCCACGTCCATACTGCTACAACCATAACATATACCCCGTCACAGATACAGCCGCATCAATACCGACTCAATGTCCATACCGCTATAACCCTAACATATACCCCGTCACAGATACAGCCGCATCAATACCGACTCCACGTCCATACCGCTATAACCCTAACATATACCCCGTCACAGATACAGCCGCATCTATACCGACTCCACGTCCATACCGCTACAACCCTAACATATACCCCGTCACAGATACAGCCACATCAATACCGACTCCACGTCCATACCGCTATAACCCCAACATATACCCCGTCACAGATACAGCCGCATCTATACCGACTCCACGTCCATACCGCTACAGCTCCAACATATACCCCGTCACAGATACAGCCACATCAATACCGACTCCACGTCCATACCGCTACAGCTCCAACATATACCCCGTCACAGATACAGCCGCATCAATACCGACTCCACGTCCATACTGCTACAACCCCAACATATACCCCGTCACAGATACAGCCGCATCAATACCGACTCCATGTCCATACCGCTATAACCCTAACATATACACCGTCACAGATACAACCGCATCAATACCAACTCCACGTCCATACCGCTATAACCCCAACATATACACCGTCACAGATACAGCCGCATCAATACCAACTCCACGTCCATACTGCTACAACCCTAACATATACCCCGTCACAGATACAGCCGCATCAATACCGACTCCACGTCCATACCGCTATAACCCCAACATATACCCCGTCACAGATACAGCCGCATCAATACCGACTCCACGTCCATACCGCTATAACCCCAATATACACACCGTCACAGATACAGCCGCATCAATACCGACTCCACGTCCATACCGCTATAACCCCAATATACACACCGTCACAGATACAACCGCATCAATACCAACACCATGTCTAAACTGCTACAACACATGCACAAACTATAGGTAAATATCCCAACACCCACACATATTATAACACCCACGGGTGCCGTCACCTGTAAATGATATGAAACAGATGAATCTCCAGGTGCATTATAGACATTAATACACACAGGTATTCCTAAATCAAGCTACACAAGGATCTAAGGATAGATGAACTTCCAGACACATACACCGGTCCTAATGATCCATGCACAGCTCTGTACTCACCACCGGGTGGCAGGCTTCAAACGCTTCACTCAGCAAAATCCCACATTCCTTCTTGGCAAAATGCTCCCGCAAAGGGTTCAGGTGACAGGGACTGCGGCTGTCCTGGCTGTCAAGACACTAAACGACACAAAGACTCATCACCACTAGATCCCATATATTAATGTCTCCTCAGCACCACTAGATCCCATTTATTAATGTCTCCTCAGCACCACAAGATCCCATGTATTAATGTATCCTCAGCACCACTAGATCCCATGTATTAATGTTTCCTCAGCACCACTAGATCCCATGTATTAATGTCTCCTCAGCACCACTAGATCCCATGTATTAATGTCTCCTCAGCACCACTAGGTCCCATGTATTAATGTCTCCTCAGCACCACTAGACTCCATGTATTAATGTCTCCTCAGAACCACTAGATCCCATGTATTAATGTCTCCTCAGCACCACTAGACTCCATGTATTAATGTCTCCTCAGAACCACTAGATCCCATGTATTAATGTCTCCTCGGCACCACTAAATCCCATGTATTGTCTCCTCAGCACCACTAGATCCCATGTATTAATGTCTCCTCAGCACCACTACATCCCATTTATTAATGTCTCCTCAGCACCACTAGATCCCATGTAGTAATGTCTACTCATCCCCACTAGATTCCTTGTAATAATGTCTCCTCATCACCACTAGGTCCCATGTATTAGTGTCACCTCATCACCACTAGGTCCCATGTATTAATGTCCCCTTAGCACCACTAGGTCCCATGTATTAATGTCTCCTCAGCACCACTAGATCCCATTCATTAATGTCTACTTATCACCACTAGGTCCCATGTATTAATGTCTCCTCAGCACCACTAGATCCCATGTATTACTGTCTACTCATCACCACTAGATTCCTTGTAGTAATGTCTCCTCATCACCACTAGGTCCCATGTATTAATGTCTCCTCAGCACCGCTAGATCCCATGTATTAGTGTCTCCTCGGCACCACTAAATCCCATGTATTGTCTCCTCAGCACCACTAGGTCCCATGTACTAATGTCTCCTCATCACCACTAGAACCCATGTAATAATGTCCCCTCAACACCACTAGATCCCATGTAGTAATGTCTCCTCAGCACCACTAGGTCCCATGTATTAATGTCTCCTCAGCACCACTAGAACCCATGTACTAATGTCCCCTCAGCACCACTAGATCCCATGTATTAATGTCTACTCATCCCCACTAGATTCCTTGTAATAATGTCTCCTCAGCAACACTAGATCCCATGTATTAATGTCTACTCATCACCACTAGGTCCCATGTATTAATTTCTCCTCATCACCACTAGGTCCCATGTACTAATGTCTCCTCAACACCACTAGATCCCATGTATTAGTGTCTCATCATCACCACTAGGTCCCATGTATTAATGTCTCCTCAGCACCACTAGATCCCATGTATTAATGTCTCCTCAGCACCACTAGCTCCCATGTATTAATGTCTCCTCAGCACCACTAGATCCCATGTATTAATGTCTCCTCAGCACCACTAGATCCCATGTATTAATGTCTACTCATCACCACTAGATTCCTTGTAGTAATGTCTCCTCATCACCACTAGGTCCCATGTATTAATGTCTACTCATCACCACTAGGTCCCATGTATTAATGTCCCCTCAGCACCACTAGATCCCATGTAGTAATGTCTCCTCATCACCACTAGGTCCCATGTATTAATGTCTACTCATCACCACTAGGTCCCATGTATTAATGTCTCCTCATCACCACTAGATCCCATGTATTAATGTCCCCTCAGCACCACTAGATCCCATGTAGTAATGTCTCCTCATCACCACTAGGTCCCATGTACTAATGTCTCCTCAGCACCACTAGATCTCATGTATTAGTGTCTCCTCATCACCACGAGGTCCCATGTATTAATGTCTCCTCAGCACCACTAGATTCCATGTATTAATGTCTCCTCATCACCACTAGGTCCCATGTATTAATGTCTCCTCAGCAGCACTAGATCCCATGTATTAATGTCTCCTCAGGACCACTAGATCCCATGTATTAATGTCTCCTCAGCACCACTAGGTCCCATGTATTAATGTCTCCTCATCACCACTAGATTCCATGTATTAATGTCTCCTCAGAACCACTAGATCCCATGTATTAATGTCTCCTCGGCACCACTAAATCCCATGTATTGTCTCCTCAGCACCACTAGATTCCATGTATTAATGTCTCCTCAGCACCACTACATCTTATTTATTAATGTCTCCTCATCACCACTAGATTCCATGTATTAATGTCTCCTCAGCACCACTAGATCCCATGTATTAATGTCTCCTCGGCACCACTAAATCCCATGTATTGTCTCCTCAGCACCACTAGATTCCATGTATTAATGTCTCCTCAGCACCACTACATCTTATTTATTAATGTCTCCTCATCACCACTAGATTCCATGTATTAATGTCTACTCATCACCACTAGATTCCTTGTAGTAATGTCTCCTCATCACCACTAGGTCCCATGTATTAATGTCTCCTCAGCACCGCTAGATCCCATGTATTAGTGTCTCCTCGGCACCACTAAATCCCATGTATTGTCTCCTCAGCACCACTAGGTCCCATGTACTAATGTCTCCTCATCACCACTAGAACCCATGTAATAATGTCCCCTCAACACCACTAGATCCCATGTAGTAATGTCTCCTCAGCACCACTAGGTCCCATGTATTAATGTCTCCTCAGCACCACTAGAACCCATGTACTAATGTCCCCTCAGCACCACTAGATCCCATGTATTAATGTCTACTCATCCCCACTAGATTCCTTGTAATAATGTCTCCTCAGCAACACTAGATCCCATGTATTAATGTCTACTCATCACCACTAGGTCCCATGTATTAATTTCTCCTCATCACCACTAGGTCCCATGTACTAATGTCTCCTCAACACCACTAGATCCCATGTATTAGTGTCTCATCATCACCACTAGGTCCCATGTATTAATGTCTCCTCAGCACCACTAGATCCCATGTATTAATGTCTCCTCAGCACCACTAGCTCCCATGTATTAATGTCTCCTCAGCACCACTAGATCCCATGTATTAATGTCTCCTCAGCACCACTAGATCCCATGTATTAATGTCTACTCATCACCACTAGATTCCTTGTAGTAATGTCTCCTCATCACCACTAGGTCCCATGTATTAATGTCTACTCATCACCACTAGGTCCCATGTATTAATGTCCCCTCAGCACCACTAGATCCCATGTAGTAATGTCTCCTCATCACCACTAGGTCCCATGTATTAATGTCTACTCATCACCACTAGGTCCCATGTATTAATGTCTCCTCATCACCACTAGATCCCATGTATTAATGTCCCCTCAGCACCACTAGATCCCATGTAGTAATGTCTCCTCATCACCACTAGGTCCCATGTACTAATGTCTCCTCAGCACCACTAGATCTCATGTATTAGTGTCTCCTCATCACCACGAGGTCCCATGTATTAATGTCTCCTCAGCACCACTAGATTCCATGTATTAATGTCTCCTCATCACCACTAGGTCCCATGTATTAATGTCTCCTCAGCAGCACTAGATCCCATGTATTAATGTCTCCTCAGGACCACTAGATCCCATGTATTAATGTCTCCTCAGCACCACTAGGTCCCATGTATTAATGTCTCCTCATCACCACTAGATTCCATGTATTAATGTCTCCTCAGAACCACTAGATCCCATGTATTAATGTCTCCTCGGCACCACTAAATCCCATGTATTGTCTCCTCAGCACCACTAGATCCCATGTATTAATGTCTCCTCAGCACCACTACATCTTATTTATTAATGTCTCCTCATCACCACTAGATTCCATGTATTAATGTCTCCTCAGCACCACTAGATCCCATGTATTAACGTCTCCTCAGCACCACTAGATCCAATGTATTGTCTCCTCCGCACCACTAGATCCCATGTATTAATGTCTCCTCAGCACCACTAGATTCCATGTATTAATGTCTCCTCAGCACCACTAGATCCCATATATTAATATCACCTTAGCACCACTAGATCCCATGTATTAATGTCTCCTCAGCACCACTAGATCCCATTTATTAATGTTTCCTCAGCACCACTATGTCCCATGTATTAATGTCTACTCATCACCACTAGATTCCGTGTATTAATGTCTCCTCAGCACCACTAGATCCCATATATCAATGTCACCTTAGCACCACTAGATCCCATGTATTAATGTCTACTCATCACCACTAGATTCCTTGTAGTAATGTCTCCTCATAACCACTAGGTCCCATGTATTAATGTCTCCTCATCACCACTAGGTCCCATGTATTAATGTCTCATCAGCACCACTAGATCCCATGTATTAATGTCTACTCATCACCACTAGATTCCTTGTAGTAATGTCTCCTCATCACCACTAGGTCCCATGTATTAATGTCTGTTCAGCACCACTAGATCCCATGTATTAATGTCCCCTCAGCACCACTAGATCCCATGTATTAATGTCTACTCATCACCACTAGATTCCTTGTAGCAATGTCTCCTCATCACCACTAGGTCCCATGTACTAATGTCTCCTCATCACCACTAGATCCCATATATTAATGTCTCCTCAGCACCACTAGATCCCATGTATTAATGTCTCCTCAGCACCACTAGATCCCATGTATTAATGTCTCATCAGCACCACTAGATCCCATGTATTAATGTCTCCTCAGCACCACTAGATCCCAAGTATTAATTTCTCCTCAGCACCACTAGATCCCATGTATTCATTTCTCCTCAGCACCACTAGATACCATGTATTAATGTCTCCTCAGTACCAATAGATCCCATGTATTAATGTCTCCTCAGCATCACTAGATCCCATGTATTAATGTCTCCTCAGCACCACTAGATCCCATGTATTAATGTATCCTCAGTACCACTAGATCCCATGTAGTAATGTCTCCTCAGCACCACTAGATCCCATGTATTAATGTCTACTCAGCACCACTAGATCACATGTATTAATGTCTCCTCAGCACCACTAGATTCCATGTATTAATGTCTCCTCATCACCACTAGACTCCATGTATTAATGTCTCCTCAGAACCACTAGATCCCATGTATTAATGTCTCCTCGGCACCACTAAATCCCATGTATTGTCTCCTCAGCACCACTAGATCCCATGTATTAATGTCTCCTCAGCACCACTACATCCCATTTATTAATGTCTCCTCAGCACCACTAGATCCCATGTAGTAATGTCTACTCATCCCCACTAGATTCCTTGTAATAATGTCTCCTCATCACCACTAGGTCCCATGTATTAGTGTCACCTCATCACCACTAGGTCCCATGTATTAATGTCCCCTTAGCACCACTAGGTCCCATGTATTAATGTCTCCTCAGCACCACTAGATCCCATTCATTAATGTCTACTTATCACCACTAGGTCCCATGTATTAATGTCTCCTCAGCACCACTAGATCCCATGTATTACTGTCTACTCATCACCACTAGATTCCTTGTAGTAATGTCTCCTCATCACCACTAGGTCCCATGTATTAATGTCTCCTCAGCACCGCTAGATCCCATGTATTAGTGTCTCCTCGGCACCACTAAATCCCATGTATTGTCTCCTCAGCACCACTAGGTCCCATGTACTAATGTCTCCTCATCACCACTAGAACCCATGTAATAATGTCCCCTCAACACCACTAGATCCCATGTAGTAATGTCTCCTCAGCACCACTAGGTCCCATGTATTAATGTCTCCTCAGCACCACTAGAACCCATGTACTAATGTCCCCTCAGCACCACTAGATCCCATGTATTAATGTCTACTCATCCCCACTAGATTCCTTGTAATAATGTCTCCTCAGCAACACTAGATCCCATGTATTAATGTCTACTCATCACCACTAGGTCCCATGTATTAATTTCTCCTCATCACCACTAGGTCCCATGTACTAATGTCTCCTCAACACCACTAGATCCCATGTATTAGTGTCTCATCATCACCACTAGGTCCCATGTATTAATGTCTCCTCAGCACCACTAGATCCCATGTATTAATGTCTACTCATCACCACTAGCTCCCATGTATTAATGTCTCCTCAGCACCACTAGATCCCATGTATTAATGTCTCCTCAGCACCACTAGATCCCATGTATTAATGTCTACTCATCACCACTAGATTCCTTGTAGTAATGTCTCCTCATCACCACTAGGTCCCATGTATTAATGTCTACTCATCACCACTAGGTCCCATGTATTAATGTCCCCTCAGCACCACTAGATCCCATGTAGTAATGTCTCCTCATCACCACTAGGTCCCATGTATTAATGTCTACTCATCACCACTAGGTCCCATGTATTAATGTCTCCTCATTACCACTAGATCCCATGTATTAATGTCCCCTCAGCACCACTAGATCCCATGTAGTAATGTCTCCTCATCACCACTAGGTCCCATGTACTAATGTCTCCTCAGCACCACTAGATCTCATGTATTAGTGTCTCCTCATCACCACTAGGTCCCATGTATTAATGTCTCCTCAGCACCACTAGATTCCATGTATTAATGTCTCCTCATCACCACTAGGTCCCATGTATTAATGTCTCCTCAGCAGCACTAGATCCCATGTATTAATGTCTCCTCAGGACCACTAGATCCCATGTATTAATGTCTCCTCAGCACCACTAGGTCCCATGTATTAATGTCTCCTCATCACCACTAGATTCCATGTATTAATGTCTCCTCAGAACCACTAGATCCCATGTATTAATGTCTCCTCGGCACCACTAAATCCCATGTATTGTCTCCTCAGCACCACTAGATTCCATGTATTAATGTCTCCTCAGCACCACTACATCTTATTTATTAATGTCTCCTCATCACCACTAGATTCCATGTATTAATGTCTCCTCAGCACCACTAGATCCCATGTATTAACGTCTCCTCAGCACCACTAGATCCAATGTATTGTCTCCTCCGCACCACTAGATCCCATGTATTAATGTCTCCTCAGCACCACTAGATTCCATGTATTAATGTCTCCTCAGCACCACTAGATCCCATATATTAATATCACCTTAGCACCACTAGATCCCATGTATTAATGTCTCCTCAGCACCACTAGATCCCATTTATTAATGTTTCCTCAGCACCACTATGTCCCATGTATTAATGTCTACTCATCACCACTAGATTCCGTGTATTAATGTCTCCTCAGCACCACTAGATCCCATATATCAATGTCACCTTAGCACCACTAGATCCCATGTATTAATGTCTACTCATCACCACTAGATTCCTTGTAGTAATGTCTCCTCATAACCACTAGGTCCCATGTATTAATGTCTCCTCATCACCACTAGGTCCCATGTATTAATGTCTCATTAGCACCACTAGATCCCATGTATTAATGTCTACTCATCACCACTAGATTCCTTGTAGTAATGTCTCCTCATCACCACTAGGTCCCATGTATTAATGTCTGTTCAGCACCACTAGATCCCATGTATTAATGTCCCCTCAGCACCACTAGATCCCATGTATTAATGTCTACTCATCACCACTAGATTCCTTGTAGCAATGTCTCCTCATCACCACTAGGTCCCATGTACTAATGTCTCCTCATCACCACTAGATCCCATATATTAATGTCTCCTCAGCACCACTAGATCCCATGTATTAATGTCTCCTCAGCACCACTAGATCCCATGTATTAATGTCTCATCAGCACCACTAGATCCCATGTATTAATGTCTCCTCAGCACCACTAGATCCCAAGTATTAATTTCTCCTCAGCACCACTAGATCCCATGTATTCATTTCTCCTCAGCACCACTAGATCCCATGTATTAATGTCTCCTCAGTACCAATAGATCCCATGTATTAATGTCTCCTCAGCATCACTAGATCCCATGTATTAATGTCTCCTCAGCACCACTAGATCCCATGTATTAATGTATCCTCAGTACCACTAGATCCCATGTAGTAATGTCTCCTCAGCACCACTAGATCCCATGTATTAATGTCTACTCAGCACCACTAGATCACATGTATTAATGTCTCCTCAGCACCACTAGATTCCATGTATTAATGTCTACTCAGCACCACTAGATCCCATGTATTAATGTCTACTCAGCACCACTAGATCGCATGTATTAATATACCCTCTGCACCACTAGATCCAATGTATTAATGTATCCTCAGCACCACTAGATCCCATGTATTAATGTATCCTCAGCATCACTAGATCCCATGTATTAATGTCTCCTCAGTACCACTAGATCCCATGTATTAATGGATCCTCAGCACTACTAGATCCCATGTATTGTCTCCTCAGCACCATTAGATCCCATTTATTAATGTCTCCTCAGCACCACTAGATCCAATGTATTAATGTCTCCTCATCACCACTAGGTCCCATGTATTAATGTCTACTCATCACCACTAGATTCCTTGTAGTAATGTCTCCTTATCACCACTAGGTCCGATGTATTAATGTCTACTCATCACCACTAGATTCCTTGTAGTAATGTCTCCTTATCACCACTAGGTCCGATGTATTAATGTCTCCTCAGAATCACTAGATCCCATGTATTAATGTCTCCTCGGCACCACTAAATCCCATGTATTGTCTCCTCAGCACCACTAGATCACATGTATTAATGTCTCCTCAGCACCACTACATCCCATTTATTAATGTCTCCTCAGCACCACTAGATCCCATGTATTAATGTCTCCTCATCACCACTAGGTCCCATGTATTAATGTCTACTCATCACCACTAGATTCCTTGTAGTAATGTCTCCTTATCACCACTAGGTCCCATGTATTAATGTCTCCTCAGAATCACTAGATCCCATGTATTAATGTCTCCTCGGCACCACTAAATCCCATGTATTGTCTCCTCAGCACCACTAGATCACATGTATTAATGTCTCCTCAGCACCACTACATCCCATGTATTAATGTCTCCTCAGCACCACTAGGTCCCATGTATTAATGTCTACTCATCACCACTAGATCCCATGTAGTGTCTTCTCAGCACCACTAGATCCCATATATTAATGTCACCTTAGCACCACTAGATCCCATGTATTAATGTCTCCTCAGCAACACTAGATCCCATGTATTAATGTCTACTCATCACCACTAGATTCATTGTAGTAATGTCTCCTCATCACCACTAGGTCCCATGTATTAATGTCTGTTCAGTACCACTAGATCCCATGTATTAATGTCCCCTCAGCTCCACTAGATCCCATGTATTAATGTCTACTCATCACCACTAGATTCCTTGTAGTAATGTCTCATCATCACTACTAGGTCCCATGTACTGTCTCCTCATCACCACTAGATCCCATATATTAATGTCTCCTCAGCACCACTAGATCCCATGTATTAATGTCTCCTCAGCACCACTAGATCCCATGTATTAATGTATCCTCAGCACCACTAGATCCCAAGTATTAATTTCTCCTCAGCACCACTAGATCCCATATATTAATGTCTCCTCAGCACCACTAGATCCCATGTATTAATGTCTCCTCAGCACTAGATCCCATGTATTAATGTCTCCTCAGCACCACTAGATCCCATGTATTAATGTCTCTTCAGTACCACTAGATCCCATGTATTAATGTCTCCTCAGCACTAGATCCCATGTATTAATGTCTCCTCAGCACCACTAGACCCCATGTATTAATGTCTCCTCAGTACCACTAGATCCCATGTATTAATGTATCCTCAGCACCACTAGATCCCATGTAGTGTCTCCTCAGCACCACTAGATCCCATATATTAATGTCACCTTAGCACCACTAGATCCCATGTATTAATGTCTCTTCAGCACCACTAGATCCCAAGTATTAATTTCTCCTCAGCACCACTAGATCCCATGTATTAATGTCTCCTCAGTACCACTAGATCCCATGTATTAATGTCTCCTCAGCACCACTAGATCCCATGTATTAATGTCTCATCAGTACCACTAGATCCCATGTACTAATGTCTCCTCAGCACCACTAGATCCCATGTATTAATGTCTACTCATCACCACTAGATTCCGTGTATTAATGTCTACTCAGCACCACTAGATCCCATATATTAATGTCACCTTAGCACCACTAGATCCCATGTATTAATGTCTACTCATCACCACTAGATTCCTTGTAGTAATGTCTCCTCATCACCACTAGGTCCCATGTATTAATGTCTACTCATCACCACTAGATTCCGTGTATTAATGTCTTCTCAGCACCACTAGATCCCATATATTAATGTCACCTTAGCACCACTAGATCCCATGTATTAATGTCTACTCATCACCACTAGATTCCTTGTAGTAATGTCTCCTCATAACCACTAGGTCCCATGTATTAATGTCTCCTCATCACCACTAGGTCCCATGTATTAATGTCTCCTCAGCACCACTAGATCCCATGTATTAATGTCTACTCATCACCACTAGATTCATTGTAGTAATGTCTCCTCATCACCACTAGGTCCCATGTATTAATGTCTGTTCAGCATCACTAGATCCCATGTATTAATGTCCCCTCAGCACCACTAGATCCCATGTATTAATGTCTACTCATCACCACTAGATTCCTTGTAGTAATGTCTCCTCATCACTACTAGGTCCCATGTGCTGTCTCCTCATCACCACTAGATCCCATATATTAATGCCTCCTCAGCACCACTAGATCCCATGTATTAATGATTCCTCAGCACCACTAG
The DNA here is from genome assembly GCF_048569485.1 of Anomaloglossus baeobatrachus. NCBI lineage: Eukaryota > Metazoa > Chordata > Amphibia > Anura > Aromobatidae > Anomaloglossus > Anomaloglossus baeobatrachus. The sequence continues at coordinate 1,767,358 of NC_134362.1, forward strand.
ATCCCATGTATTAATGTATCCTCAGCACCACTAGATCCCAAGTATTAATTTCTCCTCAGCACCACTAGATCCCATGTATTAATGTCTGCTCAGCACCACTAGATCCCATGTATTAATGTCTCCTCAGCACCACTAGATCCCATGTATTAATGTCTCATCAGTACCACTAGATCCCATGTATTAATGTCTCCTCAGCACCAATAGATCCCATGTATTAATGTCTCCTCAGTACCACTAGATCCCATGTATTAATGTCTCCTCAGTACCACTAGATCCCATGTATTAATGTGTCCTCAGCACCACTAGACCCCATGTATTAATGTCTCCTCAGTACCACTAGATCCCATGTATTAATGTCTCCTCAGCACCACTAGATTCCACGTATTAATTTCTCCTTCGCAACACTAGATCCCATGTATTAATGTCTCCTCAGTACCACTAGATCCCATGCATTAATGTCTCCTCAGCACCACTAGATCCCATGTATTAATGTCTCATCAGTACCACTAGATCCCATGTATTAATGTCTCCTCAGCACCATTAGATCCCATGTATTAATGTCTCCTCAGTACCACTAGATCCCATGTATTAATGTCTCCTCAGCACCACTAGATCCCATGTATTAATGTCTCCTCAGCACCACTAGATCCCATGTATTAATGTCTACTCAACACCACTAGATCCCATGTATTAATGTATCCTCAGCACCACTAGATTCCATGTATTAATGTCTACTCAGCACCACTAGATCCCATGTATTAATGTCTACTCAGCACCACTAGATCCCATGTATTAATATATCCTCTGCACCACCAGATCCAATGTATTAATGTGTCCTCAGCACCACTAGATCCCATGTATTAATGTATCCTCAGCATCACTAGATCCCATGTATTAATGTCTCCTCAGCACCACTAGATCCCAAGTATTAATTTCTCCTCAGCACCACTAGATCCCATGTATTCATATCTCCTCAGCACCACTAGATCCCATGTATTAATGTCTCCTCAGTACCACTAGATCCCATGTATTAATGTCTCCTCAGCACCACTAGATCCCATGTATTAATGTCTCCTCAGCACCACTAGATCCCATGTATTAATGTCTACTCAGCACCACTAGATCCCATGCATTAATGTCTCCTCAGCACCACTAGATTCCATGTATTATTGTCTACTCAGCACCACGAGATCCCATGTATTAATGTATCCTCAGCACCACTAGATCCCATGTATTAATGTATCCTCAGCATCACTAGATCCCATGTATTAATGTCTCCTCAGTACCACTAGATCCCATGTATTAATGTATCCTCAGCACCACTAGATCCAATGTATTAATGTATCCTCAGCACCACTAGATCCCATGTAGTAATGTATCCTCAGCATCACTAGATCCCATGTATTAATGTCTCCTCAGTACCACTAGATCACATGTATTAATGTATCCTCAGCACTACTAGATCCCATGTATTGTCTCCTCAGCACCATTAGATCCCATTTATTAATGTCTCCTCAGCACCACTAGATCCCATGTATTAATGTCTCCTCATCACCACTAGGTCCCATGTATTAATGTCTACTCATCACCACTAGATTCCTTGTAGTAATGTCTCCTTATCACCACTAGATCCCATGTATTAATGTCTCCTCAGTACCACTAGATCCCATGTATTAATGTATCCTCAGCACCACTAGATCCCATGTATTGTCTCCTCAGCACCACTAGATCCCATATATTAATGTCACCTTAGCACCACTAGATCCCATGTATTAATGTCTCTTCAGCACCACTAGATCCCAAGTATTAATTTCTCCTCAGCACCACTAGATCCCATGTATTAATGTCTCCTCAGTACCACTAGATCCCATGTATTAATGTCTCCTCAGCACCACTAGATCCCATGTATTAATGTCTCATCAGTACCACTAGATCCCATGTATTAATGTCTCTTCAGCACCACTAGATCCAATGTATTAATGTCTCCTCAGTACCACTAGATCCCATGTATTAATGTCTCCTCAGCACCACTAGATCCCATGTATTAATGTCTCCTCAGCACCACTAGATCCCATGTATTAATGTCTACTCAGCACCACTAGATCCCATGTATTAATGTCTACTCAGCACCACTAGATCCCATGTATTAATGTCTACTCAGCACCACTAGATCCCATGTATTAATATATCCTCTGCACCACTAGATCCAATGTATTAATGTATCCTCAGCACCACTAGATCCCATGTATTAATGTATCCTCAGCATCACTAGATCCCATGTATTAATGTCTCCTCAGTACCACTAGATCCCATGTATTAATGTATCCTCAGCACCACTAGATCCCATTTATCTGCATCTACACTGCAGGTTATATGGACCGTATTACAGCGTGCATTATCTACACTGCAGGTTATATGGACCGGATTACAGTGTGCATTGTCTACACAGCAGATTATATGGACCGGATTACAGTGTGCATTGTCTACACTGCAGGGTATATGGACTGGATTACAGCGTGCATTGTCTACACTGCAGGTTATATGGACCGGATTACAGTGTGCATTGTCTACACTGCAGCCTATATGGACTGGATTACAGTGTGCATTGTCTACACTGCAGGGTATATAAACCATCTTACAGTGTGCATTGTCTACACTGCAGGTTATATGGACCGGATTACAGTGTGCATTGTCTACACTGCAGGTTATATGGAGCGGATTACAGTGTGCATTGTCTACACTGCAGGCTATATGGACCGGATTACAGTGTGCATTGTCTACACTGCAGGTTATATGGAGCGGATTACAGCGTGCATTGTCTACACTGTAGGTTATATGGAGCGGATTACAGTGTGCATTGTCTACACTGCAGGTTATATGGACCAGATTACAGTGTGCATTGTCTACACTGCAGGTTATATGGACCATTTTACAGTGTGCATTGTCTACACTGCAGGGTTTATGGACCAGATTACAGCGTGCATTGTCTACACTACAGGTTATATGGACCGGCTTACAGCTTGCATTGTCTACACTGCAGGTTATATGGACCAGATTACAGCGAGCATTGTCTACACTGCAGGTTATATGGACCAGATTACAGCGAGCATTGTCTACACTGCAGGTTATATGGAGCGGCTTACAGTGTGCATTGTCTACACTGCAGGTTATATGGACCGGATTACAGCGTGGATTGTCTACACTGCAGGTTATATGGACCGGATTACAGTGTGCATTGTCTACACTGCAGGTTATATGGACCGATTACAGCGTGCATTGTCTACACTGCAGGTTATATGGACCATCTTACAGTGTGCATTGTCTACACTGCAGGTTATATGGACCAGATTACAGCGTGCATTGTCTACACTGCAGGTTATATGGAGCGGATTACAGCGTGGATTGTCTACACTGCAGGTTATATGGACCGGATTACAGCGTGCATTGTCTACACTGCAGGTTATATGGACCATCTTACAGTGTGCATTGTCTACACTGCAGGTTGAATGGACCATCTTACAGCGTGCATTGTCTACACTGCAGGTTATATGGACCATCTTACAGTGTGCACTGTCTACACTACAGGTTATATGGACCGGCTTACAGCGTGCACTGTCTACACTTCAGATTATATGGACCGGCTTACAGCGTGCATTGTCTACACTGCAGGTTATATGGACCGGATTACAGTGTGCATTGTCTAAACTGCAGATTATATGGACCAGATTACAGCGTGAATTGTCTACGCTGCTGGTTATATGGACCGGATTACAGCTTGCATTGTCTACACTGCAGGTTATATGGAACGGATTACAGCGTGCATTGTATACAATGCAGGTTATATGGACCGGATTACAGTGTGCATTGTCTATACTGCAGATTATATGGACCGGATTAAAGTGTGCATTGTCTACACTGCAGGTTATATGGACCATTTTACAGTGTGCATTGTCTACACTGCAGGTTATATGGACCGGCTTACAGTGTGCATTGTCTACACTGCAGGGTATATCGACCGGCTTACAGCGTGCATTGTCTACACTGCAGGTTATATGGACCGGATTACAGCGTGCATTGTCAACACTGCTGGTTATATGGACCGGATTACAGCGTGCATTGTCTACACTGCTGGTTATATGGACCGGATTACAGCGTGCATTGTCTACACTGCAGGTTATATGGACCGGATAACAGTGTGCATTGTCTACACAGCAGGTTATATGGACCAGATTACAGCATGCATTGTCTACACTGCAGGTTATATAGACCGGATTACAGTGTGCATTGTCTACACTGCAGGTTATATGGACCATCTTACAGTGTGCATTGTCTACACTGCAGGTTATATGGACCAGATTACAGCATGCATTGTCTACACTGCAGGTTATATGGACCGGATTACAGTGTGCATTGTCTACACTGCAGGTTATATGGACCATCTTACAGTGTGCATTGTCTACACTGCAGGTTATATGGACCGGCTTACAGCATGCATTGTCTACACTGCAGGTTATATGGACCGGATTACAGTGTGCATTGTCTACACTGCAGGTTATATGGACCATCTTACAGTGTGCATTGTCTACACTGCAGGGTATATGGACCGGCTTACAGTGTGCATTGTCTACACTGCAGGTTATATGGACCGGATTACAGCGTGCATTGTCACCACTGCTGGTTATATGGACCGGATTACAGCGTGCATTGTCTACACTGCAGGTTATATGGACCGTCTTACAGAATGCATTGTCTACACTGCAGGTTATATGGACCGGATTACAGTGTGCATTGTCTACACTGCAGGTTTTATGGACCATCTTACAGTGTGTATTGTCTACTCTGCAGGTTATATGGACCGGCTTACAGCGTGCATTGTCTACAGTGCAGGTTATATGGACCGGCTTACAGCATGCATTGTCTACTCTGCAGGTTATATGGACCGGATTACAGTGTGCATTGTCTACACTGCAGGTTATATAGACCGGCTTACAGCGTGCATTGTCACCACTGCAGGTTATATGGACCGGATTACAGTGTGCATTGTCTACACTGCAGGTTTTATGGACCATCTTACAGTGTGTATTGTCTACACTGCAGGTTATATGGACCGGCTTACAGCGTGCATTGTCTACACTACAGGTTATATGGACCGGCTTACAGTGTGCATTGTCTACACTGCAGGTTATATGGACCGGATTACAGCGTGCATTGTCTACACTGCAGGTTATATGGACCAGCTTACAGCGTGCATTGTCTACACTGCAGGTATGGACCGGATTACAGTGTGCATTGTCTATACTGCAGATTATTTGGACCGGCTTACAGCGTGCATTGTCTACACTGCAGGGTATATAGACCGGATTACAGCGTGCATTGTCTACGCTGCAGGTTATATGGACCGGTTTACAGCGTGCATTGTCTACAGTGCAGGTTATATGGACCGGATTACAGTGTGCATTGTCTACACTGCAGGTTATATGGACCGGATTACAGCGTGCATTGTCACCACTGCGGGTTATTTGGACCGGATTACAGTGTGCATTGTCTATACTGCAGATTATATGGACCGTTTTACAGCGTGCACTGTCTACACTGCAGGTTATATGGACCGGATTACAGCGTGCATTGTCACCACTGCAGGTTATATGGACCGGATTACAGTGTGCATTGTCTACACTGCAGGTTATATGGACCGGATTACAGCGTGCAATGTCTACACTGCAGGGTATATAGACTGGATTACAGCGTGCATTGTCTACACTGCAGGTTATATGGACCGTCTTACAGCGTGCATTGTCTACACTGCAGGTTATATGGACCGGATTACAGCGTGGATTGTCTACACTGCAGGTTATATGGACCGGATTACAGTGTGCATTGTCTACACTGCAGGTTATATGGACCGGATTACAGCGTGCATTGTCTACACTGCAGGTTATATGGACCGGATTACAGCGTAGATTGTCTACACTGCAGGTTATATGGACCGGATTACAGCGTGCATTGTCACCACTGCAGGTTATATGGACCGAATTACAGTGTGCATTGTCTACACTGCAGGTTATATGGACCATTTTACAGTGTGCATTGTCTACACTGCAGGTTATAAGGACCGGATTACAGCGTGCATTATCTACACTGCAGGTTTTATGGACCGGATTACAGTGTGCATTGTCTACACTGCAGGTTATATGGACCGGATTACAGCGTGGATTGTCTACACTGCAGGTTATATGGACCGGATTACAGTGTGCATTGTCTACACTGCAGGTTATATGGACCGGATTACAGCGTGCATTGTCTACACTGCAGGTTATATGGACCGGATTACAGCGTAGATTGTCTACACTGCAGGTTATATGGACCGGATTACAGCGTGCATTGTCACCACTGCAGGTTATATGGACCGGATTACAGTGTGCATTGTCTACACTGCAGGTTATATGGACCGGATTACAGCGTGCATTGTCTACACTGCAGGTTATATGGACCATTTTACAGTGTGCATTGTCTACACTGCAGGTTATAAGGACCGGATTACAGCGTGTATTGTCTACACTGCAGGCTATATGGACCGGATTATAGTGTGCATTGTCTACACTGCAGGTTATATGGACCGGATTACAGCGTGCATTTTCTACACTGCAGGTTATATGGACCGGATTACAGCGTGCATTTTCTACACTCCAGGTTATATGGACCGGATTACAGCGTGCATTGTCTACACTGCAGGTTATATGGACCGGATTACAGTGTGCATTGTCTACACTGCAGGTTATATGGAGCGGTTTACAGTGTGCATTGTCTACACTGCAGGTTACATGGACCGGATTACAGCGTGCATTGTCTACACTGCAGGTTATATGGACCGGTTTACAGCGTGCATTGTCTACACTGCAGATTATATGGACCGGATTACAGCATGCATTGTCTACACTGCAGGTTATATGGTCCGGATTACAGCGTGCATTGTCTACACCGGATTACAGCGTGCATTGTCTACACTGCAGGGTATATCGACCGCCTTACAGTGTGCATTGTCCACACTGAAGGTTATATGGACCGGATTACAGCGTGCATTGTCTACACTGCAGGGTATATGGACCGAATTACAGCGTGCATTGTCTACACTACAGGTTATATAGACCGGTTTACAGCGTGCATTGTCTACACTGCAGTTTATATGGACCGGCTTACAGCGTGCATGGTCTACACTGCAGGTTATATGGAGCGGTTTACAGTGTGCATTGTCTACACTGCAGGTTATATGGACCGGATTACAGCATGCATTGTCTACACTGCAGGTTATATGGAGTGGATTACAGTGTGCATTGTCTACTCTGCAGGTTATATGGACCGGATTACAGCGTGCATTGTCTACACTGCAGGTTATATAGACTGGATTACAGCGTGCATTATGTACACTGCAGGTTATATAGACCGGTTTACAGTGTGCATTGTCTACTCTGCAGGTTATATGGACCGGATTACAGCGTGCATTGTCTACACTGCAGGTTATATAGACTGGATTACAGCGTGCATTATGTACACTGCAGGTTATATGGAGTTGATTACAGCGTGCATTGTCTACACTGCAGGTTATATGGAGTGGATTACAGTGTGCATTGTCTATACTGCAGATTATATAGACTGGATTACAGCGTGCATTGTCTACACTGCAGGTTATATAGACTGGATTACAGCGTGCATTATGTACACTGCAGGTTATATAGACTGGATTACAGCGTGCATTATGTACACTGCAGGTTATATGGAGTGGATTACAGCGTGCATTGTCTACACTGCAGGTTATATGGACCGGATTACAGCGTGCATTGTCTACACTGCAGGTTATATGGACCGGATTACAGCGTGCATTGTCTACACTGCAGGTTATATGGACCGGATTACAGCGTGCATTGTCTACACTGCAGGTTATATAGACTGGATTACAGCGTGCATTATGTACACTGCAGGTTATATGGACCGGATTACAGCGTGCCTCTCTCCGCCTTGACCAAGAAGGGGGCAAACCCGTAAGACTGGGCACCTGAGGCCGACGCCGCTTTCTGTTCCCTGAAACAGGCGTTTGCCTCCTCTCCCGTTCTCCAGAGATTGGAGTTGAACCGACAATTCACTTTGGAGGTGGATGCCTCCTCCTCAGGAGCCGGGGCCGTGCTCATGCAGAAGTCGTCCACCGGGAATTTGGTCACCTGTGACTTCTTCTCCAAAATCTTCTCGGCGCCCGAACGCAACTATATTATTGCCCATTGAGAGCTCCTGGAGGTCAAGCTGGCTTTGGAGAAGTGGCGTTACCTGTTGGAGGGTGCAGTATACCCGGTTATCATTTACACCGACCATAAAAACCTGGAGTATCTGCGATCCGCTCGAAGACTGAACCCGCGACAAGCCCGTTGGTCCCTATTCTTTCCCCGGTTTTACTTCCAACTACATTTCCGGCCCACGGACAAGAACATGCGGGCTGATGCCTTGTCCCGGTCCTTCGTTCCGGTGGAGCAAGAGGAAGAGACGAACCAGTCCATCATCTGTCCTAGTAAGGTCATCCCGGTGGCTCCCATCACCCTGACACAGATACCCCCTGGGAAGACCTTCGTAATGGAGACCAACAGACTCAAGGTCCTTCAGTGGGGGCATTCTTCGAAAAATGGCCGGTCACGCGGGTCAGAAAAAAACATGGAGCACTATCGTCCGTCACTATTGGTGGCCGTCTTTCCGAAAGGATGTCGTCTCCTTTGTCTCCGCTTGTCCATCCTGTGCCTGGAACAGGATGCTCAAACACCTGCCCTATGGCCGTCTCCTGCCTCTACCGATTCCCTCCGTTCCATGGCAACATATTGCCATGAATTTTATCACGGACTCGCCGTTATCTTCTGGATATATGGTCATTTGGGTCGTGGTGGACCGATTCTCCAAGATGGCTCACTTCGTCCCCATGGTCGGCCTACCTTCTGCCCCGGAACTCGCCGATGCCTTCATTCATCGAATATCTTCCGGCTGAACGGCTTTCACTTGCATATAGTGTCCGACAGGGGAACTCAGTTCACCTCGCACTTCTGGAGAGCGCTCTGTAAACATGTGTGAGTGTCTCTGGACTTTTCCTCGGTCTACCATCCCCAGTCTAATGGCCAAGTCGAACGTGTCAACCAGGTCCTGACATCCTTCCTTCGACACTACGTCAACATCCAACATGTCGACTTCTGATATTGCCGCTGCAGATGCCCTGTCCAGGGACTTCTCTAATATATGGAGTTCTGTCAAAACCTCCCTTGAACGTGCTTCCGCCCAGATGAAGAAACATGCGGACAAGAGACGCCTTGACCCTCCTCGCTTCTCTCTTGGGGTTTTGGTGTGGCTTGCCTCCAAATACGTCCGGTTGAAGATTCCATCTTACAAGTTGGGTCCGCGGTACATCGGTCCTTTCAAGGTCGTCAAAAGGATCAACGAGGTCTCATACAAACTACAGCTCCCAGCCATGATACGGATCCCTAACTCCTTCCATGTATCCTTGCTCAAGCCAGTCATCCTTGGTCCCTTCTCCTCTGATGCCGGTACTCCTCCTATTGCTGACGACGATGTGTATGCGGTAAGAGACATAGTGGCCATGAAGAGAGTGCGGGGTAAGCAGTTCTTCCTTGTTGACTGGGAGAGCTACAGTCCCGAAGACCGGTCTTGGGAACCTCGGGAGAACATTGCTGCTCCTCTGCTACGCGACTTCTTGTCCTGGTTGCGGGGAGGGGGGGCGTGAGGGAGGGGGTACTGTCACGCCCCCCCGGGTCCCGGCGCCGCCTGTCACTGCATTACAATTATCTTATTAAGATCCATTGTAATAATATCTCATCTCCAGTTCCCATGTAATAATATCATCTCATCATCCAGGTCTTCATTTACAGTCACTACGTAATGTCTCATCATCGCCTCCACATCTCATGTAATGTCTCCTCATGACTACCAGATCCCACGTAATAATGTTTTCTAATGACTTACTGGCAAAGCTAATAGACAATTCTCTATACGCCTCTTCTAGACCCGTCTTCTGCCTTTGACTCAGTTGACCACTCCCTCCTACTATAGATCCTGTTTTTCCTCGGAATTACAGACCTTGCTCTTTCGTGGATCTCATCAAACCTCAATAACCGCACATTTAGTGTCTCCTACTCTCACACAACCTCCTCATCCCACCCTTTCTCTGCTGGTGTCCCTCAAGGCTCTGTCTTGAGACCCCTACTCCTCTTCATCTATACCTTTGTCCTGGGACAATTCATGAAGTCCAATGGCTTCCAGTACCATCTGATGACCCTCAGATCTACCTCTCTGGCCCAGACATCATCGCTCTGCTATTCAGAATCCCAGAGTGTCTATCAGCCATATTTTTCTTCTCCTCTCGCTTCCTAAAGCTCAATGTGAACAAAACTGAATTAATCATCTTTCCCTCATCTTCCAAATCTCTTCTTCCTGATCTATCTGTCACAATAAGAGACATCACCCTCTCCCCTGTACCTGAAGTTCACTGTCTTGGAGTAACATTCGACTCTGCCTTGTACTTCACACCTCAAATTCAAGCTCTTGCCACCTTCTGCCATCTCCAACTCAACAATATTGCCAGAGTCCGTCTTTTCCTCAATTCCCAATCTATGAAAATGCTAGTACATGCCCTCATCATCTCCTGCCTCGCCTACTGCAACATCCTTCTCTGTGGCCTTCCTGCTAACACTCTCCCACCTCTCCAGTCCATCCTTTACTCTGCTGCCCAACTAATTCACCTCTGTCCTCGCTAATCCTCCACTTCTCCTCTCTGCAAATCCCTTAATTGGCTCCCAATTCTCCAACATATCCAATACAAACTACTAAAACTGACTTACAAAGTTGTCCACAATCTGTCTCCTCTGTGTATCTCCAAACTAATCTCCCAACATACAACCCCCCCAACCTACTGACTCCTCCCCTTTACCCTGTGGAATATAAGAAGGCAGACTCTCTCCCCTCAAGAGCAGACCCTCTCACCTCATGGGCAGACCCTCTCCCTCTGTACCTGTCTGTCTACTGTAATTTATATCAGTATTTTGTATGTAACCCTGTTTCATGTACAGCACCGGGAACCAATGGTGCTCTATCAATAATAATAGTAGCCAGGTCATAGACAATATAGGATGAGAATAAATCAATGCTGATCTCCATGTCATTGACGTGGATTTTACCTCGGCTATGGACCAGCTGCTTCCAAATTCCTGTGGATTTAAAACCTCAAGGTCGTCCGGAGTCCTCATCTCATTAATGGTCTTCAGGTCAAAGTTTCCGCAGAGTCCTCCAAGCTCACCCTGAGACAAGATGAGTTGTGATGAAGGGCCAGGATGTCATACTACTCTACGACACCGGGTCCCTGATATAATACCTGCCACTGGGGCCCGGCTTGTATATGGAGGGTTGTTCTCTGGTCCCACAGTAGTGTTATGTGCTCTAAGGGGAAGTGAACGAAGATGAAGAATCCAGCCTGCCAGACGTGGACCTCCTGGGTCTTATCAATGACACTGGATGGACTCTGTACAAATCAGAGAAGGACAGTCAGTGATCCTCGTATTAGTCTCCAAAGAATAAACAATAGCGGTGCTACCTTACCAGGGATCCTGTGTGATCGTCTAGGAGGATCAGTGAGCGTCCCATGCTGATGGAGATGACCTTTCTGCAGATGACTCCCATGCTGTAACACTTCACATTCTCTGCAGTCACTGAGAAGTTACCTGAGCGAGCCTGAGAGAGAAAGGGCCAGCATCAGAGGGGTTACTGCCACAATCCTGCAAAGGGTTAAATGTTTGGCGCACAAGAGATGATAGACACAGGAAAGAAAACGGGAGACATCGTAGCTTGTAGGACCTGAACCCTGGGGCCCTGAACATCATACACGCGGCACTCACCTTCACAAGATGAACTTTACAGGCGCTTACAAAATCAAAGGTCAAACCATCGAAAGTCCGGAAATGGCGATCACCATAGAAGGTGCACATGGATGGGCACGGGTGGAAGCTACACTGGAAGGCACCATGGCGGCAAACACTGAAACATATTACCACAATCACCACAGGGGGTTCCAGAAAACCAAACAATTACAGCCTAATCATCTCCTGCGCCTCCTTACATCTTGTAAAATTCTGTGCTGCTGGGGACCTGCTCCTTCCACTATGTAATTCTGGCTGACACCTCCCCATAGATCAGCACACGTCTCTCCTGAAATACTCTGTGCTGCTGGGGAACCTGCTCCTTCCACTATGTAATTCTGGCTGACACCTCCCCAAAGATCAGCACACGTCTCTCCTGAAATACTCTGTGCTGCTGGGGAACCTGCTCCTTCCACTATGTAATTCTGGCTGACACCTCCCCAAAGATCAGCACACGTCTCTCCTGAAATACTCTGTGCTGCTGGGGACCTGCTCCTTCCACTATGTAATTCTGGCTGACACCTCCCCAAAGATCAGCACACGTCTCTCCTGAAATACTCTGTGCTGCTGGGGAACCTGCTCCTTCCACTATGTAATTCTGGCTGACACCTCCCCCAAAGATCAGCACACGTCTCTCCTGAAATACTCTGTGCTGCTGGGGAACCTGCTCCTTCCACTATGTAATTCTGGCTGACACCTCCCCAAAGATCAGCACACGTCTCTCCTGAAATACTCTGTGCTGCTGGGGAACCTGCTCCATCCACTATGTAATTCTGGCTGATACCTCCCCTCTCCTGAAATACTCTGCACATGAACAGTTGAAGGGTCTATGTGTGGTGCAATGTGCTGGGATATCTGTGTTATGGCATCACTCACCAGGTGTGACAGGGCGACTGGACAATGTCTCCCGGGTAATAGTCTTTGGCTTTCCATGAGCAGGGACAGGCGTCCGGTCGCAGACACTCCACCCCGTGCTTCACCTGCCTGTGGAAAGGACAGCGCACGTCAGGGGCAACACAATGAGCAGAGGAAAGGGAGCTCAGCGCTCAACCCCACATATACAAAGGCGCGACCCCTAGCCCACCCCAGCACATACAAAGACATCACCCTGAACCCATTTTCCAGATTTTCTTCCCGATTTTCCAGATCTCAGCATACAGTCAATGAATGGAAAGTCTAACCAGCCATACTGAGGAAACTCTTCTCCCCACTGACCGTGTGCAGTGTGCTTGCTGTCTGCCAATCCCCTGTGCTCTGGGATTGCTGCAACGTATTCGCGCTACAGAGCTTTGTGCGGCTGCCCTCAGTGTGTGCCCTCAGTGTGTGCCCTCAGTGTGTGCCCTCAGTGTGTGCCCTCAGTGTCTGCCCTCAGTGCCTGCCCTCAGTGTGTGCCCTCAGTGCCTCCCCTCAGTGTGTGCCCTCAGTGTGTGCCCTCAGTGCCTGCCCTCACTGCCTGCCCTCAGTGCCTGCCCTCAGTGTCTGCCCTCAGTGCCTGCCCTCAGTGCCTGCCCTCAGTGTCTGCCCTCAGTGCCTGCCCTCAGTGCCTGCCCTCAGTGTGTGCCCTCAGTGCCTCCCCTCAGTGTGTGCCCTCAGTGTGTGCCCTCAGTGCCTGCCCTCACTGCCTGCCCTCAGTGCCTGCCCTCAGTGTCTGCCCTCAGTGCCTGCCCTCAGTGCCTGCCCTCAGTGCCTGCCCTCAGTGTGTGCCCTCAGTGCCTCCCCTCAGTGTGTGCCCTCAGTGCCTGCCCTCAGTGTGTGCCCTCAGTGTGTGCCCTCACTGCCTGCCCTCAGTGTGTGCCCTCAGTGTGTGCCCTCAGTGTGTGCCCTCACTGCCTGCCCTCAGTGCGTGCCCTCAGTGTGTGCCCTCAGTGTGTGCCCTCAGTGTGTGCCCTCAGTGCCTGCCCTCAGTGTGTGCCCTCAGTGTGTGCCCTCACTGCCTGCCCTCAGTGCGTGCCCTCAGTGCGTGCCCTCAGTGTGTGCCCTCACTGCCTGCCCTCAGTGTGTGCCCTCAGTGTGTGCCCTCAGTGCCTGCCCTCAGTGCCTGCCCTCAGTGCCTGCCCTCAGTGCGTGCCCTCAGTGCCTGCCCTCAGTGTCTGCCCTCAGTGCCTGCCCTCAGTGCGTGCCCTCAGTGCCTGCCCTCAGTGCCTGCCCTCAGTGTGTGCCCTCAGTGCCTCCCCTCAGTGTGTGCCCTCAGTGCCTGCCCTCAGTGTGTGCCCTCAGTGTGTGCCCTCACTGCCTGCCCTCAGTGTGTGCCCTCAGTGTGTGCCCTCAGTGTGTGCCCTCACTGCCTGCCCTCAGTGCGTGCCCTCAGTGTGTGCCCTCAGTGTGTGCCCTCAGTGCCTGCCCTCAGTGTGTGCCCTCAGTGTGTGCCCTCACTGCCTGCCCTCAGTGCGTGCCCTCAGTGCGTGCCCTCAGTGTGTGCCCTCACTGCCTGCCCTCAGTGTGTGCCCTCAGTGTGTGCCCTCACTGCCTGCCCTCAGTGCGTGCCCTCAGTGTGTGCCCTCAGTGTGTGCCCTCAGTGTGTGCCCTCACTGCCTGCCATCAGTGCGTGCCCTCAGTGTGTGCCCTCAGTGTGTGCCCTCAGTGCCTGCCCTCAGTGTGTGCCCTCACTGCCTGCCCTCAGTGTGTGCCCTCAGTGTGTGCCCTCACTGCCTGCCCTCAATGTGTGCCCTCAGTGTGTGCCCTCACTGCCTGCCCTCAGTGCGTGCCCTCAGTGCGTGCCCTCAGTGCCTGCCCTCAGTGCCTGCCCTCAGTGTCTGCCCTCAGTGTCTGCCCTCACTGCCTGCCCTCAGTGCGTGCCCTCAGTGCGTGCCCTCAGTGCGTGCCCTCAGTGTCTGCCCTCAGTGTCTGCCCTCACTGCCTGCCTACTGAGGTGTGTGCCCTCACTGCCTGCCCTCAGTGTCTGCCCTCAGTGTCTGCCCTCAGTGTGTGCCCTCACTGCCTGCCCTCAGTGTGTGCCCTCAGTGTGTGCCCTCACTGCCTGCCCTCACTGCCTGCCCTCACTGCCTGCCCTCAGTGTGTGCTCCCAGTTTGTGCCCTCACTGCCTGCCCTCAGTGTGTGCCTTCAGTACGTGCCCTCAGTGTGTGCCCTCACTGCCTGCCCTCAGTGTGTGCCCTCACTGCCTGCCCTCAGTGTGTGCCCTCACTGCCTGCCCTCACTGCCTGCCCTCAGTGTGTGCCATCAGTGTGTGCCTCGCTGTCTGCGCTCACTGCCTGCCCTCACTGCCTGCCCTCACTGCCTGCCCTCAGTGTGTGCCTTCAGTGCGTGCCCTCAGTGTGTGCCCTCACTGCCTGCCCTCAGTGTGTGCCCTCACTGCCTGCCCTCAGTGTGTGCCCTCACTGCTTGCCCTCAGTGTGTGCCCTCACTGCTTGCCCTCAGTGTGTGCCCTCACTGCCTGCCCTCAGTGTGTGCCCTCACTGCCTGCCCTCAGTGTGTGCCCTCACTGCCTGCCCTCAGTGTGTGCCTTCAGTGCGTGCCCTCAGTACCTGCCCTCAGTGTGTGCCCTCAGTGTGTGCCCTCAGTGCCTGCCCTCAGTGCCTGCCCTCAGTGCCTGCCCTCAGTGAGTGCCCTCAGTGTGTGCCCTCACTGCCTGCCCTCACTGCTTGCCCTCAGTGTGTGCCCTCAGTGTGTGCCCTCACTGCCTGCCCTCGCTGCCTGACCTCAGTGTGTGCCCTCAGTGTGTGCCCTCAGTGTGTGCCCTCAGTGTGTGCCCTCACTGCCTGCCCTCAGTGTGTGCCCTCACTGCCTGCCCTCAGTGTGTGCCTTCAGTGCGTGCCCTCAGTACCTGCCCTCACTGCCTGCCCTCAGTGTGTGCCCTCAGTGCCTGCCCTCAGTGCCTGCCCTCAGTGCCTGCCCTCACTACCTGCCCTCACTGCCTGCCCTCATACATTGTAACACTCTTCTGTAGAGACAATACAATACACAAGAACAAACTGCAGAGGGATGAAGGCTCGCTCCCACCATCCACCAGGGCAATATACAGTATTTATCATCCACTCCCACTATCCATCTCTCATAATCCAGAGGCACAATTCACACTTTCACTATTCACCACCCAACTTTTGAAGAACAGAAAGAGGGATACAATATTTTGACTACGCCCAAAGCCACACCCATTTGGCAGTGAGGGATGTTCTGCAGGTGCCCAGGACTGTTCATTCAGTCGTCAGCCAGAACTTTCTCATATTTATATAAGCTTCATATATGACATGTTGCTTATTTGTGCCTAGAAGGCCGTGTTCACACATTGCATATAACCTGTGTTTTTTTTGTTTCCTGCAGGATCTGCACCAAACTGCACAATAACAATCTCTTCTGATTATTGCATTTTTTGCTGCACTTTTATGCATTTCCCTATTATTACAATAATACATATGGGGGTCATTGTTACTTCTGCTTTGTCATGTTTATTATTTTAGTTGGGTCGGGCAGAATTCAAGGAAGAGTAGAGATCTCTTCATCAGGGGAGGAAGGGTAGAGATCTCTTCATCAGGGGAGGAAGGGTAGAGATCTCTTCATCAAGAGGAGGAAGGGTAGAGATCTCTTCATCAAGAGGAGGAAGGGTAGAGATCTCTTCATCAAGAGGAGGAAGGGTAGAGATCTCTTCATCAAGAGGAGGAAGGGTAGAGATCTCTTCATCAAGAGGAGGAAGGGTAGAGATCTCTTCATCAAGAGGAGGAAGGGTAGAGATCTCTTCATCAAGAGGAGGAAGGGTAGAGATCTCTTCATCAAGAGGAGGAAGGGTAGAGATCTCTTCATCAAGAGGAGGAAGGGTAGAGATCTCTTCATCAGGGGAGGAAGGGTAGAGATCTCTTCATCAAGTGGAGGAAGGGTAGAGATCTCTTCATCAGGGGAGGAAGGGTAGAGATCTCTTCATCAAGAGGAGGAAGGGTAGAGATCTCTTCATCAGGGGAGGAAGGGTAGAGATCTCTTCATCAAGTGGAGGAAGGGTAGAGATCTCTTCATCAGGGGAGGAAGGGTAGAGATCTCTTCATCAAGAGGAGGAAGGGTAGAGATCTCTTCATCAGGGGAGGAAGGGTAGAGATCGCTTCATCAAGTGGAGGAAGGGTAGAGATCTCTTCATCAGGGGAGGAAGGGTAGAGATCTCTTCATCAGGGGAGGAAGGGTAAAGGGTAGAGATCTCTTCATCAAGTGGAGGAAGGGTAGAGATCTCTTCATCAGGGGAGGAAGGGTAGAGATCTCTTCATCAAGTGGAAGAAGGGTAGAGATCTCTTCATCAGGGGAGGAAGGGTAGAGATCTCTTCATCAAGAGGAGGAAGGGTAGAGATCTCTTCATCAAGAGGAGGAAGGGTAGAGATCTCTTCATCAAGAGGAGGAAGGGTAGAGATCTCTTCATCAAGAGGAGGAAGGGTAGAGATCTCTTCATCAAGAGGAGGAAGGGTAGAGATCTCTTCATCAAGAGGAGGAAGGGTAGAGATCTCTTCATCAAGAGGAGGAAGGGTAGAGATCTCTTCATCAGGGGAGGAAGGGTAGAGATCTCTTCATCAGGGGAGGAAGGGTAGAGATCTCTTCATCAAGTGGAGGAAGGGTAGAGATCTCTTCATCAGGGGAGGAAGGGTAGAGATCTCTTCATCAAGAGGAGGAAGGGTAGAGATCTGTTCATCAAGAGGAGGAAGGGTAGAGATCTCTTCATCAAGAGGAGGAAGGGTAGAGATCTCTTCATCAAGAGGAGGAAGGGTAGAGATCTCTTCATCAAGAGGAGGAAGGGTAGAGATCTCTTCATCAGGGGAGGAAGGGTAGAGATCTCTTCATCAAGTGGAGGAAGGGTAGAGATCTCTTCATCAAGAGGAGGAAGGGTAGAGATCTCTTCATCAAGAGGAGGAAGGGTAGAGATTAGTGATGAGCGAGTACTAAAAAGCTCGGGTGCTCGAAGCTCGGGCCGAGCCTCCCAAGATACTCGTGTACTCGGCCCGAGCAACGAGCCCAATGTTATCCTATGGGAGACCCGAGTATTTTTGTGAAATGACCCCCCGGCAGCATGGAGAAACCCTAAAAATGTCACAAAAGTCTCAGAAGAGTGCTCAAATGACATGGCAACAGCATGGGGAAGACCCCTTGAAGCATTTATCACTGAAAAGTCACAGCTGTGAACAATTTTGTCCGCGTTTTACGCCATTTTTACGGACTCACC
Organism: Anomaloglossus baeobatrachus; assembly: GCF_048569485.1. Lineage (NCBI taxonomy): Eukaryota > Metazoa > Chordata > Amphibia > Anura > Aromobatidae > Anomaloglossus > Anomaloglossus baeobatrachus. The sequence continues at coordinate 1,785,458 of NC_134362.1, forward strand.
AGAAAACCTTCCAAAATGACCCAAAAATGATTTTTCATGGCGGAAATGTTATGGGCACATACCCAATAGTGAGATAGAGCTGGTGTATGTTACTTTTTGAGATTAATACATGAAAGATTTTACGTGAAAACATTGTGTGGCACTCCGATGTCCCTGAGAAGAGACGTACATGAAGGCCTCTTGAGTCTAATGTGCCCATTTTGAGGAAGTGAGTCTTTGTAGTATTTTCCTTTGCCAGGGCAGTCCAAAATTGTGAGGTTCACCAATGCCCCTGCATACAGACGTGCATGAGGGCCTGTAAACCTGAAGTGCCCATTGTAAGGAAGTGGGTCTATTGTAGTATAGCCCTTAGGCAGGGCAGCCAAAAATTGGGAGGCTCCACATTGTCCCTGGATAGAGACGTGCATGATGGCCTGTAAACCTGAAGTGCCCATTGTCAGGAAGTGGGTGTATTATAGTATAGCCCTTAGGCAGGGCAGCCAAAAATTGAGAGGCTCCACATTGTCCCTGGATAGAGACGTGCATGATGGCCTGTAAACCTGAAGTGCCCATTGGAAGGAAGTGGGTCTATTGTAGTATAGCCCTTAGGCAGGGCAGCCAAAAATTGGGAGGCTCCACGTTGTCCCTGGATAGAGACGTGCATGAGGGCCTGTAAACCTGAAGTGCCCATTGGAAGGAAGTGGGTCTATTGTAGTATAGCCCTTAGGCAGGGCAGCCAAAAATTGGGAGGCTCCACATTGTCCCTGGATAGAGACGTGCATGAGGGCCTGTAAACCTGAAGTGCCCATTGTCAGGAAGTGGGTGTATTATAGTATAGCCCTTAGGCAGGGCAGCCAAAAATTGGGAGGCTCCACATTGTCCCTGGATAGAGACGTGCATGATGGCCTGTAAACCTGAAGTGCCCATTGTAAGGAAGTGGGTCTATTGTAGTATAGCCCTTAGGCAGGGCAGCCAAAAATTGGGAGGCTCCACGTTGTCCCTGGATAGAGACGTGCATGATGGCCTGTAAACCTGAAGTGCCCATTGTAAGGAAGTGGGTGTATTATAGTATAGCCCTTAGGCAGGGCAGCCAAAAATTGGGAGGCTCCACATTGTCCCTGGATAGAGACGTGCATGAGGGCCTGTAAACCTGAAGTGCCCATTGGAAGGAAGTGGGTCTATTGTAGTATAGCCCTTAGGCAGGGCAGCCAAAAATTGGGAGGCTCCACGTTGTCCCTGGATAGAGACCTGTTAGGTTCTTAGTGCCTCCGTGCTTGCATTTAAAAACCACACGTGTGTGCCTGTTGGTGGCAGCTTTCCGCTGCATTTGTGTGAGTTTTGCAAAAACTTGGATATAACGCACAAGTCTAGTGAATACACATCAGCACAGCATTGCAAAATGCGCAAGGGCGTTGTCAACAAACAAGGAAGTGGACGTGATGGTGGTGCAGGCAGAGACCGAGGTTGTGTGCAAGCTCTAATTTCGCCACAACAAAGGGCCACATCTAGTCGCTCGCACGTCCTGTCCCAAATTCTTGGGGACCGCAGCAGTACACCGCTCTTGAACCAAGACCAGTGTCAACAGGTTGTTAGTTGGATAGCGGATAATGCTTCCAGTCAGATTGGCACCACCACAAACACTCTGTCTTCCACACGGTCAAGTGTCAGTAGCCGTGATACTGCACCGCACATTTCAGAACCTGATCCTCCTTCCTACCACCAGGCCGAGTACACGTCCACGGACATTACTGATCCCACACTTGGACACTCGGAAGAGCTGTTCGTTCACGTTTCCATTCACAAATTCTGGCCTCTCGCCAGCTCCTGTTGAAGTGGGCCATGACGAGATTGTATGTACAGATTGTCATGATGTATTTTACCTTCTCACTGTATTTGCTGTAATACTATGTCAGGATGTGATGTCACTTTCCTTTGGTTGTACTTACTGAACACTTTGAAATGTCTTGGGATGTAAGTAACCATACCTTCCCCCCATCTCCTGTGTCTCTGGGCCCATAATGCAATTATCTCTTGTCCACACAGCCAGGGGAACTTCTCATTGTTTCGTAAGCAGTGGATAACGCCAACTACACAAACCTGTAGACATCTCGGAGCCAACCTTCTAGAATCTTCTAGTGGGCCCAACCATTGCATAGACCCCTACCCTTGAGGGGCGGGCCCACGAGCTCAAACAATTCACTCCTGTTTCTAAATGCAGTTGGGAGTTGAGTTTTTGAAGAGGAAGGGAGCGAGATCTGAATCTGCGGACAGACCTCGCCATCCAGTGGATTGTGTGGGATTTCTGGGACTCTGAAAAGGACTATTACGTTGTGATCTGGCACTTTGGATTATCGGGAGGTGCCCCGAATCTGTTTTATTTGGACTTGTCGTGTGCTGTTCCTGTATTCCTGTTAGTAAACCTGTTGGATCATCCTCGGCCTGTTGTCTCTCTTTGCTCTGATGTACACCCCGTCACAAACTGGTGGCAGCAGCGGGATCAGAGCAGAAGAAATGGAGGACAACAGCCAATCGACGTCTGAAACCAGAACCTCAGGATACAGGAACTGGACTGTGGCGAGTCTACAAACAAAGGCCCGTGAATTAGGTGTCGGCTACAAAGGACTCTCTAAGGAGCAACTAATTGAGGCATTGGAACACGCTTGCCTGCAAGATGGCACCGAGGAACAATTTCCACAGCAAGGGGAGCAAAGACGGGAGCCGGAGGTGAATACCCAAAAAAGTCAATGGGTTGTGTGGTACAAGGAAAAGATGGCACTGCTTGGAGATGAGGCCACCATAGAAGATAAGAGGGAGGCCATGCGTGGAGCTGAAGAGAAGGAGCGCAGGATGGAGGAGATGGCATTGCTGGATAAGCAGCTCGCTGTGGAAGCCGCGAGAGGTTCCAGACAGACTGTAACCCCAGCACCCATCATGAGGGAACTTCCCAGAGTGTCCCGCAAAGACTTCAAGCAGTTTAATGAGGCTGCTGGTGACATTGAGGGCTTCTTCCAGGACTTTGAGCATCAGTGTCGATTAATGGAAGTCCCAGAAAGGGAGCGCGTCCGGCATCTGGTTGGGCTCTTAGAGGGTGGAGCTGCTGCAGCCTATAGAGCTATGGACCCTCGGTGGAACTGTGAGTATGCGGATATTAAACAGACTATTCTAGAACATTATGCTGTAACGCCAGACACTTACAGGACTCAGTTCCGTACTCTAGCATGTGATGAGGAAGTGTCCTTCAAGATGTATGCCCACAAACTCAAACATCTGTGGCATCGTTGGTTGGAGGCAGAGGAGGCCTTAACCTTGGAGACCGTCCTCCAGGTCCTCCTAAAAGAGCAGTTTTACTTCAAGTGCCCCGCTGAGATCCGGGAATGGGTGCGTGAAAGGAGACCAGCCACTGTGGAGGAAGCTGCAGCTCTAGCTGATGAGGCTCTCACCATCAACCCTCAGTGGAAAAAACTACTACCCAGTGAGAAAAAAAACACCAACCCCCCAACGCTGGTGGCCCCTGGTCCTTCTGGCCCCAATGTTCACCATCACCCTAGACCGTCAACTCATGGGGACCTTCGTGTGACTGTGCCTCGCATTACTCATGCTCCACCTTTGGGAATACGACGCGGAGGAAGAATCCCAGAGCGCAGATGTTATGGATGTGGGCAGCCTGGGCACATGCAATTCCAATGTCCAGGTGTTCGTAGACAGAACAGCTACAGACCGCCTTTGCCTGTTCATTACCTACAGACACCTTCACCAGGAGAAGAGCTGGATTCTGTGCCTGATGACTTGCCAAGTGACTCAGATATCCTGGCTCCCCTACCCGGAGTCTATGGGGTGCGAGCTCCAGCCACCTGTTCTTCTGATCTTCAGGACAAACATCTACAGGAGGTCGTGCTGGATGGCCAAAAAGTTGTTGGCTTCCGTGACACTGGGGCTTTCCTCACCATAGCCGATCCCCGAGTAATTCAACCACAAGCAATTCAAAAGGGACCAGGAATTGCCATTGAACTGGCAGGAGGTACCCAGAGATATATTCCAAGAGCGAGTGTGACCCTGGATTATGGCTTTGGGGCAAAACAATGTGTGGTCGGTGTGATGAGCGGCCTCCCTGCAGACGTTCTTCTAGGAAATGATGTGGGGAATCTTCATTGCCACTTTGTTGGTGCGGTAACCAGAAGTCAAGCCAAGAGAGCAGCCCATGTGGACGTGTACAACCCATCCATGGAACTGAGGCCACCAGAACTGCCATTACAGCCGGTGAGTGATTCTTCTTGTGGGGATAATATGAATGTTACTTGGGATAAAGTTCAGTTTAGACAAGAAGTAGAGACTGACCCCACCCTTGCTAGTTTTAGAACTCGGGCTGAAATAGGGCAGCTAGGGGAAAACGGAGAAAGAATTATCAGAGAAAATGGACTTCTGTATCGGGTTGCCAATGCCGACTCCCTAGATAAGCCCTGGACTTATAGCAAACAGCTGATTGTTCCTCAGAAGTACAGAATTCCCCTATTACACCTGGCTCATGACATTCCTACGGCTGGCCATCAAGGCAAAACCCGCACCGAGAGACGATTGACTCAAACTTTTTATTGGCCAGGGATTTCCCAAGCAGTGGCGTATTTCTGCCGAACTTGTGACATATGTCAGCGTAGAGGGCGACCCGGAGATCACCCAAAGACACCCCTGCAACCGCTCCCTATAATAGAAGAACCCTTTCAAAGAGTAGCTGTTGATATCATTGGACCTCTGGCTAAACCAAGTAAATCTGGAAAGCAGTACATTCTCACTGTTGTGGACTACGCCACCCGATATCCAGAAGCCGTGGCCTTGTCAAGTATCTCTGCAGCCAAGGTGGCCGAGGCCTTGGTTATTATTTTTACCAGAGTAGGATTCCCCAGTGAGATCTTGTCGGACCAAGGCTCCCAGTTTATGTCAGAGTTGGTCCAGTGTCTGTGGCGCACCTGTGGAGTACGAGCGATCCGAACGACCCCGTATCATCCCCAAACAAATGGACTTTGTGAACGATTCAACGGCACTCTGAAGAATATGCTGAGGGCCTTCACGGACCGAGATTCAGACTGGGAGAAGTACCTACCCCATCTCTTGTTTGCCTATCGGGAAGTTCCCCAGGAGTCCACTGGGTTCTCCCCCTTTGAACTACTCTATGGAAGAAAGGTCCGAGGACCCTTAACCCTGCTCAAGGAATACTGGGAGGGGCAAGTTGAAGATACAGGAACCCCTGTTGTCCCTTATGTCCTAAAGCTGCGAGAAACCTTGGCCCAACTTGCTAGTTTTGCACAGAGTCATTTGCGTATGGCTCAAACCAGACAGAAGACATGGTATGACCGTAACGCACGCTATCGGGAGTTTGTAGAAGGACAACAAGTCTTAATGATTGTTCCCCATCGGCAGAATAAACTGCAGACCACATGGGAGGGTCCCTTCCGGGTTCTCAGAAAACTGAATGATACCAATTACCTTCTTGCTTTAGATGATCAGGGGCTAAGGCAAAAGACTGTCCATGTGAATATGATTAAGGAGTACCATGACCGGAACATTCCAATGATAGCAAGCTGTCGGTTGGCTTCAGAAGATGGTCAAGAGGATGAGGACTCTCTACCTGATCTCGTGGAAGCAGCGAGAGCCCCATCCACTGTGGAACAGGTTCCCCTGGGAGATTACCTGGACTCCTTACAGAAAATCCAGATGCTGGAAGTGCTTCAACAGAGACGGGCTGCTTTCTCATCCCAACCAGGTCGAACCACCGTCACCCAACATCATGTGGACACTCAGGGCATCCGTCCCATACAACTGGCTCCTTACCGGGTACCTGAATCAGTTCGAAACACCATGCAGCACGAACTGGAGGAGATGTTACAGCTTGGGGTAATCCAGGCCTCCCATAGCCCTTGGGCCTCCCCTGTGGTGTTAGTACCCAAGAAGGATGGGAGTACTCGATTTTGTGTGGACTATCGGCGACTAAACGACCATACCGTCAGCGATCCTTACCCAATGCCTCGTATTGACGAACTTCTAGACCGACTGGCTGGGTCCCGATATGTCACTACCTTGGATCTCAGTAAGGGATACTGGCAGATCCCTCTAACGGATGAAGGGAGAGAACGGTCCGCTTTTATAACCCCCTTTGGTCTGTATGAATTTCTAAGCATGCCTTTTGGAATGAAAAATGCCCCGGCCACCTTCCAGAGAATGGTGGATCAGATCCTCCGGGGATGTGATGACTTTGCTTGTGCCTACTTGGATGATATCGCCGTCTTCAGCCACACATGGGAGGAACATCTGAATCAAGTAGCCATTATTTTGGACCTGATTCTTGCAGCCGGCCTAACTATTCGACCCGATAAATGCCAATTGGGGATGGGGGAAGTCCAGTACCTAGGACATAGAGTGGGAGGAGGGAAGCTCCGACCTGAGCCTGCCAAAATCCAGGCTATTAGAGACTGGCCTGTACCCCAAACTAAGAAACAAGTTATGGCTTTTCTGGGCACTGCCAGTTATTACCGAAAATTTGTTTCTCATTTCAGTACTGTGGCCAAGCCTCTTACCGACCTGACCAAGAAAACAATGCCCCGGCTGGTGATCTGGACTCCAGCCTGTGATGAGGCTTTTAACCGGCTGAAGGATGCTTTGATCTGCGATCCTGTCCTGGCTGCTCCAGACTACAAGAGGAGATTCATTGTGCAAACGGACGCCTCTGCTTATGGACTGGGAGCTGTCCTCAGCCAGGTGAATGCAGCTGGGGACGAGCACCCCATCGCCTATCTCAGCCGGAAACTGCTGGACCGAGAAGTGGCCTATGCAACTGTTGAGAAGGAATGTCTGGCTGTAGTGTGGGCCCGTAAGAAACTACGGCCGTATCTGTATGGACGGGAATTCACTGTGGTTACTGATCACAATCCCCTCACCTGGCTGAACAGAGTCTCTGGGGACAATGGACGCTTACTGCGATGGAGCCTGGCTCTGCAGCCCTATAACTTTACCATACAATATAGAAGGGGCAGCCAACACCAAAATGCAGATGGACTGTCCAGGCAAGAGGAGCCTTGAGTCCTGTCAGCCATGCCTGCGTGTACTTAACCAGCGACCTGTAGAGGTCCCTGGTACGTACACAAGTTGGGAGGGGAAGGAATTGTCATGATGTATTTTACCTTCTCACTGTATTTGCTGTAATACTATGTCAGGATGTGATGTCACTTTCCTTTGGTTGTACTTACTGAACACTTTGAAATGTCTTGGGATGTAAGTAACCATACCTTCCCCCCATTTCCTGTGTCTCTGGGCCCATAATGCAATTATCTCTTGTCCACACAGCCAGGGGAACTTCTCATTGTTTCGTAAGCAGTGGATGACGCCAACTACACAAACCTGTAGACATCTCGGAGCCAACCTTCTAGAATCTTCTAGTGGGCCCAACCATTGCATAGACCCCTACCCTTGAGGGGCGGGCCCACGAGCTCAAACAATTCACTCCTGTTTCTAAATGCAGTTGGGAGTTGAGTTTTTGAAGAGGAAGGGAGCGAGATCTGAATCTGCGGACAGACCTCGCCGTCCAGTGGATTGTGTGGGATTTCTGGGACTCTGAAAAGGACTATTACGTTGTGATCTGGCACTTTGGATTATCGGGAGGTGCCCCGAATCTGTTTTATTTGGACTTGTCGTGTGCTGTTCCTGTATTCCTGTTAGTAAACCTGTTGGATCATCCTCGGCCTGTTGTCTCTCTTTGCTCTGATGTACACCCCGTCACACAGATGCCCAAATATTTGAGCAGCCACGTTCTCACGAAGTTGGCAACGTGTCTCAACAAGGGGTGGACGGTGATGAGACACAATTGTCAGGAAGTCAGGAGGAGGAGCAGGGTGCGGAAGAGGAAGACGACGTGGTGGATGATCCAGTAACTGACCCAACCTGGCAGGAGGATATGCAGAGCGAGGACAGCAGTGCACAGGGGGAGGGAGGCGTAGCATCCCAACAGGCAGTAAGAAGCAGAGTGGTGGCCACAGGCAGACGTCAGGCAACTGTTCCCCGGAACAACACGACACAAGGTGCCTGTACAAATGTTAGGTCTTCCCGAGTCTGGCTGTAATACTATTGTATGTATTGAGGATTTCGATTGCGTTAGGGCAATGACAACCAGAGACGAGTTCTTGGTGCAAGACGTTTATAATATGCAACCAGCAAATATGTACATAAACGGAACAAAAACACAGTAGAACATAAATACAGGAAATACCTTCCAGGGACGGAGCGAAAGGGAATTCCCGGGACCGCGCACCGGACTCCCCCAGGGAGACCACCAAGAGCGAACCCCTATACAGGGACTGTCTGGCAATCACCCCAGAAGCCCTAAATGCGCAGCAGCAGGGACACAAAAGGGCAATAGGTAAGTCCAAAAATGTCCGTACGTGATGTGAGTCCAGAGTGGTATTAAACGGAAGGAACCGGGCAGAAGTGCCGACCAAAGACGGCAAACGGAGTCCGGGCACAGCTAGATGATACCAGATGAAGTCCAGAGTCGGTGTCGGTTGTTTTCCAAGAGGATCCGAATAACAATCAGGAACCAAAAGCAGCAGGGCAGGAGCACACAGGAAGCAGTATACTCAGGCACTGGACTAAGCTTTAGGGGCGGCTTTTAAACAGATGGACAGGAAGTAGGGCAACAGAACAGAAAACTCCATGTTAACAAAGGGCAAGCTCTTTCAAAAGAAAACTGGAAAACCCGGAACTCTGACACTGGCAGTTTTTTAAGTTGGCTCCAGATGATTCTAAAAAGGCCATTTGCAACACCTGCCGTGCCAGCATCAGCAGGGGTACCAAAACTAGCAGCCTGACCACCACCAGCATGATCAGGCACATGTCAGCCAAGCACCCGACTTTGTGGGAAGTACAACAGAGTCGAGGAGCAGTGCTTGCTGATGTCACTGCTACGTCTTTGCTGGTTGTGCATGCGAGCCAATCCCCTGTCCATGCTGCCTGCGAACAAGCCTCCTCCACTCCTGCACCTGCAGTTGCCTACGCAGAAAGAACACCATCATCAAGCACGTCCTTGTCCCAGCGCAGCGTTCAGTTATCCATTCAGCAAACCTTTGAACGCAGGCGCAAATACACTGCCAACACCCCACATGCCACAGTTCTAAATGCTAACATTTCGCGACTGCTTGCGCTGGAAATGTTGCCTTTTAGGCTGGTTGAGACAGAAGCATTCCGCGACCTGATGGTGGCAGCTGTCCCACGTTACTCGGGCCACAGCCGCCACTATTTCTCCCGGTGTGCCGTCCCCGCATTGCATAACCACGTGTCACAAAACATCACACGTGCCCTGAACAACGCTGTTTCAGCCAAAGTCCACCTAACCACAGACACGTGGACAAGTGCATGTGGGCAAGGCCGCTACATCTCGTTGACGTCACACTGCGTTAATATTGTGCAAGCTGGGACCCAGTCTGAGCGAGGGACGGAACACGTCCTTCACACACCAAGTTTTGCAGGCCCTACCTCAGTCAGGGTTTCACACACACTCTACAGCTCCGGAATGTCATGCTCCTCAGCCTCCTCCTCCTCCTGCGCATCCTGATCCACTTTACCCTCCACACCAGTCCCAAGCTGGAAGTGTCGCGGGCGGAGGAGGGGACGGTGCGCTTTCCCACTGCTCGGGTGTGACGGGGTGTACATCAGAGCAAAGAGAGACAACAGGCCGAGGATGATCCAACAGGTTTACTAACAGGAATACAGGAACAGCACACGACAAGTCCAAATAAAACAGATTCGGGGGCACCTCCCGATAATCCAAAGTGCCAGATCACAACGTAATAGTCCTTTTCAGAGTCCCAGAAATCCCACACAATCCACTGGACGGCGAGGTCTGTCCGCAGATTCAGATCTCGCTCCCTTCCTCTTCAAAAACTCAACTCCCAACTGCATTTAGAAACAGGAGTGAATTGTTTGAGCTCGTGGGCCCGCCCCTCAAGGGTAGGGGTCTATGCAATGGTTGGGCCCACTAGAAGATTCTAGAAGGTTGGCTCCGAGATGTCTACAGGTTTGTGTAGTTGGCGTTATCCACTGCTTACGAAACAATGAGAAGTTCCCCTGGCTGTGTGGACAAGAGATAATTGCATTATGGGCCCAGAGACACAGGAGATGGGGGGAAGGTATGGTTACTTACATCCCAAGACATTTCAAAGTGTTCAGTAAGTACAACCAAAGGAAAGTGACATCACATCCTGACATAGTATTACAGCAAATACAGTGAGAAGGTAAAATACATCATGACAATTCCTTCCCCTCCCAACTTGTGTACGTACTAGGGACCTCTACAGGTCGCTGGTTAAGTACACGCAGGCATGGCTGACAGGACTCAGGGCTCCTCTTGCCTGGACAGTCCATCTGCATTTTGGTGTTGGCTGCCCCTTCTATATTGTATGGTAAAGTTATAGGGCTGCAGAGCCAGGCTCCATCGCAGTAAGCGTCCATTGTCCCCAGAGACTCTGTTCAGCCAGGTGAGGGGATTGTGATCAGTAACCACAGTGAATTCCCGTCCATACAGATACGGCCGTAGTTTCTTAAGGGCCCACACTACAGCCAGACATTCCTTCTCAACAGTTGCATAGGCCACTTCTCGGTCCAGCAGTTTCCGGCTGAGATAGGCGATGGGGTGCTCGTCCCCAGCTGCATTCACCTGGCTGAGGACAGCTCCCAGTCCATAAGCAGAGGCATCCGTTTGCACAATGAATCTCCTCTTGTAGTCTGGAGCAGCCAGGACAGGATCGCAGATCAAAGCATCCTTCAGCCGGTTAAAAGCCTCATCACAGGCTGGAGTCCAGATCACCAGCCGGGGCATTGTTTTCTTGGTCAGGTCGGTAAGAGGCTTGGCCACAGTACTGAAATGAGAAACAAATTTTCGGTAATAACTGGCAGTGCCCAGAAAAGCCATAACTTGTTTCTTAGTTTGGGGTACAGGCCAGTCTCTAATAGCCTGGATTTTGGCAGGCTCAGGTCGGAGCTTCCCTCCTCCCACTCTATGTCCTAGGTACTGGACTTCCCCCATCCCCAATTGGCATTTATCGGGTCGAATAGTTAGGCCGGCTGCAAGAATCAGGTCCAAAATAATGGCTACTTGATTCAGATGTTCCTCCCATGTGTGGCTGAAGACGGCGATATGATCCAAGTAGGCACAAGCAAAGTCATCACATCCCCGGAGGATCTGATCCACCATTCTCTGGAAGGTGGCCGGGGCATTTTTCATTCCAAAAGGCATGCTTAGAAATTCATACAGACCAAAGGGGGTTATAAAAGCGGACCGTTCTCTCCCTTCATCCGTTAGAGGGATCTGCCAGTATCCCTTACTGAGATCCAAGGTAGTGACATATCGGGACCCAGCCAGTCGGTCTAGAAGTTCGTCAATACGAGGCATTGGGTAAGGATCGCTGACGGTATGGTCGTTTAGTCGCCGATAGTCCACACAAAATCGAGTACTCCCATCCTTCTTGGGTACTAACACCACAGGGGAGGCCCAAGGGCTATGGGAGGCCTGGATTACCCCAAGCTGTAACATCTCCTCCAGTTCGTGCTGCATGGTGTTTCGAACTGATTCAGGTACCCGGTAAGGAGCCAGTTGTATGGGACGGATGCCCTGAGTGTCCACATGATGTTGGGTGACGGTGGTTCGACCTGGTTGGGATGAGAAAGCAGCCCGTCTCTGTTGAAGCACTTCCAGCATCTGGATTTTCTGTAAGGAGTCCAGGTAATCTCCCAGGGGAACCTGTTCCACAGTGGATGGGGCTCTCGCTGCTTCCACGAGATCAGGTAGAGAGTCCTCATCCTCTTGACCATCTTCTGAAGCCAACCGACAGCTTGCTATCATTGGAATGTTCCGGTCATGGTACTCCTTAATCATATTCACATGGACAGTCTTTTGCCTTAGCCCCTGATCATCTAAAGCAAGAAGGTAATTGGTATCATTCAGTTTTCTGAGAACCCGGAAGGGACCCTCCCATGTGGTCTGCAGTTTATTCTGCCGATGGGGAACAATCATTAAGACTTGTTGTCCTTCTACAAACTCCCGATAGCGTGCGTTACGGTCATACCATGTCTTCTGTCTGGTTTGAGCCATACGCAAATGACTCTGTGCAAAACTAGCAAGTTGGGCCAAGGTTTCTCGCAGCTTTAGGACATAAGGGACAACAGGGGTTCCTGTATCTTCAACTTGCCCCTCCCAGTATTCCTTGAGCAGGGTTAAGGGTCCTCGGACCTTTCTTCCATAGAGTAGTTCAAAGGGGGAGAACCCAGTGGACTCCTGGGGAACTTCCCGATAGGCAAACAAGAGATGGGGTAGGTACTTCTCCCAGTCTGAATCTCGGTCCGTGAAGGCCCTCAGCATATTCTTCAGAGTGCCGTTGAATCGTTCACAAAGTCCATTTGTTTGGGGATGATACGGGGTCGTTCGGATCGCTCGTACTCCACAGGTGCGCCACAGACACTGGACCAACTCTGACATAAACTGGGAGCCTTGGTCCGACAAGATCTCACTGGGGAATCCTACTCTGGTAAAAATAATAACCAAGGCCTCGGCCACCTTGGCTGCAGAGATACTTGACAAGGCCACGGCTTCTGGATATCGGGTGGCGTAGTCCACAACAGTGAGAATGTACTGCTTTCCAGATTTACTTGGTTTAGCCAGAGGTCCAATGATATCAACAGCTACTCTTTGAAAGTGTTCTTCTATTATAGGGAGCGGTTGCAGGGGTGCCTTTGGGTGATCTCCGGGTCGCCCTCTACGCTGACATATGTCACAAGTTCGGCAGAAATGCGCCACTGCTTGGGAAATCCCCGGCCAATAAAAAGTTTGAGTCAATCGTCTCTCGGTGCGGGTTTTGCCTTGATGGCCAGCCGTAGGAATGTCATGAGCCAGGTGTAATAGGGGAATTCTGTACTTCTGAGGAACAATCAGCTGTTTGCTATAAGTCCAGGGCTTATCTAGGGAGTCGGCATTGGCAACCCGATACAGAAGTCCATTTTCTCTGATAATTCTTTCTCCGTTTTCCCCTAGCTGCCCTATTTCAGCCCGAGTTCTAAAACTAGCAAGGGTGGGGTCAGTCTCTACTTCTTGTCTAAACTGAACTTTATCCCAAGTAACATTCCTATTATCCCCACAAGAAGAATCACTCACCGGCTGTAATGGCAGTTCTGGTGGCCTCAGTTCCATGGATGGGTTGTACACGTCCACATGGGCTGCTCTCTTGGCTTGACTTCTGGTTACCGCACCGACAAAGTGGCAATGAAGATTCCCCACATCATTTCCTAGAAGAACGTCTGCAGGGAGGCCGCTCATCACACCGACCACACATTGTTTTGCCCCAAAGCCATAATCCAGGGTCACACTCGCTCTTGGAATATATCTCTGGGTACCTCCTGCCAGTTCAATAGCAATTCCTGGTCCCTTTTGAATTGCTTGTGGTTGAATTACTCGGGGATCGGCTATGGTGAGGAAAGCCCCAGTGTCACGGAAGCCAACAACTTTTTGGCCATCCAGCACGACCTCCTGTAGATGTTTGTCCTGAAGATCAGAAGAACAGGTGGCTGGAGCTCGCACCCCATAGACTCCGGGTAGGGGAGCCAGGATATCTGAGTCACTTGGCAAGTCATCAGGCACAGAATCCAGCTCTTCTCCTGGTGAAGGTGTCTGTAGGTAATGAACAGGCAAAGGCGGTCTGTAGCTGTTCTGTCTACGAACACCTGGACATTGGAATTGCATGTGCCCAGGCTGCCCACATCCATTATATCTGCGCTCTGGGATTCTTCCTCCGCGTCGTATTCCCAAAGGTGGAGCATGAGTAATGCGAGGCACAGTCACACGAAGGTCCCCATGAGTTGACGGTCTAGGGTGATGGTGAACATTGGGGCCAGAAGGACCAGGGGCCACCAGCGTTGGGGGGTTGGTGTTTTTTTTTCTCACTGGGTAGTAGTTTTTTCCACTGAGGGTTGATGGTGAGAGCCTCATCAGCTAGAGCTGCAGCTTCCTCCACAGTGGCTGGTCTCCTTTCACGCACCCATTCCCGGATCTCAGCGGGGCACTTGAAGTAAAACTGCTCTTTTAGGAGGACCTGGAGGACGGTCTCCAAGGTTAAGGCCTCCTCTGCCTCCAACCAACGATGCCACAGATGTTTGAGTTTGTGGGCATACATCTTGAAGGACACTTCCTCATCACATGCTAGAGTACGGAACTGAGTCCTGTAAGTGTCTGGCGTTACAGCATAATGTTCTAGAATAGTCTGTTTAATATCCGCATACTCACAGTTCCACCGAGGGTCCATAGCTCTATAGGCTGCAGCAGCTCCACCCTCTAAGAGCCCAACCAGATGCCGGACGCGCTCCCTTTCTGGGACTTCCATTAATCGACACTGATGCTCAAAGTCCTGGAAGAAGCCCTCAATGTCACCAGCAGCCTCATTAAACTGCTTGAAGTCTTTGCGGGACACTCTGGGAAGTTCCCTCATGATGGGTGCTGGGGTTACAGTCTGTCTGGAACCTCTCGCGGCTTCCACAGCGAGCTGCTTATCCAGCAATGCCATCTCCTCCATCCTGCGCTCCTTCTCTTCAGCTCCACGCATGGCCTCCCTCTTATCTTCTATGGTGGCCTCATCTCCAAGCAGTGCCATCTTTTCCTTGTACCACACAACCCATTGACTTTTTTGGGTATTCACCTCCGGCTCCCGTCTTTGCTCCCCTTGCTGTGGAAATTGTTCCTCGGTGCCATCTTGCAGGCAAGCGTGTTCCAATGCCTCAATTAGTTGCTCCTTAGAGAGTCCTTTGTAGCTGACACCTAATTCACGGGCCTTTGTTTGTAGACTCGCCACAGTCCAGTTCCTGTATCCTGAGGTTCTGGTTTCAGACGTCGATTGGCTGTTGTCCTCCATTTCTTCTGCTCTGATCCCGCCGCTGCCACCAGTTTGTGACGGGGTGTACATCAGAGCAAAGAGAGACAACAGGCCGAAGATGATCCAACAGGTTTACTAACAGGAATACAGGAACAGCACACGACAAGTCCAAATAAAACAGATTCGGGGCACCTCCCGATAATCCAAAGTGCCAGATCACAACGTAATAGTCCTTTTCAGAGTCCCAGAAATCCCACACAATCCACTGGACGGCGAGGTCTGTCCGCAGATTCAGATCTCGCTCCCTTCCTCTTCAAAAACTCAACTCCCAACTGCATTTAGAAACAGGAGTGAATTGTTTGAGCTCGTGGGCCCGCCCCTCAAGGGTAGGGGTCTATGCAATGGTTGGGCCCACTAGAAGATTCTAGAAGGTTGGCTCCGAGATGTCTACAGGTTTGTGTAGTTGGCGTTATCCACTGCTTACGAAACAATGGGAAGTTCCTCTGGCTGTGTGGACAAGAGATAATTGCATTATGGGCCCAGAGACACAGGAGATGGGGGGAAGGTATGGTTACTTACATCCCAAGACATTTCAAAGTGTTCAGTAAGTACAACCAAAGGAAAGTGACATCACATCCTGACATAGTATTACAGCAAATACAGTGAGAAGGTAAAATACATCATGACATCGGGTCCGGCTGACGCTGCTCTACGGCTGCTGCTGCTCGTTGGCTCGAGCGATGGCCGGATCCCGGGGACTCGAGCGGCGCTACTCGCCCGTGAGTGAAAAGGGGTGGTTTGGGTTTTGGGGATATTGTCCGTGACGCCACCCACGGTTGTGGTGATTGTGTGGACACCACCGCTGCTCTGGACGGGGATCCCGGGAGCCTGTGACAGGGAGCAGCTTTGTTGTTATTTCTCCCCTCCGTGGGTAGGGGGTTTGGTTGTCCCGGGGCCTGGTGATGGGGTAGAGATGGATGACAGGCGGGTTGCGGGGCCTGATGAGGTGCAGGGTCGCAGGGGCAGCGCTGTGCCGCACGGCACGGAGGTACTCACTCAGCCCAATGATGATGACACAGTTCACGGTAAAACAAGTGGCTGGATGGACGGGTCACTCGGACGGCTGCGGTTGTTCCTCCCTGCAGGTTAGTGATGACTGTCTCTCCCTGCACCTAAGTTAAGTGTTGGTAGTGATGGTTTCCCAACGGTAACCCGCTCCCCGACCTGGATATGGGCCGGAGGAGCCCCTTTTGCCCACAGGCGCTGGCCCTGGGAGACGGTTGCCCTTAGCGGTGGCGGTGTCTCCCCTTCACGGTTGTACGGTTGCCTTCTATCTGGACTTGGCTGTTTGGAAACCCTGAGGTTCCCTTCACTAACGGATTTGGCAAATTCACGGCGACACCAAGCCTTGCCGGGATCCGAAAGTCCTCTGCCAATGGTGCTGGCTTCTCTTTGTATACCGGTCCGGTACGGCCGGGTCACCACCCGTCCACGGTCCTTACGGCAGACTCCAATCGGCCTCCACTGCAGACGGTCACCACATCCTGCCAACCTTGCTGTCCTGTCCGGGCCACACACCCGGACCAACTTCAGGCTCTTTGCTGTCACTTTTCTCCTCTCTACTACTTTCCTCCTTCCACTTCCTTAGCTTAACTCTCACTGCCTGTGTTTTCCCTCCTCCTCGGTGGGTGGAGACCAACCGCCTGGCTCCACACCCTGGTGTGGACAACAGCCCCTGGGGAAGGCAACAAGGATTTTGTGTTTTGACTATGATATGCCTGCAGGGAGTGTGGGGTGTTTAAGTGTTGTGCTCTGTGGCCCCTGGCTTGTCCAGGGCGACACAGAAGCACTGCAGCACTGCCTCGGCGAAGCGGCAACAGGCAGTGCTGAAGCTAATCTGCATAGGTGACAAACCCCACAATGCAGAAGAGGTGTGGACAGCTCTGAAACAGCAGGCAGATCACTGGCTCACAACTCTGAACCTAAAGCCAGGAAAGGTCGTGTGTGACAATGGCCGGAACCTGGTGGCGGCTTTGAGGCGAGGCCAGCTGACACATGTTCCATGCGTGGCCCATGTGCTCAACCTCGTGGTTCAGCGGTTTCTAAAGTCATACTCAGAGCTGTCTGATCTGCTGGTAAAAGTTCGCCGCCTGTCTGCACATTTTCGAAAGTCACCTACTGCTTCAGCCGGCCTTGCCGGCTTAAGACGCCGTTTGCATCTTCCGGCACACAGACTGGTGTGTGATGTCCCCACGCGTTGGAATTCAACTCTGCACAAGTTGGTCAGGATATGTGAGCAGAAGAGGGCAGTTGTTGAGTACCTGCATCACCTAAGCCGTCGGGAAATGGGTCAAACTCCACACATAACACCTGAGGAGTGGAGATGGATGTCCGACCTATGCACCATCCGCCAAAACTTTGAGGACTCCACCAAGATGGTGAGCGGCGATGACGACATTATTAGCGTCACCATACCGCTTCTCTGCCTTCTAAAATGGTCTCTGCTCAAAAAACAACCATGATGCATTGCAGGCGGAGCGCGATGAGTTTGAGCAAGAAACAGTAGTGGGTGTGGGTGATGATAACACACAGCCCAGCCTCGTCTCATCACAACGTGCAGTGGAGGACTATGACGAGGAGGAGGATGAAGACATGGAGCAACTCTCTGGCCAAATTGAGGATATGACATGCAGTCATATCCTCGGTTCAGCGTGGCTGGCCAGAGGACAGGGTAGATGATGAGGAGGAGGAGGAGGAGGACAGCATGTTCAGTCATCGTGTTGGTCAGGATACTGAAGTGATGGCTGTTAAGAGTCTGGCACACATGGCTGACTTTATGGTAAGATGCCTGTCTCGTGACCCTCGCGTTAAGAACATCTTGGCCGACAATCATTACTGGTTGGTAACACTGTTAGACCCACGCTAAAAGGAGAACTTTATGTCTCTTATTCCCGAGGCGGAGAGGTCAGGCAAAATGCAGCAGTTCCAGAAGGCCATAGTCACGGAAGTAGGCAAAGCATTCCCCTCACAAAACGCTAGCGGCATAGGTCAGGAATCAGTGGACAACCAAGGCGTACAGCCGAGAGGGGCACAAGTCCAATCCGTCAGAGGTAGGGGAACAGTCTTTAAGATGTGGGACAGTTTTCTCAGCCCCTCACATACCACAGCCCCTGAGGTGAGGGGTAGTGCCACAAGAAATCCTAAGTTTGGCCAGATGCTCAAGGAGTACCTTGCAGATCAAACAACTGTACTCCGACATTCCTCTGTGCCTTACAATTAATGTGTATCCAAGCTGGAGACGTGGCATGAATTGGCTCTCTACGCCTTGGAAGTCCTGGCCTGCCCTGCCGCTAGCGTTTTGTCAGAGCGTGTTTTTAGTGCCGCAGGTGGAATCATTACAGATAAACGCACCTGCCTGTCAACTGTAAATGCTGACAGGCTGACTCTGATCAAGATGAACAAGGGTTGGATTTGGCCAGACTTCACCACACACACCAACAGCAAATTACAGCGGAATTTAAAGTTTGTAACGGGAATTTGCCATGTACCTCCACTCACCCATGGTAACACACTTCTGGACTTTGGCTAATCGCTGGACTGCTCCTCCTTCTCCTCATGCGCCATCATGGTGACCGTTACAATAGTTAAGCCGTTGTTTCAGGTATACCCCCAGTGGTAAATTTTTTCGCCCATTCTTTCTGAATGGGCATTACAACGACAGGAGACCCGCTCCTTTGCAATGGGAACAATGTTTTGAGGCCCTCATGCACATCTCTATCCAGGGACAATGTGGAGCCTCCTAATTTTTGGCTGCCCTGCCTAAGGGCTATACTACAATAGACCCACTTCCTTACAATGGGCACTTCATGTTTACAGGCCATCATGCACGTCTCTATCCAGGGACAATATGGAGCCTGACGCTGCCACCGACTGCCACACACGTGCTGTTTTTAAATGCAAGCACGGACGCAATAAGAACCTAACTGGTTTTTAGGAGCGACAATTACTGAGAAGTCTGACACTATCAGACACTGCTGACTGACGTGTATTATACACTAGACTTGTGCGTTATATAATAGTTTGTGCAAAACGCGCACCTGTACGCTGCCACCGACAGACACACACGTGCTGTTTTTAAATGCAAGCACGGACGCAATAAGAACCTAACTGGTTTTTAGGAGCGACAATTACTGAGAAGTCTGACACTATCAGACACTGCTGACTGACTTGTATTATACACTAGACTTGTGCGTTATATAATAGTTTGTGCAAAACGCGCACCTGTACGCTGCCACCGACTGCCACACACGTGCTGTTTTTAAATGCAAGCACGGACGCAATAAGAACCTAACTGGTTTTTAGGAGCGACAATTACTGAGAAGTCTGACACTATCAGACACTGCTGACTGACGTGTATTATACACTAGACTTGTGCGTTATATAATAGTTTGTGCAAAACGCGCACCTGTACGCTGCCACCGACAGACACACACGTGCTGTTTTTAAATGCAAGCACGGACGCAATAAGAACCTAACTGGTTTTTAGGAGCGACAATTACTGAGAAGTCTGACACTATCAGACACTGCTGACTGACGTGTATTATACACTAGACTTGTGCGTTATATAATAGTTTGTGCAAAACGCGCACCTGTACGCTGCCACCGACAGACACACACGTGCTGTTTTTAAATGCAAGCACGGACGCAATAAGAACCTAACTGGTTTTTAGGAGCGACAATTACTGAGAAGTCTGACACTATCAGACACTGCTGACTGACGTGTATTATACACTAGACTTGTGCGTTATATAATAGTTTGTGCAAAACGCGCACCTGTACGCTGCCACCGACAGACACACACGTGCTGTTTTTAAATGCAAGCACGGACGCAATAAGAACCTAACTGGTTTTTAGGAGCGACAATTACTGAGAAGTCTGACACTATCAGACACTGCTGACTGACGTGTATTATACACTAGACTTGTGCGTTATATAATAGTTTGTGCAAAACGCGCACCTGTACGCTGCCACCGACAGACACACACGTGCTGTTTTTAAATGCAAGCACGGACGCAATAAGAACCTAACTGGTTTTTAGGAGCGACAATTACTGAGAAGTCTGACACTATCAGACACTGCTGACTGACGTGTATTATACACTAGACTTGTGCGTTATATAATAGTTTGTGCAAAACGCGCACCTGTACCCTGCCACCGACTGCCACACACGTGTTGTTTTTAAATGCAAGCACGGACGCAATAAGAACCTAACTGGTTTTTAGGAGCGACAATTACTGAGAAGTCTGACACTATCTGGACTGTTTTAGACTGTGTACACCAGCCCCAGATATGATGAAGGCTGGTATACGGTCACCACTAGGAATGGCTATATACCCTGCCTGCCTGCCTGCCTGTATACTGCTACAATAGTCCTGACAAGGACTCTTCTGGTCACTAGCCTGTATTCCGACCTGGCTATACCCTGCCTGCCTGTATACAACTAGAATAGTCCTGAGAAGGACTTTTGGTCACACTGTTTGCAGCCCTGCAACTGAAAAAGCTATAAAGGGCCGCAAAGCTTTCCCTGAATCAGCGACACTCTCCCTGCACTGACTGTCTGGATAGCTGTGAGCAGAGCACAGCGCGCCGGCCGGTATAAAGGCTCGGTCACGCTGTGCAGGCCGGCCAATCACTGCAATTCCACAACTAACAGGGCTGTGGCATTGCAGTGGTCTGCCAGCCAATCCCTGCATGAGGGCTGGCTCTCAAAAGAGCGCCAACATGCAGAAATGAAGACCACGAGTACAGCACGAGTATCGCGAGATTACTCGGTCCCCGCCGAGCAGCCCGAGTACAGCGATACTCGTGCGAGTACCGAGTAGTTACAAGCATGCTCGCTCATCACTAGTAGAGATCTCTTCATCAAGAGGAGGAAGGGTAGAGATCTCTTCATCAAGAGGAGGAAGGGTAGAGATCTCTTCATCAAGAGGAGGAAGGGTAGAGATCTCTTCATCAAGGGGAGGAAAGGCCGCTTTACACGCTGCGATCTCGCTAGCGAGATCGCTAGCGTGCGTACCTGCCCCCATCGTTTGTGTGTCACGGACAAATCGCTGCCCGTGGCGCACAAAATCGCTCAGACCCGTCACACATACTTACCTGCCTAGTGACGTCGCTGTGACCGGCGAACCACCTCCTTTCTAATTTTCTAAGGGGGCGGTTCGTTCGGCGTCATAGCGATGTCACTAAGCGGCCGCCCAATAGAAGCGGAGGGGCGGATATGAGCGGGACGTTACATCCCGCCCAACTCCTTCCTTCCTCATCGCGGGCGGCCGCAGGTAAGGTGATGTTCCTCGTTCCTGCCGTGTCACAAATAGCGATGTGTGCTACCGCAGGAACGACGAGCAACATCGTACCTGCAGCAGCAACGATAATTGGGAATAGGGGAGCATGTCAACGATTAACGATTTTGAACAATTTTGCGACCTTTTTTGATCGCACGTAAGTGTCACACGCAACGACATCGCTAAAGCGGCCGGATGTGCGTCACGAATTCAGTGACCCCAACGACATTGCTTTAGCAATGTCGCTGCATGTAAAGCGGCCTGAAGAGTAGGGATCTCTTCATCAAGAGGAGGAAGGGTAGAGATCTCTTCATCAGGGGGAGTAAAGGCCGCTTTCCACACAACACTATCGATCTCGTTAGCGATGTGACACACCCAGATCGTTGCTACGATTTGCCGAGATCGCTCATAGGTCGTTTTGTAGCGGTCACACGTACCCATCTCACAAACGACGCTACATCGTTCACCGATATATTGTTTGACCAAGGCGGTCGTGTGGACACCGTCACACAGCATTCCTCCCAACGATTCCGGCAACGACAGAGGCGTATAATTGTCCATAGCATACACCCTGGCGTGACACCAATCAGAGCGGAGGAGGCGTGGAGCATTGCTCGTAACGACACACCCGCGTCACTGATGACGGACGCACTAACAATGTTTTTTGTCGTTGGCAGGGTGTCAAACGTAGCAATATGTCTGTTGCGTTCAAAACGACGAACAATATTTTGAAAATGAACGACGTGTCAATGATCAACGATTTTTGCTATTTTTATGATCGTTCAGAGTCACTCGTAGGTGTCACACGCACCAACGTCGCTAATGACGACGGAAGTGCGTCACGAAAACCGTGACAACGACGACATATCATCAGATAAATCGTAGCGTGTAACGGGGCCTTAAGGGTAGAGATCTCTTCATCAAGGGGAGGAAGAGTAGAGATCTCTTCATCAGGGGAAGGAAGTCAAGAGATCGCTTCATCAGGGGAAGGAAGGGTAGAGATCTCTTCATCAAGAGGAGGAAGGGTAGAGATGTCTTCATCAGAGGGAGGAAGAGTAGAGATCTCTTCATCAGGGGGAGTAAGGGTAGAGATCTCTTCATCAAGATGAGGAAGGGTAGAGATCTCTTCATCAGGGGGAGAAAGAGTAGAGATCTTTTCATCAGGGGGAGGAAGAGTAGATATCTCTTCATCAGGGAAAGGAAGGGTAGAGATCTCTTCATCAGGGGAAGGAAGGGTAGAGATCTCTTCATCAGGGGAAGAAAGAGTAGAGATCTCTTCATCAGGGGATGAAAGAGTACAGATCTTTTCATCAGGGGAGGAAGAGTAGAGATCTCTTCATCAGGGAAAGGAAGGGTAGAGATCTCTTCATCAGGGGAGGAAGAGTAGAGATCTCTTAATCAGGGGGAGTAAGGGTAGAGATTTCTTCATCAAGGGGAGGAAGGGTAGAGATCTCTTAATCAGGGGGAGTAAGGGTAGAGATTTCTTCATCAAGGGGAGGAAGAGTAGAGATCTCTTCATCAGGGAGGGAAGAGTAGAGATCTCTTCATCAGGGGGAGGAAGGGTAGAGATCTCTTCATCAGGGGGAGGAAGGGTAGAGATCTCTTCATCAGGGGAGGAAGGGTAGAGATCTCTTCATCAGGGGGAGGAAGGGTAGAGATCTCTTCATCAGGGAGGGAAGAGTAGAGATCTCTTCATCAGGGAGGGAAGAGTAGAGATCTCTTCATCTGGGAGGGAAGAGTAGAGATCTCTTCATCAGGGGGAGGAAGAGTAGAGATCTCTTCATCAGGGGGAGGAAGGGTAGAGATCTCTTCATCAGGGGGAGGAAGGGTAGAGATCTCTTCATCAGGGGAGGAAGAGTAGAGATCTTTTCATCAGGGGGAGGAAGAGTAGAGATTTTTTCATCAGGGAAAGGAAGATTAGATTTGCTGTTCATAACATATTTTCTTTACAACTGTTACCTTAATGTTCATATCCACAGTTATTTTAAAGAGAACCAATCCGGTGTGAGATAATACCCATGTGAACAGAAGGGGCGGAGTCTCAGTCACCAAAGCTGGATACCAGGTCACATGGGTATGACCTCACACAGGTCGTAAATCCAAAGACAAGGGGAGGAAGAGTAGAGATCTCTTCATTAGTGGGAGGAAGGGTAGAGATCTTTTCATCAAGGGAAGAAAGAGTAGAGATCTCTTCATCAGGGGAGGAAGGGTAGAGATCTCTTCATCAGGGGGAGTAGGGGTAGAGATTTCTTCATCAAGGGAAGGAAGAGTAGAGATCTCTTCATCAGGGGAGGAAGAGTAGCGATCTCTTCATCAGGGAAAGGAAGGGTAGCGATCTCTTCATCAGGGAAAGGAAGGGTAGCGATCTCTTCATCAGGGAAAGGAAGGGTAGCGATCTCTTCATCAGTGGAGGAAGATTAGATTTGCTGTTCATACCATATTTTCTTTACAATTGTTACCTTAATGTTCATATCCACAGTTATTTTAAAGAGAACCAATCCTGTGTGAGATCATATCCATGTGACCAGAAGGGGGCGGAGCCTCAGTCACCAAAGTTGGATACCAGGTCACATGGGTATGACCTCACACAGGTCCTAAATCCAAAGACAAAGTCTTCCATATCATGAATAAAATTATTTTTTCCTTATTACAGAATACTCATAAAAAACATTAAAATCAATAGGAGATAAGGAAATCGATACAAAAAAGACAGCAGGGCAGTGAATATAGACAAGTGTTATTCCAGGCTGATACATTTATGGAATGATGTCTCCTAATTGATCTTGAGGTAGATTATACTCACACAGGTCCTGCCAGAGACAAGGTGAATTGTCTGTATAATGCTTATGCTAATTCTAACAGCGGGAGGGGATAACTATGAATATATTATATGCTCCATTGCAATGGAGTGAAAAAAGTGATTCTTCTTCTATACGGAGTGGGACCCTATCTGAGCACCAGCCATAACCCCAGGAGTGCCATATTCCCATTTTTGGTATAAAACTTGAAGCAGGTGAAAAATCTGATGGATACAGAAAACACAGGGATAAAAAACGTTCTTGCAAGCCACCAGAACAAAAGCAAAGTGAACTGAACAAAACAAAGGTCAGACCCAGAGTGGAGGGAGGAGCAGTCTAAAAGGGGGACTGGTGAGCAGAATCTGGCCGCACCTCCCTATAGCCAGGTGGAGATTCTGCAGACAGGAGGACGCAGCAGAGCAGGGAGTGCTGCACGCTGACCACACACAGAGAATGCAGGCATGTGCGGGTCACAACAATGACACAGGGTCATGCATACACATTGTGCCAGGATACCTACCCTCTGGGGCACAAACAGCCGGACACACAGGGCAGGCTGGAGGATGCGGTGACATTCAGAAGCTGGTTCTCACATGTTTTCTCCTGGCTAAGGCCAATATCCACATCTGGCCTGCTGCAGTTGTGATAGATTTGACCATCCGGACAGCCATGGACTAGGAGGAGGATAGAGGGAGTAGTCATTACCTGCACCACATATGGATAGACGTTGGGGGATTCATAGAGATATGCTTTAATGATTGCTCATAATATGCCCATCCTATCTGGCCGTCTGCTGTGAGCGATCACCTTGGTAAAATCATGGATTTGGCACAACACCTTGTGCCTACAATACATTTTCTACAACATTCACGTAGGATTCCCACCGGGCCAATGATAAAATGACAATATGAGAAGACATTGCAGTGCAATCCAATAGCGTAAACATCTAAAGGAACAAATGTGCAGGACCTGGGCTATGACCTCTTCATAGTAAGCTATAGTGCAAGAGATGAGTGCTGGCTGCGGGGTCACCATTAATGGAGAGCAATATCCGCTCACCTGTCTCCATGCTTTCACACTTCATTACTCCATCAAGACAAAGGCTGCAAATAACAAAACAGACATGAATGTGATGGGACCTGCAGATTACAGATATCAGGAGCACTGAGAGTGAGTCTGTGCCCTTCTTCTCTCTGGAGAGCAGCGCCTCTCACTGACAGTACAGCATATAACACGCAGACAATATTAACAGAAAACCCAGAGGAAAGGGCAACTGGCGCCACTCCCTGCAGCAGCCCAGAAGGAGTCATAACCAGGCATGGCTGCCATTAAAGGAAACTGTCAAGTTTATACAGAAAAGGAAGAGTGATAACACCACGATTATTAATACGCTCAGGCAGGCTGTATCACCCATCAAAACATTCTTATCATAACAGAGAAGAATCCACGTGGTCAGTTCTCGTCTTCTCTCTCACGTCTCCACATGTGGTCAGTCCTCGTCTTCTCGCTCACGTCTCCACATGTGGTCAGTCCTAGTCTTCTCTCACATGTCTCCACATGTAGTCAGTCCTAGTCTTCTCTCACATGTCTCCACATGTGGTTAGTCCTCATCTTCTCTCTCATGTCTCCACATGTGGTCAGTCCTCGTCTTCTCTCTCACGTCTCCACATGCAGTCAGTTCTCGTCTTCTCTCTCACGTCTCCACATGTGGTCAGTCCTCATCTTCTCTCTCATGTCTCCCACATGTGGTCAGTCCTCATCTTCTCTCTCATGTCTCCACATGTGGTCAGTCCTAGTCTTCTCTCACATGTCTCCACATGTGGTCAGTCCTAGTCTTCTCTCTCACGTCTCCACATGTGGTCAGTCCTCCTCTTCTCTCTCATGTATTCACATGTGGTCAGTCCTCATCTTCTCTCTCATGTCTCCACATGTAGTCAGTCCTCATCTTCTCTCTCACGTATTCACATGTAGTCAGTCCTCGTCTTCTCTCTCATGTATTCACATGTGGTCAGTCCTCATCTTCTGTCTCATGTCTCCACATATAGTCAGTCCTCATCTTCTCTCTCATGTCTCCACATGTGATCAGTCCTCGTTTTCGCTCTTGATATAGAAGGGTTAATAGTTTCTCTATTTCTTTATTAAAGATATTTTATTGTTCCATTAGTAAGTATATCTGGTGGTAGTTCATAGTCATTATGGAGCCTTCGGAATGAGAAACAGGCTCAAGGATTATTATTGTCTGCTAAATGTTCTTCTTATCGTCTTATCTCATATGCATGACTCTACATTTTTGTTTTGCTAAAACTTAAAAGGTCATATGAGCAACTTGTAAATTTCCAGCTAGAAGCCTTTTTTGCAATATCACATTGATTTGTAAATGGTAAAAATAAACTGTACCTTGGCTGAATAAAGAGAAAACTGATCATGCTCACATGAATGCAGGTCTCTTCTCCGAGCGCTCGATCTTGATTAAGCCTGAAAAGGCCTAATTCAGAGGACCTCACTGGTGATCCCATAAGCTGACTTTTGAAACAAAACAGCTACAACACTCATTTATCTACATGTGATAAGTCCTCATCTTCTGTCTCATGTATCTACATGTGGTCAGTCCTCGTCTTCTCTCTCATGTCTCCACATGTGATCAGTCCTCATCTTCTGTCTCACGTATTCACATATGATCAGTCCTCATTTTCTCTCTCATGTATTCACATGTGGTCAGTCCTCATCTTCTGTCTCATGTATCTACATGTAGTCAGTCCTCACCTTCTCTCTCATGTATTCACATGTGGTCAGTCCTCATCTTCTCTCATGTATTCACATGTGGTCAGTCCTCACCTTCTCTCTCATGTATTCACATGTGGTCAGTCCTCATCTTCTCTCATGTATTCACATGTGGTCAGTCCTGATCTTCTGTCTCATGTATCTACATGTGGTCAGTCCTCATCTTCTGTTTCATGTATCTACATGTAGTCAGTCCTCACCTTCTCTCTCATGTATTCACATGTGGCCAGTCCTCATCTTCTCTCTCATGTATTCACATGTGGTCAGTCCTCATCTTCTCTCTCATGTCTCCATATGTGGTCAGTCCTCATCTTCTGTTTCATGTATCTACATGTAGTCAGTCCTCATCTTCTCTCTCATGTATCTACATGTGGTCAGTCCTCATCTTGTCTCTCATTTAACTACATGTGGTCAGTCCTCATCTTCTGTCTCATGTCTCCACATGTGGTGAGCCCTGAATTTTCATGCATTTGCATTACTGACTAGACACATTGTTTTTCTTACCATTTACCAAGGGAGGTGATGACGTTTTCTCCAGGATGATAATCGATTCCTTGGAAGTAACATGGACACTGATAACTAAAAATAAAAAATTTCAGCAGGTGATTCCTCTATTACTGTCATATATGTAACGTGTAACAGAAATACGACGATCAGTATACCTGTTTACACATCTGCTGAGCAGTGTGTTGTAGTACATGTTCTCAGGACATGCACAGCCCTCCACACACGGTCCCTCCTCACAGGCTTCTGATAGCGACAATGACTGGCAGGTCCGAGCACATGGACTTACACAAGCATTATAGACCATCAAGCCTTGGCATGAAATACCTGCAGAGAGCAGAGCAATTGATTCAGATATGTTGTGTTCAGCTCACGTGTCAAATCATAAGGGGTACTTTACATGCTGCGACATCGCTACTGCGATATCGTCGGGTCAAATCGAAAGTGACGCACATCTGGCGCCGGTAACGACGTCTCAACGTGTAAAGCCTAGATGCGCCGATAAACAATCGCAAAAGCGTCGAAAATCGGTAATCTGTGTAGCGTCGGTCATTTTCATAATGTCGCACCAATAGGAGATACAATGTTGTTCCTCTTTCCTGCGGCAGCACACATCGCTATGTGTGAAGCCGCAGGAGCGAGGAACATCTCCTTACCTGTCTCCATAGTCTATGCGGAAGGAAGGAGGTGGGCGGGATGTTTATGTCCCGCTCATCTCTGCCCCTCCGCTTCTATTGGCCGCCTGCCGTGTCCCTTAGGAAGGAGGCAGGTTGCCGGCCAGAGTGACGTCGCAGGGCAGGTAAGTGCATGTGAAGCTGCCGTAGCGATAATGTTCGCTATCACAAGATATCGCATGTGCGAAAGGGGCGTGTACTATCGCGCTCGGCATCGCTAGCAGATGCTAGCGATGTCGCAACGTGCAAAGTACCCCTTAAAGTTATGAAACAATGAGGCCACAGATTTCTGAGACACATATGACCTTATCTTCACAATGCACAACAAATGAGCAATCACCACGTGGAATTTGTCCACATTGCCAGACAGTCAAGAAAATATGGCTAGTCTGCAACATACACTGACGAGCAAAAGGGTAACAATGGTTTGCATTTGTGACTTTCCAGCTCCAGATCTCCCCATCCTCTACAGCTCTGAGCGTGAGATGATCTTCATTTTATATACAATCATCTCGGCTTCTCATACATGAATGTGACTGCAGATATTTAGCATTTGATTAGTTCTGCAGATTCTCATCACCGCATTGTTACTGTTCTACCCCTAAAAATCTAAATTTTATTAGTATTTTGTATTTTGTAAACCATCAGAAGCCAGCATGTTTCCACCGAAATATGATCCCAGGTGTCTTCTCAACGTTCCCAGTGTTGGTGTATAATGGTTAGGTCTCTTCTCCACGTTCCCAGTGTTGGTGTATAATGATTAGGTCTCTTCTCTACGTTCCCAGTCATGGTGTATACTGGTCAGGTCTCTTCTCCATGTTCCCAGTGTTGGTATATACTGGTCAGGTCTCTTCTCCACGTTCCCAGTGTTGGTGTATACTGGTCAGGTCTCTTCTCCATGTTCCCAGTGTTGGTGTATACTGGTCAGGTCTCTTCTCCACGTTCCCAGTGTTGGTGTATACTGGTCAGGTCTCTTCTCCATGTTCCCAGTGTTGGTGTATACTGGTCAGGTCTCTTCTCCACATTCCCAGTGTTGGTGTATACTGGTCAGGTCTCTTCTCCATGTTCCCAGTGTTGATGTATACTGGTCAGGTCTCTTCTCCATGTTCCCAGTGTTGGTGTATACTGGTCAGGTCTCTTCTCCACGTTCCCAGTGTTGGTGTATACTGGTCAGGTCTCTTCTCCATGTTCCCAGTGTTGGTGTATACTGGTCAGGTCTCTTCTCTACATTCCCAGTGTTGGTGTATACTGGTCAGGTCTCTTCTCCACATTCCCAGTGTTGGTGTATACTGGTCAGGTCTCTTCTCCATGTTCCCAGTGTTGGTGTATACTGGTCAGGTCTCTTCTCTACGTCCCCAGTGTTGGTGCATACTGGTTGTGGAGACACGGGGGTCAGTGGGTGCTCTCGTCCACTGGCCCGGCCACCTTTAGAAAGACAGCATGGTCCAGTGCTCATCCCAACTGAACGCCCGACCTCCTTAACCATGGGTGGAACACTACTCAGACAACACAGGGTGAGGGAATAACAATAAAGACTTTATTGGATGCCCAAACAATTAACGGCACATAACACATAACCAGCAAAACACACAAATGTAACAGGCAACAGAGTCTCACCCTTCCGCTGGCTCACCAGGGATTTAAGGGATTTAGAATGTCCGTGCCTCAGAGGTTCCAGGGCTACTTACTCCAATCCAGCAGCACCCCGCTTTCGGCGGTCACCAACCAAGAATGGAATAACGCCAGATCTAGGAAGCTGGCTGAGGTCCGCAAAGTCTGTAGTCAGATGACTGGATTGTCCCAAGCTGGATTCCTTGATATCAAAGCCGAATCCTTGCATTCAATGCTGAAGTCCATATAGTGTTATAATCCAGGTTTGGTTATGGCTTGCCAATCGGAACCGCAGATCCTAGATTGGTAGCATGTAGCAAGAGTTCTTCTGGGCAATGGACAGTCCTCCTTCTTATACACCTGAGCTCTCCATTCAGACCATTTGGGGTCTTCACGATTGGTGGATAAGACTGGGCTCTTATTGGCTAGATTTCAAGCCGTATACAGAATATCCCAGTAATTGTGGTCAATGGCAGAGACGAGGGAGAGACAGCTAAGTTAAATCGCATCCAGCAAACACATCGTAATACAATGGGTGTCTGGCCTTCAGTGGCCAAAACAATTACATGAGTCAACAAAAACTTCAATACTAAACTCCCAAGAGTCTTGTAGAACAATGAGGGATTATCCCCCATCTATAAACAAACTGTCTTCATGTCTGGCTGAATTTTAAGAAAGTTAACCCATGCTAGGCACTGAGTGTCCATGTCGTCACATTCTTCCCCCTTCTTTTTTTTTAAATCAGATCTTTTTTATTAAATAATTAGGAATCAATACAGAGAATATTTCACTTTTCATATGACTAATAAGAGTAAACATCAAATAAGCACATATTGTATATAAATCAGGTTCTTTCTCTGCATATATGTAGAAACAGTAATAAGGTTCTCAAATCATAGTTACAGTTAGGTCCAGAAATCTGTGGACAGTGACACAATTTTCGCGAGTTGGGCTCTGCATGCCACCACATTGGATTTGAAATGAAACCTCTACAACAGAATTCAAGTGCAGATTGTAACGTTTAATTTGAAGGTTTGAACAAAAATATCTGATAGAAATTGTAGGAATTGTACACATTTCTTTACAAACACTCCACATTTTAGGAGGTCAAAAGTAATTGGACAAATAAACCAAACCCAAACAAAATATTTTTATTTTCAATATTTTGTTGCGAATCCTTTGGAGGCAATCACTGCCTTAAGTCTGGAACCCATGGACATCACCAAACGCTGGGTTTGCTCCTTCTTAATGCTTTGCCAGGCCTTTACAGCCGCAGCCTTCAGGTCTTGCTTGTTTGTGGGTCTTTCCGTCTTAAGTCTGGATTTGAGCAAGTGAAATGCATGCTCAATTGGGTTAAGATCTGGTGATTGACTAGGCCATTGCAGAATGTTCCACTTTTTTGCACTCATGAACTCCTGGGTAGCTTTGGCTGTATGCTTGGGGTCATTGTCCATCTGTACTATGAAGCGCCGTCCGATCAACTTTGCGGCATTTGGCTGAATCTGGGCTGAAAGTATATCCCGGTACACTTCAGAATTCATCCGGCTACTCTTGTCTGCTGTTATGTCATCAATAAACACAAGTGACCCAGTGCCATTGAAAGCCATGCATGCCCATGCCATCACGTTGCCTCCACCATGTTTTACAGAGGATGCGGTGTGCCTTGGATCATGTGCCGTGCCCTTTCTTCCCCAAACTTTTTTCTTCCCATCATTCTGGTGCAGGTTGATCTTTGTCTCATCTGTCCATAGAATACTTTTCCAGAACTGAGCTGGCTTCATGAGGTGTTTTTCAGCAAATGTAACTCTGGCCTGTCTATTTTTGGAATTGATGAATGGTTTGCATCTAGATGTGAACCCTTTGTATTTACTTTCATGGAGTCTTCTCTTTACTGTTGACTTAGAGACAGATACACCTACTTCACTGAGAGTGTTCTGAACTTCAGTTGATGTTGTGAACGGGTTCTTCTTCACCAAAGAAAGTATGCGGCGATCATCCACCACTGTTGTCATCCGTGGACGCCCAGGCCTTTTTGAGTTCCCAAGCTCACCAGTCAATTCCTTTTTTCTCAGAATGTACCAGACTGTTGATTTTGCTACTCCAAGCATGTCTGCTATCTCTCTGATGGATTTTTTCTTTTTTTTTCAGCCTCAGGATGTTCTGCTTCACCTCAATTGAGAGTTCCTTAGACCGCATGTTGTCTGGTCACAGCAACAGCTTCCAAATGCAAAACCACACACCTGTAATCAACCCCAGACCTTTTAACTACTTCATTGATTACAGGTTAACGAGGGAGACGCCTTCAGAGTTAATTGCAGCCCTTAGAGTCCCTTGTCCAATTACTTTTGGTCCCTTGAAAAAGAGGAGGCTATGCATTACAGAGCTATGATTCCTAAACCCTTTCTCAGATTTGGATGTGAAAACTCTCATATTGCAGCTGGGAGTGTGCACTTTCAGCCCATATTATATATAGAATTGTATTTCTGAACATGTTTTTGTAAACAGCTAAAATAACAAAACTTGTGTCACTGTCCAAATATTTCTGGCCCTGACTGTATATTATGTAAATTGAGCCTTCAAACCGCGTGGCTCCACAAATAAACAGAACTTAAATTATGCAATAATGCCTCAGACTAACAGAAAAGCCTCCTCCATCAGCCGTGTCGCTCCACATCATATTGGTATACTCGCCCGCCCCTCCCTCTCTGTGCAGTCATCAATCAAACCCTTCCAGTCCTCTCTCACCTCGTTATTCAAAGTCCACTTCGCCCCAGAAAAGACTAGTTTTAATTCCCTTCCTCAGACATTCCATCACTGCAGGCACAACAGTAACCGGTCCAGCATTGCATCCCGAACCAATGCATTGGAGGGAAGGCCCGGCAACGCCATCCATGGCTGCCATATGTTGTAAAACTTTCTTAATGTTTTTCTTTTTAAATAAACTCCCCTTTCCAATCTTATGACGTTATTTAATTTGTTTTTAAGCTCCAGTAATGTTGGTGGTAGAGGAGCTAACCAGTGATATGCCAGTAGCTTTCTTGCTTGGTACAGGATACGGGCTATTCCCAGGGCTGTTGGGGAGTTCGGGTCTACTCCTCCCTCCCACAAACCCAACAGGCACAGGCGGGGCGACGGCTGTATTGTGATACGATATATTTGGTCTATGAGTCCCAGGGTTTGTTTCCAGAAATCACCAATGTGTCCACATTCCCACAGAACATGCATCAAATGGGCATCATCCTGTCCACACCTAACACATTGTGCGTTTGGTCTAAGGCGGGCTTTGCACATTACGACATCGCATGCCGATCCTTGCGATGTAGAGTGCGATAGTCCCCGCCCCCGTCGTACATGCGATATCTTGTGATAGCTGCCGTAGCGAACATTATCGCTATGGCAGCTCCACATGCACTCACCTGTCCTGCAACGTCGCTGTGGCTGGCGAAGCGCCTCCTTCCTAAGGGGGCGGGGCGTGCGGCATCACAGCGACGTCACACGGCAGGCGCCCAATAGCAACGGAGGGGCGGAGATGAGCGGGACGTAAACATCCCGCCCACCTCCTTCCTTCTCATAGCAGCCGGGACGCAGGTAAGGAGATGTTCCTCGCTCCTGCGGCTTCATACACAGAGATGTGTGCTGCCGCAGGAACGAGGAACAACATTGTACCTGTCGCTGCAGCGGCATTATGGAAATGTCGGAGAACACACCAATGATACGATAACGACGCTTTTGCGCTCGTTCATCGTATCAAAAAGGTTTTACACACTACGACATCGCAAGTGACGCCGGATGTGCATCACTTTCGAATTGACCCCACCGACATCGCACCTGCAATGTCGTAGTGTGCAAAGCCGACCTAAGTCCCATCTTAAATAGTAGGCTGGGAGTTTTATATACCCTGTGGATGAGATATATTTGAGAAAGCCTTTGGCACTCAGATACCGCCAGTTTAGGAACCTGTTCTAAGATATCAGACCACTGATCTTCCGTCAGGGGACTAACGTCCCGTTCCCATTTGGTTTTAACAATCAATGGGTGTGTTTCCAGATGAGCAGGTAGTAATTTTTTATATAATTCCGAGATAAGACCCTTAGAGGACTCAGATGTAAGCAACATATGTAATGTTTGATTATGTGTCACTGTTACCGGGTTTGTCCTCCTCTGTCTTTCCAGTGCGTGCCTCATCTGTAAGTATTGATAAAAGAAGACATGCGGAAGGTGAAACTCCATTCTCAATTGCTCAAAACTCTTAAGAATATTATTTTGTAATACTTGTGACACTAAATAGATACCTTTATCTTCCCATCCTCTGTACCCCACTAATTTTATAATTTCTGGCAAGTCAGGATTCCGCCACAGTGGCCATAACTCTGTAGGTCCACTTATCTCAAAAAGAGACTTACCCCTGTCCCACACCCTAAATATCATAGCTAGTGTGGGATATCGTGCCCCGTTTATCTGTCTTTGTCCCACATCCAACCGGCAACCTGGGTACTTCCATACCGATCCCTCTCTTACTATGTCACCACTGGTATCATACCCTCCTTCTTTGCCCCAACCCCTAAGATGTTGCATCTGGGAGGCTATATAGTATATATATAGGTTTGCTACCGCCAGTCGTCCCTCCTGCTTTTCCCGCTGTAGCACTTCCAGTCGAATCCTAGCTTGCTTTTTCTTCCAGATAAGTTCCTGGAATATTGTATTAATTTTTACAAAAAATTCCCTACGTATCCACACTGGAGAGTTATGTATAAGATATAGTAATTGTGGCATCATTACCCATACCTCCCAACCGTCCCGGATTCTGCGGGACTTGCACAATTTATCAGGGCTGTCCCGCAATCCCGCGGCTCACAGCTGATGTCCCGGCTCCTCCCCTCAGTGGAGTGAATAAATTAAATTATATTATCATCGGCTCTGGATTTTCGGGGCAGCCGGGACTCGAACTCGTGGAGCTGTGAGTTCATTGTTTCAAAGGCAGCAGCTTTACCTCTGAGCCACTGCCTCTATTGAAAGCAATAGGAAGATTTTATTATCTTGACCTCTATACTGCAGGTGAGACACCAGAAGCAGGTTATTCAGCTGCAAAGATGGATGGAGGGATGGATGAATGGAGGGATAGAGGCAGGGATGGATGGATGATAGAGGCATGAATGGAGGGATAGAGGGAGGGATGAATGGAGGGATAGAGGCAGGGATGGATGGATGATAGAGGGATGAATTGAGGGATGAATGGAGGGATAGAGGGAGGGATGGATGGATGATAGAGGGATGAATGGAGGGATAGAAGGAGGGATGAATGGAGGGATAGAGGGATGAAAGGAGGGATAGAGGGAGGGATGGATGGATGATAGAGGGATGAATGGAGGGATGAATGGAGGGATAGAGGGAGGGATGGATGGATGATAGAGGGATGAATGGAGGGATGAATGGAGGGATAGAGGGAGGGATGGATGGATGAATGGAGGGATGAATGGAGAGATAGAGGGAGGGATAGAGGGAGGGATGGATGATAGTGGGATGGATGGATGATAGAGGGATGGATGATAGAGGGATATATATAGATACACGACAGATAATAGATAGATAGAGATAGAATCATAGATAGATAGAATCATAGATAGATAGAGAGATAGATAGATAGAGGGATAGCGATAGATAGATAGATAGATAGATAGATAGATAGATAGATAGATAGATAGATAGATAGATAAATACTGTATCTCAATGTTGGTGAAAGAGTCAGATTCATTTGTTCCCATAAAACTACTATAAAGAAATGAGGAAAAAAATACAAATACAATTTTTTTTTTTTTATCTTCACCACCTTGGATTCAAACCAGCAACGTTCAAAACTTGTGTCCAGCAGCCTCCTGGCTTTCCTAGCTGCTCTAGCTGTTGAGCCACTAGGATTCATGATGTCAGAGGGAGGATTTCACATAAATGAACCTACAATGCAGCCTCTTACACAGCAGATTACACAGGACACAGCTACATTGTACAGAGCAGCATCTCTATGTCCTGTATTCTAGAGGGAGATGAAAAGACGATTTTTTTTTCTTCTAAGAAAGTTACTAAAAATAATAAAAAAAATAGAATAATGTAACTTTATTGCACTTTTTTATAAAATAATAAACATCACAAATCAGCAAATAACATGGACATATTCGTAATGACCTGAACAACGCAGCGATCAGATTATTTATGGGGATTGGTAAATGGCGGGAAAAAAAGGCGCAATTTATTATTTTTCTTTATTAAAACCCATAAAAAAATGTAATAAAAATGGATCACTGAGGCCGTGTTCACACATAGCGTAAATGCGGCATTTTTTCTGCAGGTGTCCACACCACGAGTGCAATAACAATGTCCTCTGATTATTGCGTGTTTGCGGTGTTTTTTATGCATTGTCCCCCTTATTTGATACATGTTTGTTGCTGATGTGAATCCTGAAACTTATTAAGAAAGAACCACCAAATCCGCACAGTTCAGCGGCGTCTTTCCACGCACCAGGGGTGGAGATTTCATGACATCTCATCCACTTTGCTTGGACAATTAGTCCATATTCACATGTAGTGTAAATGCTGCATATTTTTCTGCTGTTTCTTTGCACATTTATTCTGCTGTGTTTAATTGTCCAAGTAAAGTGGATGTGATTCCATGAAAAGACGCTGCTGAATTCTGCGGTTTTCGGGGGGGGGGGGGGGGTGTTTCTCTGGAGGTTTCTATGTGGAGCTTAAAAAAATGCAGGAAAAAGCTTCTCTGTACAATAAAAACACTTAAAAACGCAGATTCACATCTGAACCAAAAACGCATTAAATAATGGAGAAAAGGCAGAAAAAATGCAGCAAAAATGGAAAAAACAGAGAAGATTGTTATTGTGTAGTTTGGTGCAGACAGAAACAAAAAGACACCGAATTTATGCAACGTGTGAACACAGATTGATAGGCACAAATAAGCAACATGTCATATAGTGACACAGAAATATAAAAAAAATTCTGACTGCTATAAATATGAACAGTCCGGGGCATCTGCTGAATGACCCTTACTGCCAAATGGGTGTGGCTAGGGGTGTGGCTAGGGGCGTGGTCAAAATTTGCCACGGCGCGCTGCGCGCGCCGCATACTTTATCCCTCTTTCCTTTCTTGAAAAGTTGGGAGGTATGTCATTACCATTTTAATTAAATTGGATCTGCTGATATTTGATAGCGGCAAGCAACACCAGGTATGCACTTTTGCTCTGAATTGCTGTAATAGGGGTTCCGGGTTTAGGGCCTGGAAATCCTTCGGAATTGGGCTGACAATTACTCCCAGATATTTAAATTCCCGGACCACAGAAACTGGGATCTGTAAGTCTGAGAAGTCCCCCGGGAGGGGGTCCAACGGCATTAGAGCCGACTTGGACCAGTTGATTCGAAGGCCAGACCTCTGCCCAAATTCCTGAATGATATCCATTGCCGGCAAAATCGAGGAACGTACCCTGTCTCAATATAAGAGTAGATCGTCTGCGTATAATGATATCTTTTGTTCCACGGCTCCACACCGAAATCCCTCTACCTCCCTGGACTTCTGTATTGCCACTGCCAACGGCTCCACTGCAGTCGCGAATAGCAAGGGTGAAAGCGGGCACCCCTGTCTAGTACCTCTTTCAAGAGGAAAAGACTCGGAGACTCTGCCATTAACCCTAACCTTCGCCACCGGTGAGTCATATAGCAGCTTCACCCAATTTATGAATCTATGTCCAAAGCCCATTTTCCAAAGTACAGCCCACATATAACTCCATTCTAGGCTATCGAACGCCTTAGTGGCATCCAAGGACAAAATTGCCCTTTCCCCTGGCTTCTCAGAACTATGTTGATTTCCCAAATATAATTTCCTAAGATTCATTGATGGGGCTCTGCATGGAATGAATCCTGTCTGATCACTCTGTACTATAGATGAGATGACTCGGGACATCCTATTGGCGAGCACCTTGGCCAGTAATTTAACATCTGTTTGTAGGAGAGAGATCGGGTGATACGAATCCGGTATCTATGGATCTTTTCGTGTTTTAATATTAAAACTATTAAAGCTTCCCTCATAGAGGGCGGGAGGACCCCCTGCCTTTCAGCCTCTTCAAATACCTTAAGTAGTTTAGGCAGCAGTAAGGGTGCATAAGTTTCATAAAACTCACCAGGCAGGCCATCCGTTCCCGGAGCTTTTTCATTTTGTGTCTGGCCAAGCGCTTCCTCCGATTCTTCCAATAAGATGTCCTGGTCCAGCAACTCCCTGTTTTCGTCAGTCAGTGTGGGGAGAGAGATCATCCAGATAATGCTCAATCTCAGTCTCCGTAAGATCACAGTCTGATGTGTATAGTCGCATATAATACCAATTTATCTCCCTCACTATATGCTCTCTTTCCATTACAAAGTCACCTGATTCCGTCTTTAACCTATTTATATAAGAAGATCCTTCCTGTGTCCTAATGACCGTGGCCAACAAGTGCCCTACTCCCTCTCCCTCTATAAAATATTTTTGTTTAAGGAAATAGCGTTTATTTGCAGCCACCGACATGAGATTTTCTTTGAGTGACGTTTGTGCCTTCTCTAGAGTGTTTTAGTTTCTACTGTCGGGTTGAGTAACACCGCTGCCTCCGCATCAGATACCTCCTGAATCAGGCTCTGGGTATAACATTTAGTTTGGTTTTTACGTATGCATATTTCTCTGATATAGATAACCCTCACCACAGCTTTCATAGAGTCCCAAACTATGTGTGATGGTGCAGAGCACTCATTAAGTTGGAAATATTCTAAAATAGTATCATGTAAAGATCCCCCTATAAGCTGGATCCAGAAGGGATTACGTTTCCAGATAGGCCTGGGCAGGTTGAGGGGGTTTCCCCATGCAAGCGTAACATGTAATGGTGAGTGATCAGATACGCTTCTAGGTAGGTAGGCCACCTTTTGTGTATATGAGGCCATAAGTGTGTTCCCAATAGCCAGGTCAATCCGTGACATAGTGTGGTGGAAGCTAGAGTAAAGGCCGCTTTACACACTGCGATATCGGTCCCGATATCGCTACTGTGGGTACCCGCCCCCATCTGTTCTGCAACACGGGCAAATCGCTGCCCGTGCCGCACAACATCGTTCAGACCCGTCACACTACTTACCTGCCCGGCGACGTCGCGGTGACCGGCGAACCACCTCCTTTCTAAGGGGGCGGTCCGTGCGGCGTCACAGCGACGTCACTGAGTGGCCGCCCAATAGAAGCGGAGGGGCGGAGATGAGCGGGACGTAACATCCCGCCCACCTCCTTCCTTCCTCATTGTGGCCGGGAGGCAGGTAAGGAGAGCTTCCTCGTCCTTGCGGCGTCACACGGAGCGATGTGTGCTGCCGCAGGAACGACGAACAACATCGTTACTGCTGCAGTAACGATAATTGAGAATGGACCCCCATGTCACCGATGAGCGATTTTGCATGTTTTTGCGACGATGCAAAATTGCTCATCGGTGTCACACGAAACAACATCGCTAATGCGGCCAGATGTGCGTCACAAATTCCGTGACCCCCAACGACTCAGCATTAGCGATATCGTAGTGTGTAAAGCCCCCTTCACATGAGAATTGTTTGGTTGTGGGGTGTTGGGCATGCCAAAGATCTACCAAACCCAGCTCGAGCATTCTAGCAAATGAAGTTGGGACCGCATTCTCTGATATGTTTCCCGAGTGTAATTTATCTAGATAGGGGAAAATCCCCTATCAGAAGCGTCGGCACAGGTGGAAGGGAATCTAAAATAGACAATATCCTTTTTACCGGTTCCACTGAATACGGTG
The DNA here is from genome assembly GCF_048569485.1 of Anomaloglossus baeobatrachus. Taxonomy (NCBI): domain Eukaryota; kingdom Metazoa; phylum Chordata; class Amphibia; order Anura; family Aromobatidae; genus Anomaloglossus; species Anomaloglossus baeobatrachus. The sequence goes on from NC_134362.1 coordinate 1,824,847, forward strand.
GAGGGTGTTAGGGCCAGATGGACGGGTAGACCCTGGAGGTGGATCCACTGGGCCGAACTCCTGGATGAGGGAAAGGAGTCCGGTAGCCGGAGCACTGTAGGTAGCAGGACAGTCCGTGCACTGGGAGAAAATGGAGAAGTCCCTGGGACCACGAGGTCACTGATGGTGGTCCGGGTGACGGAGCTCAGGTTCGGAAGCCGTGATGGCGTCAGGCGGGGTCCGGAACCGTTGGAGCGAGATGACGGGTCACCGCAGGGATCCGAGATGGTACGGACTGTCAGGATGGCAGATGGACAGCGTTCGGGGTTCGAGGTACCGCAGAACCGGATGGCGATGCAGGATCGGCTCTAGAAGATAGAGAGGTAAGTATCTCACAGAACACAAGGAGACCTGACTCCTAGCTTGGGAAAACACGAAGAACAGGCCCCGCTCCCTTGGACATTAACCCCCTATATACCCTGTACCTATGTGCATCATTTCCTGTAATTTGACACTGGCCCTTTAAGAAAGGGTCAGTGACCGCGCGCGCGCCCTAATGCGCGTGCGCGCGGCGCGGGTGCCAGAAGCCAGGGAAGGAAGCTGAGAGGAGGACGCAGGGGAGCCGGCCAGGACCTGGGAAGCCGTCGGGCGCCGGGAGCGGAGACCAGGGGGCCTGGGAAGGACGGGCACCGGAGGTTGGAGAGCGGGGAGCATGGCAGGTGAGCCGGGGAGTGGAGCTGAGGACCCGGGGAGCGGAGCAGAGGACCCGGGGAGGGAAGCCGAGGACCCGGGGAGCGTGACAGTACCCCCCCCCCCCACGCCCCCCTCCCCGCAACCGGGACATGAAGGCACGGATCAGAGGAGTGCCCACGTTCTCCCTGGGCTCCCAGGACCTATCCTCAGGACCATACCCCTCCCAGTCCACCAGGAAGAACTGCCGACCACGTACGGTCTTCATGGCCACGATATCCCTTACCGCATAGATGTCGTCCTCAGCAATAGGGGGAGGAGCCGGGCTGGCGGCAGCGGAGAAGGGACCAAGGACAACCGGCTTGAGCAGAGAGACGTGGAAGGAGTTGGGTATTCTCATTGTGGCTGGGAGCTGTAGTTTGTAGGAAACCTCATTGATCTTGCCGATGACTTTAAACGGCCCGATGTAGCGAGGTCCCAGCTTGTAGGATGGTATCTTCAGTCGGATGTACTTGGAAGCAAGCCAGACGAGATCTCCCGGAGAGAAACACGGAGGATCTAGGCGTCTCTTGTCCGCGTGTCTCTTCATCCGCAGGGTTGCCCGTGCAAGGGACGCCTTAACTGAGTCCCAAATGGTAGTAAAGTCACGGAGTACTGCATCAGCAGCAGGGATGTCCGAGGACGAGGATACAGGCAATGGGACAGACGGCTGAAGTCCGTAGACGACATGGAAGGGAGAACTGGAGGAGGACTCACTGACGTGGTGATTATGGGAGAATTCTGCCCAAGGAAGAAGCGTGGACCAATCGTCATGATGGGCGTTCACGTAGTGACGTAAGAAAGAGGTCAATATCTGATTGACCCTCTCCACTTGGCCATTAGACTGAGGATGGTAGGCAGATGAAAAGTCTAGAGTCACTCCCAGATGTTTGCAGAGAGCCCTCCAGAAGCGGGAGGTGAACTGAGTTCCTCTATCGGACACGATGTGTGATGGAAAGCCATGCAAGCGGAAGATGTGATGTATATAGGCGTCCGCGAGTTCCTGAGCAGAGGGCAGTCCAGCCATAGGAACGAAATGGGCCATTTTAGAGAATCGATCCACCACGACCCATATGACTGTGTGTCCGGAGGACAATGGCAAGTCCGTAATAAAGTCCATCGCTATGTGCTGCCAGGGAACTGAGGGTATGGGCAGAGGCAGAAGACGGCCGTATGGCAGGTGTGTGGGTGTCTTGTTCCTGTCACAGGAGGAGCAGGCAGAGACAAAAGAGGCGACGTCCGTGCGCAGGGATGGCCACCAGTAATGACGTACAATAGCGCTCCATGTTTTCTTCTGACCTGCATGACCGGCTATTTTCGAGGCATGGCCCCAGTGTAACACTTTTTGCCTGTCAGTCTCAGAGACATAGGTCTTCCCGGGCGGTATCTGGGCCAGGGTGACAGGAGCCACCGGAATAATCTTGCTTGGACAGATGATGGGTTGAGATGTCTCTTCCTCCTGTTCCATGGGCACGAAAGACCTAGACAAGGCATCAGCGCGTACATTCTTGTTTGCGGGTCGGAAATGAAGCTGGAAGTCGAACCGGGCAAAGAACAAGGACCACCTGGCTTGCCGTGGGTTCAGTCGCTGAGCAGTCCGCAGGTATTCCAGGTTTTTGTGGTCCGTGTAAACAATGACAGGGTACACTGCTCCTTCCAGAAGATAGCGCCATTCCTCCAGAGCCAGTTTGACCGCCAATAGCTCTCGGTCACCGATGGTGTAATTGCGTTCAGGCGCGGAGAAGCTCTTGGAGAAGAAACCGCACGTCACCATCTTCCCGGAGGAGGACTTCTGCATGAGCACTGCTCCGGCTCCCGAGGAGGAGGCATCCACCTCCAAGGTGAACTGGCGGTTTAACTCTGGACGGTGGAGTACAGGAGAGGAGGCAAAGGCTCGTTTTAGAGCGCCAAACGCGGCGTCGGCCGCAGGTGACCAGTCCTTTGGATTAGCCCCCTTCTTGGTCAAAGCGGAGAGAGGAGCAGTCAGAGCCGAGAAGTGAGGAATGAACTGGCGGTAATAGTTAGCGAATCCGAGAAAGCGTTGGATTGCCTTCAGTCCAGAAGGAGGAGGCCAGTTGAGAATGGAGGAGACCTTCTTGGGATCCATCTGCAGTCCGGTATCGGTGATGAGGTACCCCAGGAAGGGGAGAGAAGACTGTTCGAAGACGCACTTCTCGTACTTGGCGTACAGACGATTCTCTCTCAGTCATTGTAGAACCAGTTGCACGTTCTCTCGGTGGGTCTGGAGGTCCGGAGAGAAGACAAGGATGTCGTCCAGATATACCACCACACAGACGTAGAGAAGGTCCCGAAACACATCGTTCACTAATTCTTGGAAGACAGCTGGTGCGTTACACAGGCCGAAGGGCATCACGCAGTATTCATAATGCCCATCGCGAGTGTTGAACGCGGTCTTCCATTCATCCCCGGAGCGGATACGGACCAGGTTGTAGGCACCCCGAAGATCCAACTTGGTGAACACACGAGCACCTCTGAGCCGATCAAACAATTCGGGGATGAGCGGCAGGGGGTACTTGTTTTTCACGGTGATTAGGTTCAATCCCCGGTAGTCTATACATGGGCGTAGGTCACCCTCTTTCTTCTTTACGAAGAAGAAGCCTGCTCCAGCAGGAGAGGAGGATCTCCGGATGAATCCCTTAGCCAGGCTCTCTGTGATGTACGTAGACATGGCCCTTGTTTCGGCTGGAGACAGTGGATATATCCGTCCTCGAGGTGGTGTAGTTCCCGGGAGCAGGTCAATGGCACAATCGTAAGGACGATGTGGCGGAAGTACTTCGGACTCCTTCTTGTCAAAGACGTCCACGAAGGACCAATAGGCTGAGGGCAGTCCCGGTAGGGACTCGGGAACCGGAGGTCGCCGGATGGGTTGTATGGTCTTCAGACACCTCTCATGGCAGGAAGGCCCCCATCGAGTAATATCACCAGTGCCCCAGCTGACTGAAGGCTCGTGTGTCCGCAACCAGGGAAGACCCAGCAGAATTTGATGTGACATATGTGGGAGGACGTAGAGAGCGATGTTCTCGGTGTGCAGAGCACCGATACGCAGTTCAAGCGGCTTGGTGATCCAGGAGATGGTGTCAGAGAGCGGTCTCCCATCCACAGAGGCAATCACGAGGGGCTTGTCGAGTGGAGTAACAGGCACCTGGTACTTGTCCACCGTGGCCTGCTGGATGAAATTGCCTGCTGCCCCAGAATCGAGGTACGCCTCAGCCGTAAACCGCGTCTCTCCCGTTGTTACTTGCACAGTCCATGTGACTGGGTCTGAGAGAGTCCCAGCACCTAGGGTGGCCTCTCCTACCAACCCTAGGCTTTGGAGTTTCCCGGCCTCTCTGGACAGGCGCGTAGCAGGTGTGTGCCCTCTCCGCAGTAAAAGCAGAGACCCTTGGCGAGCCGCTCTGCTCGACGTTGTTCAGACTGTCGCACACGGTCGATCTGCATGGGCTCATGGACGGAGACACCAGAGGCCGTTGACTGGAGTACGGCGGGCTTCCGTGGAGGAGAGGAATGCCGTACCGGACGTCTCTCACGGGATACCTCTTTGGACCGCTCCTGAAAGCGTATGTCCACTCGAGTCGCTAGGGTAATCAGGGCGTCCAGGGTGGACGGTACATCACGTCCAGCCAGCTCATCTTTGATTCGACCCGATAGTCCTTCCCAGAAGGCGGCGGTTAGGGCCTCGTTATTCCACCCGAGTTCTGAAGCCAAGGTGCGGAAACGGATGGCGTATTGACCCACCGTCAGTGTTCCCTGACGTAACCGGAGAAGTGATGACGCAGACGCAGAGGCGCGTCCGGGTTCGTCAAAGGTGCTGCGAAAGGCCTGCAGGAACTCCTGGAGGTTCTTGGTCATAGGTTCCTCCTTCTCCCACAAGGGGTTCATCCACGCCAGTGCCTCGCCCTCTAGGTGAGACATGATGAAGGCGACCTTGGCTTGGTCGGAGGCAAACAGATGTGGCAGCTGCGTGAAATGGAGGGAGCATTGGTTTATAAACCCCCTGCAGGTCTTGGGATCTCCGGCGTACCGGGGTGGTGTGGCCAAACGCAGTCTGGAAGCATCCGAAGAGGCAGCCACGGGAGCGGGGGTCGTGGCTTGACTAGTGGAGGCTCGGGATGTTGAAGACGTGACTGCCGCTTGTAGCGTGGTCAGGCGGGTGTCCACGGAAGTCATAAAGTTCAGCATGCGGGTCTGAACTTCACGCTGGCGTTGGAGTTCCTCATGCAAGGCCGCTAGTGCTTCGGCGGGATCCATGGCCTGTTCTTACTGTTAGGGCCAGATGGACGGGTAGACCCTGGAGGTGGATCCACTGGGCCGAACTCCCGGATGAGGGAAAGGAGTCCGGTAGCCGGAGCACTGTAGGTAGCAGGACAGTCCGTGCACTGGGAGAAAATGGAGAAGTCCCTGGGACCACGAGGTCACTGATGGTGGTCCGGGTGACGGAGCTCAGGTTCGGAAGCCGTAATGGCGTCAGGCGGGGTCCGGAACCGTTGGAGCGAGATGACGGGTCACCGCAGGGATCCGAGATGGTACGGACTGTCAGGATGGCAGATGGACAGCGTTCGGGGTTCGAGGTACCGCAGAACCGGATGGCGATGCAGGATCGGCTCTAGAAGATAGAGAGGTAAGTATCTCACAGAACACAAGGAGACCTGACTCCTAGCTTGGGAAAACACGAAGAACAGGCCCCGCTCCCTTGGACATTAACCCCCTATATACCCTGTACCTATGTGCATCATTTCCTGTAATTTGACACTGGCCCTTTAAGAAAGGGTCAGTGACCGCGCGCGCGCCCTAATGCGCGTGCGCGCGGCGCGGGTGCCAGAAGCCAGGGAAGGAAGCTGAGAGGAGGACGCAGGGGAGCCGGCCAGGACCTGGGAAGCCGTCGGGCGCCGGGAGCGGAGACCAGGGGGCCTGGGAAGGACGGGCACCGGAGGTTGGAGAGCGGGGAGCATGGCAGGTGAGCCGGGGAGTGGAGCTGAGGACCCGGGGAGCGGAGCAGAGGACCCGGGGAGGGAAGCCGAGGACCCGGGGAGCGTGACAGAGGGATATATATTGCAACCAGAATAAATTGTATACTATACAGCGTGCAAAGTAAACAGACAAATCTGCCCCCAGGGTCAATCACTGATCTGGTACATGAGAAAGGGATGGATTTGTGCACCAACACACTCACACCCCGTGCATGGGTCGAGTATGTGGAATTATATTCATGCGTAATCCATCCCTTCCTCAGCCAATGAACATTATCCCTAACCATATGGGTCTCGGATAGACATAAAATAGCCGGGAAAAATTTCTGTAGGTGAGTAAATATAGCAAATCTTTTGTTCGCATCTCCGAGCCCTCTAACATTCCACGCTACAATATTTAAGGATGTCGCCATAAGCGTAGACTAAGATATGATCCAAGCGGATACTTCATACCTGGAGGAGAGAGGCATTCTCCACCGATTCTCAAAAACATTAGGTTGAGCGACACGACTGAGGCACAACACGCTCCACAAACAGATTGCATTATACAACAGTAAACAAAAAAAACAAGGAGAGAGACAAGGCTCTGCGCACCAGTGCGCTGTGCCCCTGCCCTCAAAAACAAGTGTAACTTGCACATTTCCCCCAAATAGAGAGAATCAGGGCTAAAAACACGCCCCAAGTCCATGTAGGGAGGGGGTTCCACAGCTCGCTAGTGCAGCAAGTGTCCACAATGAACCGGCCGTCTCCCAACCTGGATCCTAGATGGATTTAACTGTAATGAGTACACCAGCATAGCGTCCCAAACAAAAACAACACCTGGCGGCAGAAAAGGGAACCTCAAGTATTCTTCCTCCTCAGGGACCTCTCGTTGGTATCCAACCAAGATAGTGCCTCCCCGGCCATATAAAAAAAAAAATATGAGTCTCTCCGTTCGCCGCAATCCGCAGCTTAGCAGGGTACATCATGGAGTATGGAACTTGTATGTTGCGCAGACGTTTTTTGATCTCAATAAATTGCGCTCTTTTACGTTGCACTTCCATGGAGAAATCAGGAAATATTGAAATTTTCCTCCCATTAATTGCAAGTTCTTTGATATCTCTGGCTCTGCTTAGGATGGTGTCCCTATCTTTATAGTGCAGTAGTTTAATCAGAATAGGACGTCGGGGTGCTCCCGGCTGGGGGGTACGCGTGGGGAACCTGTGCGCCCTCTCAACGGTGAAGAAAGGGGACAGTATATCTTTTCCTATGGTATCTATGAGCCATTTTTCAAAAAAATTCAGTGGGTCATTGCCCTCCATCCTCTCTGGGACCCCCACCAGTCGCAAATTACTTCTGCGGGAGCGGTTCTCCAAATCATCCACCTTGTTTAGCAGTGTGGAGATATTTTGCGTGGCCTTTCCCAGCTCTCGTAACATGGGTGGTAATTTACCCTCTGTTGCACTCACTCGCTCCTCCAGCTCCCCCACTCTGACAGTCACCCCCTGCAGCTCACGTTTAATACAGGCTATATCCGAGGTGACAGTTCCCATCTGGCTGCTTAGAGTGGCCAATGTGGTATTGCAAGAGTTAATTGCTGTCAGAATGTCCCTCAGTGTGGGCTCAGTGAGGATAGGTCCTGTCTGCAACATATCTCCCCCTCCTCCATCTGCCAGCGCAGGCCTCAGTGTCTGCAGATCCTGTGCTGCTGAGCATGCAGGGCCCAGGGTACTCACGGTCTCCCCGTCGGGTATATCATCTCCCTGCTCCAGGGCCCGTTTAGCGCCGCCATCGGGTGCCTCGTCGGAGGTAAGCTCTGTGCCAGGGGCCACTCTGGCAAATCGCTCCAGCCTGCCCTCTACTCCCACTGCGGGACGGTGTGGACGCCAGCGGCGCCATGTTGGATTCTGCAGAGGCACGCTCCTACACGTCTCTGTCCTTCTTACTGCTGCTGCGGGCCGGCATATCTCGGCAGTTCTCGCTTCCCCGGGTGTTGTGAGCAATATTGCAGCCCTCCAGGGTCGGTGGTGTTTGCTAGCAAGGCTGGTGTTCAGGATAACTGAGGATCCAGGCAGGAGCTCACCCGCGCTGCGTCCTCTCTACATGAGGTCCAGGCCGCGCCCTTCCTATTAGCCAGACATGATAGGCTTCCGATCATCCTTCTCCTCTTGACGGCATTGTCCTTTTTAATGGTGAGGTCAGCAACAGAGGCTCGCATCTATACACCTCCCCCTGATTACCTCCCCCAGGTTGAGAAGCCATATTGCGGACAAGCACTAAGGTGGGGTCCATGAGTTGGGCTTGCATACATTTCTTACTATCAATCTTCCCCCAGTCAATAGCCACAGTCTGGCTAGGCTTACTCATGGTTGTTCGCTCAGAAGTGGATGATGGAGACTGGGAATGTGAATTATCCTTGGAAAAAATGTTAGAAAGATCCACATCAGGGTCCTGCTTGGCTTGGAAGTGGGTGATGGCTGCTACAAACTGGCTGGATAGTCCTTGTCCTAGGTCATACTCCAAAATAACTGTTATGAGCAGGTAATCAGCAGGTACCTCAGCACATCAGACTCTCCACTACCGTGGAAAGCTTCAAGAGGAACCTCAAGACCCACCTCTTCCAACAAGCCTACAACCTACAATAGCCCTCAGCCCAGTAGACCACTGCGCAACCAGATCTGTCCTCACCTATTGTACCATCACCCATTCCCTGTAGACTGTGAGCCCTCGCGGGCAGGGTCCTCTCTCCTCCTATACCAGTCTGTCTTGTACTGTTAATGATTGTTGTACGTATACCCTCTTTCACTTGTAAAGCGCCATGGAATAAATGGCGCTATAATAATAAATAATAATAATAATAATCCACAAGCCCCACTTCCACTTCCCTCTGGGTGGTATCCGAAACAGGCTTGGTAGGGCCATCCATGAACCCCACTTCAATTTCCTCCTGGTTAGTCCCTGAAATAACAGGTGTGGGGAGGCTGTTCATAAGCTCCATATGGACTTCTTCCTAGTCAGACCCCAAAATAACAGGGGTGGGGATGCTGTTCATAAGCTCCACATCAGCCTTGCTGTGGTCAGTCTCCACAATGGCAGGTATGGGGAGGCTGTTCATAAGTCCCACATCGATCGCTTCCTTGTTGGTCCCCAAAATACCAGGTATGGGGAGGCTGTCCACAAGTCTCACATCAACCTCTCCCTGGTCATTTCCCAAAATAACTGGTATGGGGATGGTGTCCATAAGCTCCACCTCGACCTCTCCCTGGTCGGTCCTTAGGTCCAACTGCACACATGCCGGAGGAATGTCCGAGCGCTGGCCCTCAGCCAGGGAGATGGATAATTGGGAATCTGGTAAATGGTCTTCTGGGGAAACAATACCTGGACTTACCAGGGTAATGGAGGAACCAGTGTCTCATAGTCCCTGGCTCTGTATGTCACAGACCTTGTCCGCTTGAGCTGGTAGATGGGCTCCAAGCATGGGGCCTTGGTTTTGGAGACAATCTTTATCCATATGTCCAAGGCGCCCACATGTATAACAGCTCCGTAGATTGGGCAAGTCACAGGCCTTGTTTGTAGGCTTTTGTTTTGGTGCAGCTTCTGCTGGGTAGCGGGACCATCCTTCTCGAGTGGCTGGTGTTAGCAGTACGGTAGCTGGAACCCCATAAACAAATTCTAGTACACAAGCTCTCTCTTCTCTTGATGATTTAGGCCCCAATGCGGCCAACAACTCTGTGGCTCGGGCTACTTGGGACCAAGTTGATTCCCGATTGTCACTAGATCCATGATGTGGCACATAGATTAAATCCTCTGGGTCAATATCGGCGGGATCCTCATCGTCCTCTACATCATTCTGGGCATCTCAACAGACTAATTTCCGGATCAAGTCTGACCGAGTTTCAGCCTTCCTGTAAGCGGGCTTTACACGCTACGACATCGCTCAAGTGATCTCGTTTATGGTCACGGAATTTGTGACGCACATCCGGTCACTTTAGCGATGCCGTTGCGTGTAACACCTATGAGCGATTTTGCATCGTTGCAAAAACGTGCAAAATCCCTCATCAGTGACATGGGGGTCCATTCTCAAATATCGTTACTGCAGCAGTAACGAAGTTGTTCCTCTTTCCTGCGGCAGCACACATCGCTCCGTGTGACACCGTAGGAACGAGGAAGTTCTCCTTACCTGACTCCCGGCCATAATGCAGAAGGAAGGAGGTGGGCGGGATGTTCGTCCCGCTCATCTCCGCCCCTCCGCTTCTATTGGGCGGCGGTTCATTGACGCTGCTGTGACGCTGAACGAACCGCCCACTTAGAAAGGAGGCAGTTCGCCGGTCATAGCGACGTCGCAGGGAAGGTAAGTAGTGTGACGGGTCCAGGCGATGTTGTGCGACACGGGCAGAGATTTGCCAGTGTCGCACAACCGATGGGGGCGGGTACGCACGCTGGCGAGATCAGTACCGATATCGCAGTGTGTAAAGCAGCCTGTAGTCAATCTTTTGCATCTGGAACAGAACCTGTAGCATCCATTTACTGCTGCGGTCATAACTCCTCTTCAGTCCTTGTCCCATGGCTGAGCTGGTGGGGTTGGACATGGCAGCGTCCGAAACCTGAATGCCTCCCCTCTGGCCTGCTGGGTATGCTTATGTGTCTCCCTGGTTGTTGAGCCTTGGACGGTGTCCGAGAACACCAGTCCTCTGCAGCTTCCATGGATAAACCAGGCTGAGTAGTATCCCACTGCTGCCACCAATTGTAGAGACACGGGGGTCAGTGGGTGCTCTCCTCCGCTGACCCGGCCGCCTTTAGAAAGACAGCATGGCCAAGGGCTCATCCCAACTGAACGCCTGACCTCCTTAACCGTGGGCGGAACACTACTCAGACAACACAGGGTGAGGGAATCACAATATTAAGACTTTATTGGATCCCCAAACAATTAACGGCACATAGCACATAACCAGCAAAACACACAAATGTAACAGGCAACAGAGTCTCACCCTTCCGCTGGCTCACCAGGGATTTAGAATGTCCATGCCTCAGAGCTTCCAGGGCTACTTACTCCAATCCAGCAGCACCCCGCTTTCGGCGGTCACCCACCAAGAATGGAATAACGCCAGATCTAGGAAGCTGGCTGAGGTTTGCAAAGTCTGAAGTCAGATGACTGGATTGTCCCAAGCTGGATTCCTTGATATCAAAGCCGAATCCTTGCATTCGATGCTGAAGTCCATATAGTGTTATAATCAAGGTTTGGTTATGGCTTGCCAATCGGATCCGCAGATCCTAGATTGGTAGCATGTAGCAAGAGTCTTTCTGGGCAATGGACAGTCCTCCTTCTTATACCCCTGAGCTCTCCATTCAGACCATTGGGGTCTTCATGATTGGTGGATAAGACTGGGCTCTTATTGGCTAGAGTTCAAGTCGTATACAGAATATCCCAGTAATAATGGTCAATGGCAGAAACGAGGGAGAGACCGCTAAGTTAAATCGCATCCAGCAAACACGTCGTAATACAATGGGTGTCTGGCTTCAGTGGTCAAAACAATTACATGAGTCAACAAAAACTTCAATACTAAACTCCCGAGAGTCTTGTAGCACAATGAGGGATTATCCCCCATCTATAAACAAACTGTCTTCATGTCTGGCTGAATTTTAAGAAATTTAACCCAGGCTAGGCACTGAGTGTCCATGTCGTCACACTGATCAGGTCTTTTCTCCACGTTCCCAGTGTTGGTGTATACTAGTCAGGTCTTGTTACGGGGGGTTGTCTGATAATAAAATCTAAAGGAATATCAGACAGTCAGGGTCCACCGTGGAGAGACTCTGCTGCAGACTATGGCAGAGGATAAGGGGTATGTAAGTGTGCCACTGTAAAAAATAATAGCACAAGTGCAGAGTGCAATACCTCTGTTGAACTCACAGAGGAATATAATTAGAAAATAAAGCAATTCCTCCCATACTTGGAGGGTGCGTGGAATGGTCTCTGTTAAAGATCACAGAGACGCAAGCAGTGAGTGTGAAATGGCACCTACCTAGGTCCGTTCCTCTAGTGGTGCCAGGAGACTGACAGCAGCGTAAGCCGCACAAAGCTCCTACCTGCGTTCGCTCCACTAGTGTGCGAGGACACGAACCACTAGATATGGCACCTGCCTAGGTCCGCTCTTCTAGTGGTGCAAAAGAGACGGGCAGCAGCATAAGCCGCACAAAGCTCCTACCTCTGTTCGCTCCCCTAGTGTGCGAGGACACGAACCACTAGATATGGCACCTGCCTAGGTCCGCTCTTCTAGTGGTGCAAAAGAGACGGACAGCAGCATAAGCCGCACAAAGCTCCTACCTCTGTTCGCTCCCCTAGTGTGCGAGTGTCATGATGTATTTTACCTTCTCACTGTATTTGCTGTAATACTATGTCAGGATGTGATGTCACTTTCCTTTGGTTGTACTTACTGAACACTTTGAAATGTCTTGGGATGTAAGTAACCATACCTTCCCCCCATCTCCTGTGTCTCTGGGCCCATAATGCAATTATCTCTTGTCCACACAGCCAGGGGAACTTCTCATTGTTTCGTAAGCAGTGGATAACGCCAACTACACAAACCTGTAGACATCTCGGAGCCAACCTTCTAGAATCGTCTAGTGGGCCCAACCATTGCATAGACCCCTACCCTTGAGGGGCGGGCCCACGAGCTCAAACAATTCACTCCTGTTTCTAAATGCAGTTGGGAGTTGAGTTTTTGAAGAGGAAGGGAGCGAGATCTGAATCTGCGGACAGACCTCGCCGTCCAGTGGATTGTGTGGGATTTCTGGGACTCTGAAAAGGACTATTACGTTGTGATCTGGCACTTTGGATTATCGGGAGGTGCCCCCGAATCTGTTTTATTTGGACTTGTCGTGTGCTGTTCCTGTATTCCTGTTAGTAAACCTGTTGGATCATCCTCGGCCTGTTGTCTCTCTTTGCTCTGATGTACACCCCGTCACAAACTGGTGGCAGCAGCGGGATCAGAGCAGAAGAAATGGAGGACAACAGCCAATCGACGTCTGAAACCAGAACCTCAGGATACAGGAACTGGACTGTGGCGAGTCTACAAACAAAGGCCCGTGAATTAGGTGTCGGCTACAAAGGACTCTCTAAGGAGCAACTAATTGAGGCATTGGAACACGCTTGCCTGCAAGATGGCACCGAGGAACAATTTCCACAGCAAGGGGAGCAAAGACGGGAGCCGGAGGTGAATACCCAAAAAAGTCAATGGGTTGTGTGGTACAAGGAAAAGATGGCACTGCTTGGAGATGAGGCCACCATAGAAGATAAGAGGGAGGCCATGCGTGGAGCTGAAGAGAAGGAGCGCAGGATGGAGGAGATGGCATTGCTGGATAAGCAGCTCGCTGTGGAAGCCGCGAGAGGTTCCAGACAGACTGTAACCCCAGCACCCATCATGAGGGAACTTCCCAGAGTGTCCCGCAAAGACTTCAAGCAGTTTAATGAGGCTGCTGGTGACATTGAGGGCTTCTTCCAGGACTTTGAGCATCAGTGTCGATTAATGGAAGTCCCAGAAAGGGAGCGCGTCCGGCATCTGGTTGGGCTCTTAGAGGGTGGAGCTGCTGCAGCCTATAGAGCTATGGACCCTCGGTGGAACTGTGAGTATGCGGATATTAAACAGACTATTCTAGAACATTATGCTGTAACGCCAGACACTTACAGGACTCAGTTCCGTACTCTAGCATGTGATGAGGAAGTGTCCTTCAAGATGTATGCCCACAAACTCAAACATCTGTGGCATCGTTGGTTGGAGGCAGAGGAGGCCTTAACCTTGGAGACCGTCCTCCAGGTCCTCCTAAAAGAGCAGTTTTACTTCAAGTGCCCCGCTGAGATCCGGGAATAGGTGCGTGAAAGGAGACCAGCCACTGTGGAGGAAGCTGCAGCTCTAGCTGATGAGGCTCTCACCATCAAGCCTCAGTGGAAAAAACTACTACCCAGTGAGAAAAAAAAACACCAACCCCCCAACGCTGGTGGCCCCTGGTCCTTCTGGCCCCAATGTTCACCATCACCCTAGACCGTCAACTCATGGGGACCTTCGTGTGACTGTGCCTCGCATTACTCATGCTCCACCTTTGGGAATACGACGCGGAGGAAGAATCCCAGAGCGCAGATGTTATGGATGTGGGCAGCCTGGGCACATGCAATTCCAATGTCCAGGTGTTCGTAGACAGAACAGCTACAGACCGCCTTTGCCTGTTCATTACCTACAGACACCTTCACCAGGAGAAGAGCTGGATTCTGTGCCTGATGACTTGCCAAGTGACTCAGATATCCTGGCTCCCCTACCCGGAGTCTATGGGGTGCGAGCTCCAGCCACCTGTTCTTCTGATCTTCAGGACAAACATCTACAGGAGGTCGTGCTGGATGGCCAAAAAGTTGTTGGCTTCCGTGACACTGGGGCTTTCCTCACCATAGCCGATCCCCGAGTAATTCAACCACAAGCAATTCAAAAGGGACCAGGAATTGCCATTGAACTGGCAGGAGGTACCCAGAGATATATTCCAAGAGCGAGTGTGACCCTGGATTATGGCTTTGGGGCAAAACAATGTGTGGTCGGTGTGATGAGCGGCCTCCCTGCAGACGTTCTTCTAGGAAATGTTGTGGGGAATCTTCATTGCCACTTTGTCGGTGCGGTAACCAGAAGTCAAGCCAAGAGAGCAGCCCATGTGGACGTGTACAACCCATCCATGGAACTGAGGCCACCAGAACTGCCATTACAGCCGGTGAGTGATTCTTCTTGTGGGGATAATATGAATGTTACTTGGGATAAAGTTCAGTTTAGACAAGAAGTAGAGACTGACCCCACCCTTGCTAGTTTTAGAACGCGGGCTGAAATAGGGCAGCTAGGGGAAAACGGAGAAAGAATTATCAGAGAAAATGGACTTCTGTATCGGGTTGCCAATGCCGACTCCCTAGATGAGCCCTGGACTTATAGCAAACAGCTGATTGTTCCTCAGAAGTACAGAATTCCCCTATTACACCTGGCTCATGACATTCCTACGGCTGGCCATCAAGGCAAAACCCGCACCGAGAGACGATTGACTCAAACTTTTTATTGGCCGGGGATTTCCCAAGCAGTGGCGCATTTCTGCCGAACTTGTGACATATGTCAGCGTAGAGGGCGACCCGGAGATCACCCAAAGGCACCCCTGCAACCGCTCCCTATAATAGAAGAACCCTTTCAAAGAGTAGCTGTTGATATCATTGGACCTCTGGCTAAACCAAGTAAATCTGGAAAGCAGTACATTCTCACTGTTGTGGACTACGCCACCCGATATCCAGAAGCCGTGGCCTTGTCAAGTATCTCTGCAGCCAAGGTGGCCGAGGCCTTGGTTATTATTTTTACCAGAGTAGGATTCCCCAGTGAGATCTTGTCGGACCAAGGCTCCCAGTTTATGTCAGAGTTGGTCCAGTGTCTGTGGCGCACCTGTGGAGTACGAGCGATCCGAACGACCCCGTATCATCCCCAAACAAATGGACTTTGTGAACGATTCAACGGCACTCTGAAGAATATGCTGAGGGCCTTCACGGACCGAGATTCAGACTGGGAGAAGTACCTACCCCATCTCTTGTTTGCCTATCGGGAAGTTCCCCAGGAGTCCACTGGGTTCTCCCCCTTTGAACTACTCTATGGAAGAAAGGTCCGAGGACCCTTAACCCTGCTCAAGGAATACTGGGAGGGGCAAGTTGAAGATACAGGAACCCCTGTTGTCCCTTATGTCCTAAAGCTGCGAGAAACCTTGGCCCAACTTGCTAGTTTTGCACAGAGTCATTTGCGTATGGCTCAAACCAGACAGAAGACATGGTATGACCGTAACGCACGCTATCGGGAGTTTGTAGAAGGACAACAAGTCTTAATGATTGTTCCCCATCGGCAGAATAAACTGCAGACCACATGGGAGGGTCCCTTCCGGGTTCTCAGAAAACTGAATGATACCAATTACCTTCTTGCTTTAGATGATCAGGGGCTAAGGCAAAAGACTGTCCATGTGAATATGATTAAGGAGTACCATGACCGGAACATTCCAATGATAGCAAGCTGTCGGTTGGCTTCAGAAGATGGTCAAGAGGATGAGGACTCTCTACCTGATCTCGTGGAAGCAGCGAGAGCCCCATCCACTGTGGAACAGGTTCCCCTGGGAGATTACCTGGACTCCTTACAGAAAATCCAGATGCTGGAAGTGCTTCAACAGAGACGGGCTGCTTTCTCATCCCAACCAGGTCGAACCACCGTCACCCAACATCATGTGGACACTCAGGGCATCCGTCCCATACAACTGGCTCCTTACCGGGTACCTGAATCAGTTCGAAACACCATGCAGCACGAACTGGAGGAGATGTTACAGCTTGGGGTAATCCAGGCCTCCCATAGCCCTTGGGCCTCCCCTGTGGTGTTAGTTAGTACCCAAGAAGGATGGGAGTACTCGATTTTGTGTGGACTATCGGCGACTAAACGACCATACCGTCAGCGATCCTTACCCAATGCCTCGTATTGACGAACTTCTAGACCGACTGGCTGGGTCCCGATATGTCACTACCTTGGATCTCAGTAAGGGATACTGGCAGATCCCTCTAACGGATGAAGGGAGAGAACGGTCCGCTTTTATAACCCCCTTTGGTCTGTATGAATTTCTAAGCATGCCTTTTGGAATGAAAAATGCCCCGGCCACCTTCCAGAGAATGGTGGATCAGATCCTCCGGGGATGTGATGACTTTGCTTGTGCCTACTTGGATGATATCGCCGTCTTCAGCCACACATGGGAGGAACATCTGAATCAAGTAGCCATTATTTTGGACCTGATTCTTGCAGCCGGCCTAACTATTCGACCCGATAAATGCCAATTGGGGATGGGGGAAGTCCAGTACCTAGGACATAGAGTGGGAGGAGGGAAGCTCCGACCTGAGCCTGCCAAAATCCAGGCTATTAGAGACTGGCCTGTACCCCAAACTAAGAAACAAGTTATGGCTTTTCTGGGCACTGCCAGTTATTACCGAAAATTTGTTTCTCATTTCAGTACTGTGGCCAAGCCTCTTACCGACCTGACCAAGAAAACAATGCCCCGGCTGGTGATCTGGACTCCAGCCTGTGATGAGGCTTTTAACCGGCTGAAGGATGCTTTGATCTGCGATCCTGTCCTGGCTGCTCCAGACTACAAGAGGAGATTCATTGTGCAAACGGATGCCTCTGCTTATGGACTGGGAGCTGTCCTCAGCCAGGTGAATGCAGCTGGGGACGAACACCCCATCGCCTATCTCAGCCGGAAACTGCTGGACCGAGAAGTGGCCTATGCAACTGTTGAGAAGGAATGTCTGGCTGTAGTGTGGGCCCTTAAGAAACTACGGCCGTATCTGTATGGACGGGAATTCACTGTGGTTACTGATCACAATCCCCTCACCTGGCTGAACAGAGTCTCTGGGGACAATGGACGCTTACTGCGATGGAGCCTGGCTCTGCAGCCCTATAACTTTACCATACAATATAGAAGGGGCAGCCAACACCAAAATGCAGATGGACTGTCCAGGCAAGAGGAGCCTTGAGTCCTGTCAGCCATATCTGCGTGTACTTAACCAGCGACCTGTAGAGGTCCCTAGTACGTACACAAGTTGGGAGGGGAAGGAATTGTCATGATGTATTTTACCTTCTCACTGTATTTGCTGTAATACTATGTCAGGATGTGATGTCACTTTCCTTTGGTTGTACTTACTGAACACTTTGAAATGTCTTGGGATGTAAGTAACCATACCTTCCCCCCATCTCCTGTGTCTCTGGGCCCATAATGCAATTATCTCTTGTCCACACAGCCAGGGGAACTTCTCATTGTTTCGTAAGCAGTGGATAACGCCAACTACACAAACCTGTAGACATCTCGGAGCCAACCTTCTAGAATCTTCTAGTGGGCCCAACCATTGCATAGACCCCTACCCTTGAGGGGCGGGCCCACGAGCTCAAACAATTCACTCCTGTTTCTAAATGCAGTTGGGAGTTGAGTTTTTGAAGAGGAAGGGAGCGAGATCTGAATCTGCGGACAGACCTCGCCGTCCAGTGGATTGTGTGGGATTTCTGGGACTCTGAAAAGGACTATTACGTTGTGATCTGGCACTTTGGATTATCGGGAGGTGCCCCCGAATCTGTTTTATTTGGACTTGTCGTGTGCTGTTCCTGTATTCCTGTTAGTAAACCTGTTGGATCATCCTCGGCCTGTTGTCTGTCTTTGCTCTGATGTACACCCCGTCACAGCGAGGATACGAACAACTGCCAGACGCAGTATAAGGAACGTTACCCTAGCGGCAACGTCCACGTACGAGTAGAATCACAAGGCCCAGCCGGACCATGTGCCTCAGGCACCTGCCTATGTCCGCTCCACTAAAAAGTAAGGATACGGACTTCAGCCGAAGCTGTAAGGTATAAGAACGCTACCCTGCCGGTAGCGTTCACCTAACATAGACAGAGATGCCTAGAGGGACGTGCACAGGGCGTCTACCCTCATGCATGAACCAAGAGGACTGAGCGCCGGGCGGCGTGCGTCAGGGTCTTATATAGACTTTGTGCCTCATCCAAGATGGAGGACACCAGAGCCAATCTGCTGCCAGAACGACAGGAATGACGTCACGCTAGCCTATCACCGAGCAAAGCGTCACAAGCACATGACCAGCCCAGCGACCAATCGGCATAGAAGGTGTCAGAGACATGTGACCACGTGTCATAAGCACATGACCAGCGGCCAATCAGCTTAAAAGGTGTCAGACATGTGACCTCGTGTCAGCGATGATGTCACCCGCACATGTGCAATAGCTCCAAGATAGAACTTAGTCTCCAGTGCTTGCACATGTGCAGTAGCAAGAAATCCGGACATAGTCTCCAGAGCCACAGCAACCGTAACAGGTCTCTTCTCCACGTTCCCAGTGTTAGTATTTACTGGTAAGGTCTCTTCTCCACGTTCCCAGTGTTGGTGTATACTGGTCAGGTCTCTTCTCCACGTTCCCAGTGTTGGTGTATACTGGTCAGGTCCCTTCTCCACGTTCCCAGTGTTGGTGTATACTGGTCAGGTCTCTTCTCCATGTTCCCAGTGTTGGTGTATACTGGTCAGGTCCCTTCTCCACGTTCCCAGTTTTGGTGTATACTGGTCAGGTCCCTTCTCCACGTTCCCAGTGTTGGTGTATACTGGTCAGGTTTCTTCTCCACGTTCCCAGTGTTGGTGTATACTGGTCAGGTCTCTTCTCCACGTTCCCAGTGTTGGAGTATACTGGTCAGGTCTCTTCTCCACATTCCCATTGTTGTATACTGGTCGGCTCTCTCGGGGATGGATACAGCTTTTTCTTCACCCAGCAGTGTTGGGGTCTGGGGGCTGTTGGGACATTCCAGCTCTTCTACTTCATGGTCATTGAAGCATTTCTTCTCCAGTCTCGGCATATGCTTCAGGTCATTGTCGTGCTGGAACACTATGTTGTACTTTTCATTCCCATAGTAATTAAGTGTATGAAGTAACTCGTCTTGTAGCATCCTCAGCATTGAGACCACCATTACGCCTCGTCAAGTTTCCAATGCCTTTGTCTTTAAACACTCCCATTTCATCAGGCTTCCTCCACTGAACTTGACAGTTTCTTTAATTTCTGGATCCTTTCCCTTTATTATCTCTTGTTTCTTCCAGATCCATTTCACCATCGGAGCCGTCTATTCACTGTCGTCTCATCGCTCCAGATCACTCGTTTCCAATCTTCCACGTTTCATTCTTCTTTGTAATCTCGAGCCGACGCTTCTTATGATGATATTGAAGTTGAAGCTTCGTCACCTTTTTTCAGGCCACCATTCCAGACTTCATGGACGTCTGTGATGTCACTATTATGGAGCAGACGAGCCTCCTCCACTGCCGGGTGTCTCCAGAACTGATAGACCTTGTGATGAGTGACTTGTTGACTCCGATATTTTTCCTGGATGTCATCTCTTGGCTTTTGAATGGATGGACGAACTCTATTTGTTATCCTTCCACCTGTGATGGCCGCACATGATGCAGTTTGGCAATTTTCTTGAGAGACCGCTATCGGTGAGCTGGATAATACTGTTTTTCTTGGGAAATCTTCTTCATGGCTGCTTCTGGATTTGAACCAGTGACCGTTCACTTAAGAATCAACTTAATAACACGCTGAGCTATTAGGGAATGTAAGAACAGGTAGTAATTTGTAGTATAGAGGAAGAAAAAGATATTTCCACCGCCAGGAGCAAAACAGTAATAATGCAGTGACATGAGAAGAATCTGTATAACTAACCATACGCTTAATAGTCACATTTATGTATGAGATAGCCAAGATGATTGTCTATAAAATGAAGGTTGTATCACGCTCAGGGTTGTAGTGGATGGAGGGATATGGAGACTGAAAATCACAAGTGCAAAACATTGTTACCCTTTTGCTTGTCAGTGTACTGGCCTAGTATTGCATGGAATACAGAAATTACGCACATAACTATATATACACAAATACACACCCCTGATATACGAGGGGCTGCTGATAAGTGTTTGGCTTTACCCAGAAAGAAATGAGATAGGATGATGAAGTTTTACATTTCTCCCACACATTTAATGTAATACCTTGCATTGGTGGTGGAACCCTTTTGAAGGTAGTCCACTAGCAGCACACCCCCCTTATCCCAGAACACAGACGTCATCAGCTTGGTGGCTGATTTTTGCACCCTGAACTTCTTTGGAGGAGGAGAACCCCTGTGCGTCCACTCTTGACTGCTTCTTGTTTTGAGGGTCATACAAATAAATCCAGGTCTCATCCATAGTGACCGGTCGCTCCAGGAAGCTCTTATCAATCCGGAAACACTGACAAATGGACCGGGAAGTTTTCACTTGCATGCTTCTCTGATCTGTTTTCAGACATTTGGGGACCTACTTTGCAGGTCGCTTCCTCATGTCCAAATATTCATGGATAATGACACTTAAGCGGGCTTTACACACTGCGATATCAGTCCCAATATCGCTAGTGTGGGTACCCGCCCCCATCTGTTGTTGCTGCCCGTGGCACATACTTACCTGCCCGGCGACGTCGCTTTGACCGGCGAACCGCCTCCTTTCTAAGGGGGCGGTCTGTGCGGCGTCACAGCGACGTCACTGAGCGGCCGCCCAATAGAAGCGGAGGGGCGGAGATGAGCGGGACGTAACATCCCGCCCACCTCCTTCCTTCCGCATTGTGGCCGGGAGGCAGGTAAGGAGAGCTTCCTCGTTCCTGCGGTGTCACACGGAGCGATGTGTGCTGCCGCAGGAACGAGGAACAACCTCGTTACTGCTGTAGTAACGATTTTTGAGAATGGACCCCCATGTCACCGATGAGCGATTTTGCACGTTTTTGCAACGATGCAAAATCGCTCATCGGTGTCACACGCAACGGCATCGCTAATGCAGCCGGATGTGCGTCACCAAATCCATGACCCCAACGAGTTCGCGTTAGCGATGTCGTACCGTGTAAAGCCCCCTTTAGGCAATGTGCGCACGTTGCGTAATTTCATGAGTTTACGCTGCATATTGCACTGCAACGTAACTGCATGCGTACTGCATCCCCAGCACAATCTATGAAGATTGTGCATAATCCATCTGCTCATTGCGTTTGTGAGCGCAGTGATTTGCATGCTAAAATTTTGATCCAAATCGCTGCGCTCAAAAAAGCAACGTGTTACTTATTTTGTGCGCTTTAGATGCTGCTCCCACTCTGTCTATGGGAGAGGCAGCATCAAGAGCGCATCTATTCTGCAAACACATTGCATCCATTACGCAGTGTTTCTGCAACGATTTGAAGCGCACATGCACTGCCAAATCGCTGCAGATTTTTCAGCATGAACACTACGCAACGTGCGCACATAGCCAAACACGTTCACGGGAAATCCCCATGATGTCTGCTATTGCTTTAGCTGAAGTTGGGGATTTCTCCATTATGAGGTTGTGCGCAGCATCGACGAACTCCGGAACAACAACCACTCTCGGGCGTCTAGGACGTTCCTCAACATTTGGGATCCTGTTAGCATGCAAGCCTGTTTGTTGTTATTACAAGTCATTGCCTCTTTTTGTCTCAAGTTAGATGATTGATTGATTGATTGATTGATTAATGAGCTAAACTGACCCACATCTAAGCACAAACTTTCCTATATAAGTAAACCTAGCTAAGGGGAAGCATTTATGCAGGGGGCATTTGTGCAGATTTTAGAAGTGCACTGCAGTTATTCATGGCAGTTGGGCAGGAGACAGGTAAGGCATGTAAGACTAACAAACAAATTTGCTCCAAATTTTTGTGTATTGCAACATGTTTCCACCCTATGTATTTGTACCATTTATATGCTAGCTACTTCAATCCCTCATTTCTTTCGCTCTTTCACACACCCAGTGCACTCCATCTATAATCAGCCCTTCTCTTCTCTCCTCTCCTATGTACTGCTCTCAGGCTCTTTTCCAAATTATAAACCATCCAGATCCATCCACTCCCACCATGCAACGTAACAGACATTCTCATAAATCTCTTAACCACATGCTCACTCTCTCAATTCTCCTTCTCCTTTTAGCAGGAGATATTGCACCTCATCCAGGCCCTTATAATAGTAAGCTCAATTCCTTCCCTGGCATACTCAGAAACCCCCTAAATCTCATTCGTATTCCTTGCATACCTTCTGTCTCTTTTAACTGTGCCCTTTGGAACTCACACTCAGCATGTAACAAACTTTCCTTCATCCATGACTTCTTCCTTTCCAATTCCCTCAACCTCCTGGCTCTTACTGAGACCTGGATTCAGCAGTCAGACACCATCGCAGCAGCTGCTCTCTCATATGGTGGCCTACAATTTTCACACACCCCTAGACTTGAGAACAGATCAGGTGGAGATGTTGGTCTGCTGCTTTCCCCAAACTACACTTTTCAGGTCTTCCCTCCTGTTCCCTCCCTTATCTTCCCTTCTTTTGAGGTCCACACTGTCAGGCTTTACAGACCCTTCTCCCTGTAAGTAGCAGTTGTGCATCGCCCTCCAGGCCCAACCAGTCAGTTCTTGGATCATTTCGCCACCTGGCTTCCACATTTCCTAGCCTGTGACCTCCCCACTCTTGTCATGGGGGACTTTAACATCCCTATTGATGATCCCCTCTCCCCAGCTGCCACTCATCTTTTATCTCTAACCTCCTCTCTTGGCCTTTCACAACTAACTCTCCTACACATGAAGGTGGGAATACGCTGGACCTGGTCTTCTCCAGTCTCTGCTCAGTGCATGATTTCACTAACTCCCCTCTCCCACTCTCTGACCACAACCTTCTTTCATTCTTGGTCAAGAGCTGTCAACCCACTCAGGACACCCCCATTTACCCCCCTTATAGGAATATACATGTCATTAACAACCAGGAATTTCTGAAGATGTTGCAGTTATCACTGGCCCCAATATCCTCCCTCTCATGTCCTGACTCTGCTGTAATACATTATAATGACACTCTACAGTGCGTCCTAGATGAAGCTGCACCTGCTACACACAGAGCAACTCGGCGCAGACGGCAGCAGCCCTGGCACACGTTGCAAACACGCATTCTCCAGCAGTGCTCCAGGTGCGCTGAACGTCTGTGGAGAAAATTCAATCTAGCCGAAAATTTCATCCATTATAAGTTTATGCTCAAAACATACAATGCTGCCCTTCACCTCTCCAAACAAGCATACTTTAACACCCTCATCACCTCTCTAGCCAACAATCCTAAACGACTCTTTGATACTTTGTATTCCCTCCTAGGACCAAGAGTTCTGGCCCCAACCACCAACCTCAGTGCAGATGACCTGGCCAATTATTTTAAAGAAAAAATTGACCATATACGCCAGGAAATTTCCTCCCAGGCTCATAACCCCACACATTGTCTGCCCTCCTACACTTCATCTAGCTCACTTTTACTCTTTGATCCAGTCACAGAAGAAGAAGTCACCAGGCTCCTCGCATCTTCTCGCCCTACTACCAGCACCAGTGACCCTATTCCCTCACATCTACTTAAATCTGTCACCCCAGCTGTCACCACTCACCTAACTAAAATATTCACTCTCTCTCTCTCCTCTGGTGTCTTTCCCTCCTTCTTCAAACACGTCAGCATACACCCATTACTTAAAAAACCATCCCTGGACCAAAATTGTGCCGCTAACTACAGACCAGTCTCTAATCTCCCATTCATCTCAAAACTCCTGGAACATCTGGTCCACTCCCGTTTAATCCGCTATCTGTCAGATAACTCTCTCCTTGACCCTCTACAATCCGGTTTCCGCTGCTTACATTCTACTGAAACTGCTCTTACTAAAGTCTCTAATGATCTACTTACAGCTAAATCTAATGGTCACTACTCCCTGCTGATCCTCCTGGATCTCTCTGCTGCATTCGATACTGTGGATCACCAGCTCCTCCTCACTATTCTCCGCTCTATCGGGCTCAAGGACACCGTTCTTTCCTGGTTCTCCTCTTACCTCTGTGACCGCTAATTCACTGTATCCTTTGCCGGCTCCTCTTCCTCTCCTCTTCCCCACACGGTCGGGGTTCCTCAGGGTTCAGTCCTAGGCCCCCTCCTGTTCTCTCTATACCCAGCCCCTATTGGACAAACAATCAGCAGATTTGGTTTATAGTACCATCTCTATGCTGATGACACCCAACTGTACACATCTTCTCCTGACATCACCCCTGCACTATTACAAAATACTACCGATTGTCTGTCCGCTGTCTCCAACATCATGTCCTCCCTCTATCTAAACCTGAACCTGTCAAAAACTGAACTTCTCCTGTTTCCTCCCTCTCCTAACCTTCCCAAACCCAATATTACCATTTCTGTGTGTGGCTCTACCATTACGCCCCAGCAGCACGCCGCTGTCTTGGGGTTATATGTGACTCCGATCTCTCCTTCACTTCCCACGTTTGATCACTCGCTCGTTCTTGTCACTTCCACTTCAAAACATCTCAAGAATTCAAACTTTTCTTACCATTGACTCTGCAAAAACTCTTAGGCTATGTGCGCACGTGTGCGTATTACATGCAGTTACGCTGCGATCTGCAGCGCAGCGTAACTGCTTGCGTCCTGCGTCCCCTGCACAGTCTATGGAGATTGTGCAGGAGCCGTGCACACGTGGCAAATTAGAACGCAGCGATTCGGCTGCTGCCCGAATCGCTGCGTCCCCGAATCGCTGCGTTCTAAGAAGTGACATGTCACTTCTTCCGTGCGCTTTGCCGGCAGCCCCTGCTCTGTCTATAGGGAGAGGCAGCATGCAGAGCGCACGTTCTCTGCCGGCACCATGCACTTCAGAACGGAGCATTTCAGCTGCGCTCTGAAGCGCACCTTTTAGGTGCGGTGCAGAGCGCACACGTGCGCACATAGCCTTACTGTCGCTCTCATTCATTCTCACCTGGATTATTGTAACTCTTTACTAATTGGTCTCCCTGTTACTAAACTCTCCCCTCTCCAATTCATTCTGAATTCCGCAGCCAGGATCATTTCCTCTGCAACCGCTTCACTGATGCCTCTGCTCTTTGCCAGTCATTGCACTGGTTGCCTATCCGTTACAGAATCCAATATAAACTTATCACTCTCACTTACAAAGCTCTCCACGGTTCCGCACCACCCTACATCTCCTCCCTCATCTCTGTCTATCACCCCACCTGTCCTCTTCACGGTTCCGCACCACCCTACATCTCCTCCCTCATCTCTGTCTATCACCCCACCTGTCCTCTTCACGGTTCCGCACCACCCTACATCTCCTCCCTCATCTCTGTCTATCACCACACCCGTCCTCTCCACAGTTCTGCACCACCCTACATCTCCTCCCTCATCTCTGTCTATCACCCCACCCGTGCCCTCTGCTCTGCCAAAGACTTAAGACTGACATCCTCAACAATTCAAACCTCCCACTCCCGTTGTTACGGTTGCTGCGAGCACTGGAGACTATGTCCAGATTTCTTGCTACTGCACATGTGCGAGCGCTGGAGACTAAGTCCAGATTTCTTGCTACTGCACATGTGCGAGCGCTGGAGACTAAGTCCAGATTTCGTGCTACTGCACATGTGCGAGCGCTGGAGACTAAGTCCAGATTTCGTGCTACTGCACATGTGCGAGCGCTGGAGACTAAGTCCAGATTTCTTGCTACTGCACATGTGCGAGCGCCGGAGACTAAGTCCAATCTTGGAGCCATTGCACATGTGTGGGTGACATCATCGCTGACACGAGGTCACATGTCTCTGACACCTTCTATGCCGATTGGTCGCTGGTCATGTGCTTGTGACGTCTTGCTCGGTGATAGGCCAGCATGACGTCACTCCTGTCGTTCTGGCAGCGGATTGGCTCTGGTGTCCTCCATCTTGGATGAGGCACAGAGTCTATATAAGACCCTGACACACGCCGCATGGTGCTCAGTCCTCTTGGTTCATGCATATGAGTAGACGCTCTGTGCTCGTTCCTCTAGGCATTCCTCTGTCTATGCTAGGTGAGCGCTACCGGCAGGGTAGCGTTCTTATACCTTACAGCTTCGGCTGCTGTCCGTATCCTTACCTCTTAGGGGAGCGGACATAGGCAGGTGCCTGAGGCACATGGTCTGGCTGGGCCTTGTGATTCTACTCGTAGGTGGACGTTGCCGCTAGGGTAACGTTCCTTATACTGCGTCTGGCAGTTGTTCGTATCCTCGCACACTAGGGGAGCGAACAGAGGTAGGAGCTTTGTGCGGCTTACGCTGCTGTTCGTCTCTTTTGCACCACTAGAAGAGCGGACCTAGGCAGGTGCCATATCTAGTGGTTCGTGTCCTCGCACACTAGTGGAGCGAACGCAGGTAGGAGCTTTGTGCGGCTTACGCTGCTGTTCGTCTCTTTTGCACCACTAGAAGAGCGGACCTAGGTAGGTGCCATTTCGCACACATTGCCTTTGTCTCTGTGATTATTAACAGAGATCATTCTACACACCCTCCAAGTAAGGGAGGAATTGCTTTACTTACTTATTATATCCTTCTGTGAGTTAACAGAGGTATTGCACTCTGCCATAGTCTGCAGCAAAGTCTTTGCACGGTGGACCCTGACTGTCTGATACTTCTTTCGGTTATTATCAGACAGCCCCCCGTAACACCCGTCTTCAAGATTTCTCACGAGCTGCACCTAAGCTCTGGAACACACTACCAAGAGCAATCCGATTAATTCCCAACATCCACACCTTTAAGCAGGCCCTAAAAACGCATTTCTTTAGACTGGCCCATCACCTCACCGCCCTGATCTAATCTAGTCCCTTTCTGCCCTTCATAACAAAAAATTTACTTCCAGTTCTCGTCCCCTGTACCTGTATAAATTCTCACCGACGGGTTCATGCAGCTGCTTTTGAACCCCCTATTAAAACGATGGCTGGACCATATATGACAAGCTTTTCTCCCCCCCATTCACCTTTTGTGTCTCCCCTATTTCCTCATAGACTGGAGCTTACGAGCAGGGCCCTCACTCCTTCTGGTATCTTAATTTTGTTATTTTGTATTGTCTCATATTGTCTGTACATGTCCCCTCTGAACTGTAAAGCGCTGCGGAATATGTTGGCGCTATAGAAATAAAACATATTATTATTATATATTATATTGGGGCTGAAGCGGCCCGGTTTACATTTGGCAATCTTTATCCTTCGCGGACTTTCCTTGCAGAAACAAGAATTTTATCTCTCCTCTGCTCTCAGTTGCTGTGAATATCACATTAGACTCCGCCATTTTTGTTTTCCCGCCATTTTTTTAAAAGAAAAAAAATGTTGGTACCGTGTTGACCAGTTGAAAAATGACTTACTGTTCTCAGTGAGAGAAACAAAATTATACACTTGTAGTTCTGATACCTTCTTAATGGCCAACAAAAATAAAAAAAAAAAAAAAATATTTGGCTGGGTCACAGAAGAGCATATATCACAGCTTTACAGCCCCTATCACAAAAGTAATATCCCTCCTATTGAAGCCCCTAGATTCTCTTTTTATTGCAGCCATAAAGTGAGATGGCAACAAAAAGGCCCCACAAGCACTGTATGATACCATGCAGTAAATTCTACCACAGTACCCTTCACACGAAAAGTATGATGACCCTGCTGTACCCCCCTGCAACTACCCCAGCAATGAATGGTGACCCTGACACAGTAAGATCCCCAACTGTGACCCCCCCCACACAGCCCTCCATGCAGTATAATGGGCCTACATATATTTTAATGGCCCCTACTATCCCTCCAAATCATATAATGGCCCCCACCACACAGCCCTCCGCACTGTATGATAGACCCCACACACACCCTCACACTATATATATGCTTACAAACAGTATAATGGCCCCCAAATATTTGTGGATAAAGTATAAAGGCTCCCTCATTCATAGCCCTCCAAATAATCCCCCACAAAGCCTTCCATATAGTATAATGGACCACACATGGTCCACCATAAAGTATAATGGGATCCACATAGTCCTCCATATTGTCTAAAGCACCCCATAGTCTTCCACATATTATAATAAACCTCAGTCTTCCATATATTATAATGCATCCCCATAGTCCTTCATATAGTTTAATGCACTCCTCATATTCATCCACATAATGTAATGCAGCCCACATATTCCTCTATATAGTATGTTGCACCTCTTATACTCCTCCATATAGTATTATGCACCCCACATATAGTACTATGCACCCCTTATATTCCTTCATATAGTATTATACAGCTCCATATTCCTCCAGATAGTATTATGCACCCCTTATATTCCTCCATATAGTAATATGCAGCCCCCATATTCATCCATATAGTATTATGCACCCATTATATTCCTTCATATAGTATTATGTTCAAATTGCCTCTTCAGGCAGGAAGAAGGCGAACTCTAGTGCCACCTATTGGAAGTAACAATCCTTAAAGTCAAAAGTGGCCCTTTAACGAGCCTTTTCATATGACCTATGATTTATGCCAGATGAGAACCTCAATTTGCAGACACGGTGTATCATCATTTGCACTACGAGGGACAACTGTCCCGAAACACTATGTCTGCAAATTAAGGTTCTGATCTGCGATCAATCCTAGGTCATATGAAAAGGCTCGTTAAAGGGCCACTTTTGACTTTAAGGATTGCTGCTTCCAAAAGGTGGCACTAGAGTTTGTGTAGCGCCCCTATCTACATCAGGGTGCTACAGGGAACTGCATCCTGTACTCCAGGGTTCAGGGCCTGCCCCCCATGGTTCCAGGATCCCATCAACAGTGTTACTAACATCCGCACTACAAATCCCAACCACACCTCACACCAGGGCTGGACAAACACACCAGTGGGTTGGTCAAGTTGGAGCACGGCCGCCCACCTAGGGGTTAGGCAGACTGGTGGGAGGAGAGACAAGGAGAACAGAGTTAGCCCTCAGAGAGTGAGAAGCAGGGGAGTTGGAGCTCCCAGGGAGGCGACAGGTTGGGTCGCAAATGGTGGTCCGGGACCACAGGAGTCGGGGACCGGTATTAGGAACACTGGACAGGAGCTGGACAGAGCACGGCGGGGTAGAGGACCCTAGATCAGGGAAGAACGTCAAGCGCCTTGGTAATTAACCTGTGGAGGATAGTCTCTTTATGAATTTTCCCCAAGAGCTCAGAGGTTGGAGGCATCAGCACAATGCGGGGGATAGGGTTCTCCAAAGCACAACCCACTAAAATCCCAAGTGCCAGCCACCAAGAGCACAGCTGCCATACACACGGGTTGTGGTGCCCCGAAAGCTTCAAGCCAAGGGGCCACAACTGTCAATCAGTTTGTGCACGGAGACAGGGCTACGGACTTACCAAGTGACACTGGTGGGAGCGGGACCTCGATGGTCTCCCTCCGTAGAGACTGCAGTGCCTAGAGACTTTGGTTTACCATCTGTGTGAGTGTCCGCTTATTCCACCTGATCCAGCACCATGACGACCGCAGTGATTAATCTGACCCCTGCACCCTG
The DNA here is from genome assembly GCF_048569485.1 of Anomaloglossus baeobatrachus. Classification (NCBI taxonomy): domain Eukaryota; kingdom Metazoa; phylum Chordata; class Amphibia; order Anura; family Aromobatidae; genus Anomaloglossus; species Anomaloglossus baeobatrachus. The sequence continues at coordinate 1,854,479 of NC_134362.1, forward strand.
CTTCCCAAGGCCAAGCAAGCTACCCGTACACCAAATCCCCACTATCCGGGGCCTTCCGTACCTGCGGAGGGACTGACACCTGGCTGCCCCACACCATCAGCCCTGGAACTCCCTTTGGCAGCAGTGGTACTCCCCTTTACCGCAACCCGCAATTGGCGTCCCAAAGATTCATCCCCTGTAAATATCCCCTTACATTTGAAGTAGTCGCAAGCCCCCGGGTCCGGAGACCCTTTAGCCACAGCAACCCCGGATCCGAGCAGTTCGACTGCTGCTGGGGCGGCACATTTGTCTCCTTCCTCCCTGAATAGACAATTTGAATATAGTATTATGACCACCTTATATTCCTCCATATAGTATTATACAGCCCCCATATTCCTCCAAATAGTATTAGGCACTACTTATATTCCTCCATATAGTAGCATGCAGCCCTTTTATGATCCGGTAACCATAGAATATTACAAAAAACTCCTATTAGTGGAAAAACACCAAGAACAACAAGAGTAGTTGGAACCTGAGCTGACCGCAATCCCCTAACTATCAGACCACACTAGAAGTAGCCGTGGAGCGTTCCTAAACACATAGACGCCTCATCACAGCCTGAGAAACAAGCTAGGCCTCACAGAGAGAAATGAGGAAATCTACCTTGCCTCAGAGAAGTCCCCAAAGGAGTAGACCGCCCCCGACATGTAAAAATTACGGTGATATAGGAAAACACAATACACAGATAGGAAAAATAGATTTAGAAAAGGCGAGGCTGACTAACTAGATACAAAGGAAAGGAAAGGAAAGGAAACTGATTGTGGTCAGTACAAAAATCCTGCAGAAAAAATACCAATCTCCAGATAGTAAAATGGCCCTTGAGGTCGAACGACCTCACCCCCACAATATCAGGTACTCTTGTAAATAATGGGACAGACAAAATACCAAAAAGAAGACAAAAGTGCAAATAATTAAGTTAGACAGGGAGAAACTCCCTTTTCTTGCAGAATAGCTAGCAAAGGCAGAACTTCCATGCTCGCCAAACTAGAAAAGCAAATCTTCACCTGCAAGAAAATAGATACAAAACAAGGAAAAACAAACACCCTAAGGTGTAAACCAGGAAGCAAGGAAAAACCTAACAAACCTATCTGCAGATGTCTTGCACAGGAAAAAAGGGAAGGTCAGAACTCCAAGCCAGGTCCAGACACTGAGAAAAAAATCAATTATAACCAGCACAAGCAAGGCAAAAAGTGCTCTCCAATATACACCAGGCTAGTCTGCAAGAGGACTTCCTTAATTCCCAATTAACGCCGACACCTGTCTGAGTCACAGGCTCAGACTCAGCTCCCCTACCATTCCTGGCCACCAGAGGGAGCTCCAAAACAGCACCCACACAAACGACATTCACAACACAGCCCCCATAGTCCTCTAGCCACTGATTAAATAATCATTTCTCATCATTCCCCTGCTGCTCCAGTCTCCTCAGCGTGTCCACTGTTCTGCCACTCTACAATCTCAGCACAGTGGCGAGCAGTAATGAAATCACCACACTTAGCTTTGCTGACACGTCACAGTGCTGCAGACACAGTGGGAGAATGATGGGAGGAGTTCTCCTCTCCTTCTCTAATCACTGCTTTCAATTGTTTTGGGATCTGCGATGCCGATACAATTGAAAGTGTCATCTTCATTGGGGAGCCCGTGGCGGGGTGCCCGGATCCAGTGCTGGCACCAGGCCCCCCCTGTCTCACGGGCCCCATAGTGGTTGTGTGGCCTGCCTCTGTTGGTGGTATACCACTGTTAGAGAGTGAATCCTTAATTAGCTTTGATTAGTGGTGTGAAAGTTTTATTGTCCCAATATCCATGTAAGATCAGAGGCTTGGTGCCCTCACTGTCTCTGGAGTAGACTCCTCAGATTCTGTATCCATGTAAGATCAGAGGCCTGATGCCCTCATCGTCTCTGGAGCATAGTCCTCAGATTCGGTATCCATGTAGGATCAGAGGCCTGGTGTCCTCATCGTCTCTGGAGCAGACTCCTCAGATTCTGTATCCATGTAAGATCAGAGGCCTGATGCCCTCATTGTCTCTGGAGCAGACTCCTCACATTCTGTATCCATGTTGGATCAGAGGCCTGGTGCCCTCACCGTCTCTGGAGCAGACTCCTCAGATTCCGTATCCATGTAGGATCAGAGGCCTGGTGCCCTCATCGTCTCTGGAGTAGACTCCTCAGATTCTGTATCCATGTAAGATCAGAGGCCTGGTGCCCTCACTGTTTCTAGAGCAGACTCCTCAGATTCTATATCCATGTAAGATCAGAGGCCTGGTGCCCTCACTGTCTCTGGAGCAGACTCCTCAGATTCCGTATCCATGTTGGATCAGAGGCCTGGTGCCCTCACTGTATCTGGAGCAGACTCCTCAGATTCTATATCCATGTAAGATCAGAGGCCTGGTGCCCTCACTGTCTCTGGAGCAGACTCCTCAGATTCTGTATCCATGTAAGATCAGAGGCCTGGTGCCCTCACCATCTCTGGAGCAGACTCCTCAGATTCTGTATCCATGTAAGATCAGAGGCCTGGTACCCTCACTGTCTCTGGAGCAGACTCCTCAGATTCTATATCCATGTAAGATCAGAGGCCTGGTGCCCTCATCGTCTCTGGAGCAGACTCCTCAGATTCTGTATCCATGTAAGATCAGAGGCCTGATGCCCTCATTGTCTCTGGAGCAGACTCCTCACATTCTGTATCCATGTTGGATCAGAGGCCTGGTGCCCTCGCAGTCTCTGGAGCAGACTCCTCAGATTCCGTATCCATGTAGGATCAGAGGCCTGGTGCCCTCATAGTCTCTGGAGTAGACTCCTCAAATTCTGTATCCATGTAAGATCAGAGGCCTGGTGCCCTCACTGTATCTGGAGCAGACTCCTCACATTCTGTATCCATGTTGGATCAGAGGCCTGGTGCCCTCACCGTCTCTGGAGCAGACTCCTCAGATTCCGTATCCATGTAGGATCAGAGGCCTGGTGCCCTCATCGTCTCTGGAGTAGACTCCTCAGATTCTGTATCCATGTAAGATCAGAGGCCTGGTGCCCTCACTGTTTCTAGAGCAGACTCCTCAGATTCTATATCCATGTAAGATCAGAGGCCTGGTGCCCTCACTGTCTCTGGAGCAGACTCCTCAGATTCCGTATCCATGTTGGATCAGAGGCCTGGTGCCCTCACTGTATCTGGAGCAGACTCCTCAGATTCTATATCCATGTAAGATCAGAGGCCTGGTGCCCTCACTGTCTCTGGAGCAGACTCCTCAGATTCTGTATCCATGTAAGATCAGAGGCCTGGTGCCCTCACCATCTCTGGAGCAGACTCCTCAGATTCTGTATCCATGTAAGATCAGAGGCCTGGTACCCTCACTGTCTCTGGAGCAGACTCCTCAGATTCTATATCCATGTAAGATCAGAGGCCTGGTGCCCTCATCGTCTCTGGAGCAGACTCCTCAGATTCTGTATCCATGTAAGATCAGAGGCCTGATGCCCTCATTGTCTCTGGAGCAGACTCCTCACATTCTGTATCCATGTTGGATCAGAGGCCTGGTGCCCTCACAGTCTCTGGAGCAGACTCCTCAGATTCCGTATCCATGTAGGATCAGAGGCCTGGTGCCCTCATAGTCTCTGGAGTAGACTCCTCAAATTCTGTATCCATGTAAGATCAGAGGCCTGGTGCCCTCACTGTATCTGGAGCAGACTCCTCAGATTCTATATCCATGTAAGATCAGAGGCCTGGTGCCCTCACCATCTCTGGAGCAGACTCCTCAGATTCTGTATCCATGTAAGATCAGAGGCCTGGTGCCCTCACCATCTCTGGAGCAGACTCCTCAGATTCTGTATCCATGTAAGATCAGAGGCCTGGTGCCCTCACCATCTCTGGAGCAGACTCCTCAGATTCTGTATCCATGTTGGATCAGAGGCCTGGTGCCCTCACCATCTCTGGAGCAGACTCCTCAGATTCTGTATCCATGTTGGATCAGAGGCCTGGTGCCCTCACTGTTTCTAGAGCAGACTCCTCAGATTCTATATCCATGTAAGATCAGAGGCCTGGTGCCCTCACTGTCTCTGGAGCAGACTCCTCAGATTCCGTATCCATGTTGGATCAGAGGCCTGGTGCCCTCACTGTATCTGGAGCAGACTCCTCAGATTCTATATCCATGTAAGATCAGAGGCCTGGTGCCCTCACTGTCTCTAGAGCAGATTCCTCAAATTCTGTATCCATGTAACATCAGAGGCCTGGTGCCCTCATCGTCTCTGGAGTAGACTCCTCACATTCTGTATCCATGTAGGATCAGAGGCCTGGTGCCCTCACTGTATCTGGAGCAGACTCCTCAGATTCTATATCCATGTAAAATCAGAGGCCTGGTGCCCTCACTGTCTCTAGAGCAGATTCCTCAAATTCTGTATCCATGTAAGATCAGAGGCCTGGTGCCCTCATCGTCTCTGGAGTAGACTCCTCAAATTCTGTATCCATGTAAGATCAGAGGCCTGGTGCCCTCACCATCTCTGGAGCAGACTCCTCAGATTCTGTATCCATGTAAGATCAGAGGCCTGGTGCCCTCACCATCTCTGGAGCAGACTCCTCAGATTCTGTATCCATGTAAGATCAGAGGCCTGGTGCCCTCACCATCTCTGGAGCAGACTCTTCAGATTCTATATCCATGTAAGATCAGAGGCCTGGTGCCCTCACTGTCTCTGGAGCAGACTCCTCAGATTCTGTATCCATGTAGAATCAGAGGCCTGGTGTCCTCACTGTCTCTGGAGCAGACGCCTCACATTCTGTACCCATGTAGGATCAGAGGCCTGGTGCCCTCATCGTCTCTGGAGTAGACTCCTCACATTCTGTATCCATGTAAGATCAGAGGCCTGGTGCCCTCATCATCTCTGGAGCAGACTCCTCAGATTCTGTATCCATGTAAGATCAGAGGCCTGGTGCCCTCACTATCTCTGGAGCAGACTCCTCAGATTCTGTATCCATGTAAGATCAGAGGCCTGGTGTCCTCACCGTCTCTGGAGAAGACTCCTTAGATTCTGTATCTATGTAAGATCAGAGGCCTGATGCCCTCATCGTCTCTGGAGTAGATTACTCACATTCTGTATCCATGTAGGAACAGAGGCCTGGTGCCCTCATCGTCTCTGGAGTAGACTCCTCAGATTCTGTATCCATGTAAGATCAGAGGCCTGGTGCCCTCACTGTCTCTGGAGCAGACTCCTCAGATTCCGTATCCATGTAGGATCAGAGGCCTGGTGCCTTCACCGTCTCTGGAGCAGACTCCTCACATTCTGTATCCATGTAGGATCAGAGGCCTGTTGTCTTCACCGTCTCTGGAGCAGACTCCTCACATTCTGTATCCATGTAGGATCAGAGGCCTGTTGTCTTCACCGTCTCTGGAGTAGACTCCTCAGATTCTGTATCCATGTAAGATCAGAGGCCTGGTGCCCTCACTGTCTCTGGAGCAGACTCCTCAGATTCCGTATCCATGTAGGATCAGAGGCCTGGTGCCTTCACCGTCTCTGGAGCAGACTCCTCACATTCTGTATCCATGTAGGATCAGAGGCCTGTTGTCTTCACCGTCTCTGGAGCAGACTCCTCACATTCTGTATCCATGTAGAATCAGAGGCCTGGTGCCCTCAACGTCTCTGGAGCAGACTCCTCAGATTCTGTAGTGGGTCATAAATCCTTCTGGAAGATTATGTGTGGACAGAATCAAACATTGTAATGAATTTGTATTCTCCGACCTTTTCGATGGTTCTATGATCTGAAGTTGCCTTTTAATATGACAACTTTCATGTGGTTCATGTTGTGTCCTGGAGCACAGAAATGTTTGGCCACAGGTCAATGGGTTTTTTTGTCAATAATTGTGTAACGATCAGATATCATCCTCGATCTGTCCTGTTTCTCCAACATAAAACCCCCAATATGACATATAGTGCACAGGATTATGTACACCACATTGGAAGAGGAACCTGTGAATGTCCCAGGAATCTTATAGTCTTGCTATGCGGTGGGATCTGTATCTGGTTTTTGGTCTCTACTAGTGATGGGCAGACCCGGACTGTAAAAGTACGGATCCGTGCGGTTTCAAAGGTGCCCAGGTGTTTTGATCCGGATCCGGTACTCGAGAAAATAAAAAAATAAACGAAAAATAAAGAAAATAAGAATGAAGCAAGCGCTTTATACTTACCAAGCTCCGTCGCAGCTGTATACGGCTCCTGCGGCCTCTCCTTCACTTCCTCAGCCGCTCATGCATATGCATTACTTTCCCCGCCCACTGGCCAGCCTGAATTCTATGATTGGTTGCATGGAGACAGGCTGGGGGCACGTATGACTGCAACCAATCTCGGGGGTCTGTACTTCCCTGATATATTTTATAGGGTGCGTTTACACGAGTCGTATGACTCGCACGAGTATCGGATTGTATCACCTGCACGGCCGCACACTATCCGGACAGGAGCGCCTCAGCTGCATAGAAATGCATGCAGCTGACCCGCTCCTGTCAGGAGAGTGTGCGGCTCTGATGGGTGATGTGATCCGACACTTGTGCGAGTCATATGGCTCATGTGAGCGCACCCATATACTGAGTATATAACCGCAGGAGCTGGCACCGCTGATCTCGGGGGTCTGTAGCTCCCTGATGTGTTCTATATACCTTCTATATTTTTGCTGTGGTTTTGTACCAGGAGGTGCACATTTGATTTTGAAATGGTCTGCACCAGATTTCAGCACCAAATTTGCACCTCCTGGAAGAAAAAAACGTTTATTTTTGCATTTTTGGGCCAAGAGATGCAAATTTGGTGATAAAATTTTGAAACTATCTTCATGCACCCAATCTACACCTCGCGCGAATCCCTCGGAAGTGTGACACCGGGCTTATTTTGATACACAGCCAAGATAAAGCCCAACAGCTGGTGGCTGCAGCCGTGGACTTTCTCTGTGCTGGGAGCTGCAGTTGTGGGCTTTATCTGTGCTGGGGTCCGCAGCCGTGGGCTTTATCTGTGCTGGGGGCTGCAGCCGTGGGCTTTATCTGTGCTGGGGGGCTACAGCCGGGGGCTTTATCTGTGCTGGGGGCCACAGCTGTGGGCTTTATCTGACTAAAGAATGTATGTCTGGAACACCAATGGTGTGAACAGGGTGCAAGACTCAAAAATATACAACTAAACAATAGGATAAAGAGTTGCACACCAGTCACAATGTATAGGGGAATAATGAAAAGCATAACTGCTATATGAATACTAGACTGAAAAATACAATGGACTATCTGAAATAAGTGAAAAACATGAAAATGGTATCTGCATAACTGCTATGAAAAATAGAAATGAGAGATATTTAGCCATTGTATTGATCAATGCAAAGGAGCCCCAAAACCAAACGCCAAGGTAATCTCTATTTTTGGGGTCCCTAACCTATGTGTAACCTCACCTGCAGTTAAAAAACTTGCTCTGTATGGGAAGCAAGGGACCAAGCTATATATGTGTGAAATAAGAGACATGGCTATGGGTGGGGCAGGGTTCTCAGACAAAAAGTGCATACTAACTAAAGAATGTATGTCTGGAACACCAATGGTGTGAACAGGGTGCAAGACTCAAAAATATACAACTAAACAATAGGATAAAGAGTTGCACACCAGTCACAATGTATAGGGGAATAATGAAAAGCATAACTGCTATATGAATACTAGACTGAAAAATACAATGGACTATCTGAAATAAGTGAAAAACATGAAAATGGTATCTGCATAACTGCTATGAAAAATAGAAATGAGAGATATTTAGCCATTGTATTGATCAATGCAAAGGAGCCCCAAAACCAAACGCCAAGGTAATCTCTATTTTTGGGGTCCCTAACCTATGTGTAACCTCACCTGCAGTTAAAAAAACTTGCTCTGTATGGGAAGCAAGGGACCAAGCTATATATGTGTGAAATAAGAGACATGGCTATGGGTGGGGCAGGGTTCTCAGACAAAAAGTGCATACTAACTAAGTTTTTTAACTGCAGGTGAGGTTACACATAGGTTAGGGACCCCAAAAATAGAGTTTACCTTGGCGTTTGGTTTTGGGGCTCCTTTGCATTGATCAATACAATGGCTAAATATCTCTCATTTCTATTTTTCATAGCAGTTATGCAGATACCATTTTCATGTTTTTCACTTATTTCAGATAGTCCATTGTATTTTTCAGTCTAGTATTCATATAGCAGTTATGCTTTTCATTATTCCCCTATACATTGTGACTGGTGTGCAACTCTTTATCCTGTTGTTTAGTTGTATATTTTTGAGTCTTGCACCCTGTTCACACCATTGGTGTTCCAGACATACATTCTTTAGTTAGTATGCACTTTTTGTCTGAGAACCCTGCCCCACCCATAGCCATGTCTCTTATTTCACACATATATAGCTTGGTCCCTTGCTTCCCATACAGAGCAAGTTTTTTAACTGCAGGTGAGGTTACACATAGGTTAGGGACCCCAAAAATAGAGTTTACCTTGGCGTTTGGTTTTGGGGCTCCTTTGCATTGATCAATACAATGGCTAAATATCTCTCATTTCTATTTTTCATAGCAGTTATGCAGATACCATTTTCATGTTTTTCACTTATTTCAGATAGTCCATTGTATTTTTCAGTCTAGTATTCATATAGCAGTTATGCTTTTCATTATTCCCCTATACATTGTGACTGGTGTGCAACTCTTTATCCTATTGTTTAGTGGGCTTTATCTGTGCTGGGGGCTGAAGCCGTGGGCTTTATCTGTGCTGGGGCCCGCAGCCGTGGGCTTTATCTGTGCTGGGGGCTGCAGCCTTGGGCTTTATCTGTGCTGGGGGGCTACAGCCGGGGGCTTTTTCTGTGCTGGGGGCCACAGCTGTGGGCTTTATCTGTGCTGGGGGCTGAAGCCGTGGGCTTTATCTGTGCAGGGGGCTGCAGCCGTGGGCTTTATCTGTGCAGGGGGCTGCAGCCGTGGGCTTTATCTGTGCTGGGGGCTGCAGCCGTGGGCTTTATCGGTGCTGGGGGCTGCAGCCGTGGGCTTTATCTGTGCTGGGGGGCTACAGTCGGGGGCTTTATCTGTGCTGGGGGCCACAGCTGTGGGCTTTATCTGTGCTGGGGGCTGAAGCCGTGGGCTTTATCTGTGCTGGGGGCTGAAGCCATGGGCTTTATCTCTGCTGGGAGCTGCAGTCGTGGGCTTTATCTGTGCTGAGGGTCGCAGATGTGGGTTTTATCTGTGCTGGGGGCTGCAGCCGTGGCCCTTATCTGTGCAGGGGGCTGCAGCCGTGGGCTCTGTGCTGGGGGCCGCAACTGTGGGCTTTATCTGTGCTGAGGGTCACAGACGTGGGCTGTATCTGTGCAGGGGGCTGCAGCCGTGGGCTTTATCTGTGCTGGGGGCTGCAGCCGTGGGCTTTATCGGTGCTGGGGGCTGCAGCCGTGGGCTTTATCTGTGCTGGGGGCTACAGCCGGGGGCTTTATCTGTGCTGGGGGGCTACAGCCGGGGGCTTTATCTGTGCTGGGGGCCGCAGCTGTGGGCTTTATCTGGGCTGGGGGCTGCAGCCGTGGGCTTTATCTGGGCTGGGGGCCGCAGCCGTGGGCTTTATCTGGGCTGGAGGCCGAAGCCGTGGGCTTTATCTGGGCTGGAGGCCGAAGCCGTGGGCTTTATCTGAGCTGGGGGCCGCAGCCGTGGGCTTTATCTGGGCTGAGGGTCACACCTGTGGGCTTTATCTGGGCTGGGAGCCGCAGCCGTGGGCTTTATCTGTGCTGGGAGCTGCAGCAGTGGGCTTTATCTGTGCTGAGGGTCGCAGACGTGGGCTTTATCTGTACTGGGGGCTGAAGCCGTGGGCTTTATCTGTGCTGGGAGCTGCAGCCGTTGGCTTTATCTGTGCAGGGAGCCGCAGCCGTGGGCTTTATCTGGGCTGGAGGCCGAAGCCGTGGGCTTTATCTGGGCTGGAGGCCGAAGCCGTGGGCTTTATCTGAGCTGGGGGCCGCAGCCGTGGGCTTTATCTGGGCTGAGGGTCACACCTGTGGGCTTTATCTGGGCTGGGAGCCGCAGCCGTGGGCTTTATCTGTGCTGGGAGCTGCAGCAGTGGGCTTTATCTGTGCTGAGGGTCGCAGACGTGGGCTTTATCTGTGCTGGGAGCTGCAGCCGTGGGCTTTATCTGTGCAGGGAGCCGCAGCTATGGGCCGCAGCTGTGGGCTTTATCTGTGCAGGGAGCCGCAGCCGTGGGCTTTATCACCTTCCTCCATAAGTAAAGATGTTTTGCCATACTTTATCAGCAGACATTTCAGTTTATATCCAACAAGAGAGAATGTATGAAATAAAGTGAGGGCGCTATGAATAACAACAAAAAAAACAAGAGAATCTGACATGTAAGGGCTGGTGCTGTACATAACAAGGGAGGGCACTATGTAATGAAGGCTGGTAATATACTGTACATAATAAGAGAGACTATGTAACATATATACACACACTCACTATATATAATTAGTTGTAGCTGGGTCACAATAAAAGAGAAGGGGTGAAGCTGTCAGTGTGCGCCCTGTGTGCAGTACTCATATATGATCCCCATCGTACATACATACCACAGTCCGGGATGCTAGCTCTGAAATTGATGATGATTCCAAAGTGGCGGCATTTGTGGGCATAGTGCGCTAGGGCCGAGCAGAGGCACACTCCTCCACACTTGCATGTGTCTCTCCTGCACTGTTCATAGTATGACACAGGACTCAGGTAAGGGTGGCACGGAGCGAAGAGCTCCCGGCTGACAACACTGCAGCTTTCTGCGGCATACGAGGCTGAAGGGACATAGGGTGAAGATAAGAGATAGGGATTATTGTAGAAATAAGGCCCCCCTTCTGCTCTGCCAATGATAATATCCACATACCTGCCTGAAGGTGAACATCACACGGGTCAAGGGGGGAAGGAAGGTATTCATTTCCGCAGGTGGAGGACATTTTCCATGCATTTCCAAACAGCTGTGGAGTACTCTCCGGAACTCCAGCTGGAGAGCTAATGGAAGGTAGGACATGAACAAGTCAGTGACATCTAAACTCTGACCAAACTGCCTGAATATATAAACACCATGTACCATACACACCATAAATATACATTCCTCCACACTGAAACTGCGACTCCAAGAAACAAAAGGTGGAGAATCATGGAAATTACATCATTTGCAAATAAGGAACAAATGGAAACAATATTCAAAACATCTCCATTTATTCAGTCTGGAATATGAGCGCCAAATGCAGAAATCCGGGCATTTCCAGCCTCGGCTGCCATCACTGAGGTCATTAATGGTCATCTGAGGAAGATTCCACCCTGAATGCCCTTGTACAAACCATAAGGATCCGCTGATTCTGCGTAATCACTGACTGATGAGGTCCTTGATGTGCTCAACCAGGATAACTTCAGAGACGCTGCAGCCACTGGAGCAGGTTTAGGCCCTGTTGTCGGCTCACAGTAGCATGAGGAACATGCGGCCTGCCATGGCTGTTGCATATGGGCTCCTGGGACACTGTCACGCTTTTGCGTTATGGTATCTTCGCGGCATTGCTCGTATCTGGTTTCAAGTTCGATTTTCATATCGCCCACACCTGTTACTTGCCGCATGTGATCTTTACACAACAATTTTATCCAGCCCACTTTTGGAGTTTTGTGTGAAATTTTGCCCAATTTGCCTTTTTTCTCCATTTTTTGTTCTATTATTCCAATACAAACAAAGGAAATAAACGTGTATAACAAAACAGGTGTGATTGTAATAATTCTATGGGGGAAATACCCCATATTCTGGAAAAATTTCAAGGGTACCAACTAGTGAAGCACAAACCCGAACTGTAAAAGTCCAGATCTGTGCGGGACACCTAGTGTCCATGCACCGACCCTGGGGCCGCAGTTCTCAGGGAACTCTGTGTAACTGTAATGCTGCCACCAGGGGGAGCCAGAGCTCTGTAGCATAATACACTACACAGAGCAATGAGAACCAGGAAGTGAATGCACAGCGTTCTCATGCATTACCTCAAAGCACAGCTGAGAAGCAGAGCTGCAGAGCATGCAAGGAATAGTCACACAGGCTGGGTCAAACACCGTACGGGCAGAAGCAGGACCGGAGGGACGAGCAAAAGCGGAGTCAAAGTCAGGCCAAGGTCAGTACCGGAGGAAGCAACCGAGTGGGGAAATAGGAGAGAAGACAGAGGACAGGAGGGACGACCAGGGGATGGAACACAGACAAGGGCACGGGGGCACAGAAACAGACAGATCAGGATATCACTCACAGGACCAGCAATCACAGGCAAAGCAGTGCTAAGCTTAGAGCCGGCACTGGTTCACTGGAAATGCCAGCTTTTAAGGCATCCAGGGTCTCGAAGTGAGGCTCGAGAGAAGGCTCCGCCCCCTAGCCATGTGGACAGGGAGGCGAACAATGACAGTAACTATACGGATCCGGCCACCCAGATCTGTGCGGGATACCTAGTGTCCATGCACCGACCCTGGGGCTGGAGTTCTCAGGGAACTCTGTGTAACTATCCGGATCCGGCCTCCCAGATCTGTGCGGGATACCTAGTGTCCATGCACTGACCCTGGGGCTGAAGCTCTCAGTGAACTCTGTGTACCTATCCGAATCGGGCCACTCAGATCTGTGCGAGATACCAAGTGTCCATGCACTGATCCTGGGGTCGAAGCGCTCAGTGATCTCTGTGTAACTATCCGGATCCGGCCTCCCAGATCTGTGCGGCATTCCTAGTGTCCATGCACTGACCCTGGGGCTGAAGCTCTCAGTGAACTCTGTGTAACTATCCGAATCCGGCCACCCAGATCTGTGCGGGATACCTAGTGTCCATTCACTGACCCTGGGGCCGGAGTTCTCAGGGAACTCTGTGTAACTATCCGGATGCGGCTGTGACGCCCCTGGACTATCAGGTCGTTACAGGGTATTGTACAATCTGCCCTCCCGTGCAATATCCACCTCCTTCTTGGTTATGGGTCCCCAACTAAATGGTGTTGCCTACAACAGCTAATAAAATCCTAGGAACACTCTACACCGCACCTACCAGACACATCAGTGGACGGCCTGAGTGGAATAGGGTCGCCCACTTAGGGGGTTGGTAAGGGGAGGTCAGGAGTGTCAGGAGTGCCAGAAGGAGTGGAAGTAGTTTGGAAGTGAAGGAGAGAGGAGGTCAGGAGCAGGTCTCCTAGGAACTATCTAGGTAGCAGACGGTGGTCTGGGCCTAGAGGAGCTGGACCTCCGGTGGCAGGGGATCGTGACAAGGGGCACCGAACTGTCAAGGAGGACAGCCGGCGGCCTTGTACCATCACCGGGCTGGGACCAGGGCACGATGGGTACGTGGACCCTAGGTCAGGGAGTAGCTTCAGGCAACCTGACAATTTACCCGGCGAGAACGGAGCCTTCAAGATCCGCTCTCCACCTGCTCCAAAATCGGGGTACTAGCGCAACAAGGGGGATAGGACTTTCCACTAAAATGGTCCAGAAAATCCCAAGCGTGAACCCTGAGAGTAAGCTCCCACAGTTAGCCACACTGGGGAGCGGGACCCGACTAGTTCCATACTACCGGGACCACTAGAGAAGTGAACTTAGTGCCAGGAGGAAGGTCACGGATCACCAGGCAGCACCAGTGGGGACGGGAACAGAACTAGCTCCCCTCAGCGGCAGTGGTATACAGAACTTTGGTTTATCCAGTTGTCAGTGTCAACTTACTGGACTGAGTGAGTATGAAAGTGACCCCCTTCACACTCGACGGCACTTCCCCCTCATCATCACCGAGTCCCGGGGCATTCCCCTTACCCGTGGAGGGTTCAACACCTGGCTGCACCATTCCATCGCACCTGGGTACTCCCAACTGCAGCGGTGGTACTCCATATTACCACATACCACAGGTGGCATCACAAACTCTAGACACAATCCCCTGTAAATACCCCCTTCATTTGACTGGCCGCACAACCCCCGGGTCTGGACACCCCTCGAGCCACCGCGGATCCGAGCAGCCCGGCTGCTGGCGCGGGGGCAGCACACGGCCACCCAGGTAATTAAAAAAAAAATAATTGCACTGGCTGCCCATATATCAAATTGCTTGTTCTCACCCACAAAGCTCTCCACACTGCGGCACCCCCTACATCTCTACCCTCATCTCTGTCTATCACCTACCCGTCCTCTCCACAGCACAGCACCTCCTACATCTCCTCCTCATCTCTGTTTATCACCACATAGCTCTCCACAGTGCAGCGCCCCCTACATCTCCACCTCCTCTCTATCACCACAAAGCTCTCCACAGTGCGGCACCCCCTACATCTCCACCTCCTCTCTATCACCACGAAGCTCTCCACAGTGCAGCACCCCCTACATCTCCACCCTCCTCTCTGTCTATCACCACAAAGCTCTCCACAGTGTGGCACCCCCTACATCTCCACCCTCCTCTCTGTCTATCACCACAAAGCTCTCCACAGTGCGGCACCCCCTACATCTCCACCCTCCTCTCTGTCTATCACCACAAAGCTCTCCACAGTGCGGCACCCCCTACATCTCCTCCTCATCTCTGTCTATCACCACAAAGCTCTCCACAGTGCGGCACTCCCTACATCTCCACCTCATCTGTCTATCACCACAAAGCTCTCCACAGTGCAGCACCCCCTACATCTCCACCTCCTCTCTATCACCACAAAGCTCTCCACAGTGCGGCACCCCCTACATCTCCACCTCATCTCTGTCTATCACCACAAAGCTCTCCACAGTGCGGCACTCCCTACATCTCCACCCTCCTCTCTGTCTATCACCAATAAAGCTCTCCACAGTGCGGCACCCCCTACATCTCCTCCTCATCTCTGTCTATCACCACAAAGCTCTCCACAGTGCGGCACCCCCTACATCTCCACCTCATCTCTATCACCACAAAGCTCTCCACAGTGCAGCACCCCCTACATCTCCTCCTCATCTCTATCACCACAAAGCTCTCCACAGTGCAGCACCCCCTACATCTCCACCCTCATCTCTGTCAATCACCAGAAAGCTCTCCACAGTGAGGCACCCCCTACATCTCCTCCTCATTTCTGTCTATCAACAGAAAGCTCTCCACAGTGCAGCACCCCCTACATCTCCACCCTCATCTCTGTCTATCACCACAAAGCTCTCCACAGTGCGGCACCCCCTACATCTCCACCCTCCTCTCTGTCTATCACCACAAAGCTCTCCACAGTGTGGCACCCCCTACATCTCTGTCTATCACCACAAAGCTCTCCACAGTGCGGCACCCCCTACATCTCCACCTCATCTCTATCACCACAAAGCTCTCCACAGTGCAGCACCCCCTACATCTCCTCCTCATCTCTATCAGCAGAAAGCTCTCCACAGTGCAGCACCCCCTACATCTCCACCCTCCTCTCTGTCTATCACCACAAAGCTCTCCACAGTGCAGCACCCCCTACATCTCCACCTCATCTCTGTCTATCACCACAAAGCTCTCCACAGTGCAGCACCCCCTACATCTCCACCCTCCTCTCTGTCTATCACCACAAAGCACTCCACAGTGCGGCACCCCCTATATCTCCTCCTCATCTCTGTCTATCAACAGAAAGCTCTCCACAGTGCAGCACCCCCTACATCTCCTCTCTGTCTATCACCACAAAGCTCTCCACAGTGCAGCACCCCCTACATCTCCACCCTCATCTCTGTCAATCACCAGAAAGCTCTCCACAGTGAGGCACCCCCTACATCTCCTCCTCATTTCTGTCTATCAACAGAAAGCTCTCCACAGTGCAGCACCCCCTACATCTCCACCCTCATCTCTGTCTACCACCACAAAGCTCTCCACAGTGCGGCACCCCCTACATCTGCACCCTCCTCTGTCTATCACCACAAAGCTCTCCACAGTGCAGCACCCCCTACATCTCCCCCACATCTCTGTCTATCACCACAAAGCTCTCCACAGTGCTGCACCCCCTACATCTCCACCCTCCTCTCTGTCTATCACCACAAAGCTCTCCACAGTGCGGCACCCCCTACATCTCCACCCTCATCTCTGTCAATCACCAGAAAGCTCTCCACAGTGAGGCACCCCCTACATCTCCTCCTCATTTCTGTCTATCAACAGAAAGCTCTCCACAGTGCAGCACCCCCTACATCTCCACCCTCATCTCTGTCTACCACCACAAAGCTCTCCACAGTGCGGCACCCCCTAACATCTCCACCCTCATCTCTGTCTATCACCTACCCGTCCTCTCCACAGTGCAGCACCCCCTACATCTCCACCCTCATCTGTCTATCACCACAAAGCTCTCCACAGTGCGGCACCCCCCCCTACATCTCCACCCTCATCTGTCTATCACCACAAAGCTCTCCACAGTGCAGCACCCCCTACATCTCCACCTCATCTCTGTCTATCACCACAAAGCTCTCCACAGTGCGGCACCCCCTACATCTCCTCCTCCTCATCTCTGTCTATATCCACAAAGCTCTCCACAGTGCGGCACCCCTACATCTCCACCCTCATCTCTGTCTATCACCTCCCAGTCCTCTCCACAGGGCAGCACCCCCTACATCTCCACATTCATCTCTGTCTATTACCCTACCCATTCTCTATGCTCTGCAAACGACTTTCGACTAACATCCACACTAATCCGAACCTCCCACTCCTGGATCCAAGACTTTTTCCGAGTTGCACCAATCCTCTGGAATGCTCTACCCCAAGAAACTAGGATGAATCACAACTTACTCAGCTTCAGATGCTCCCTAAAAACACATCTTTTTTGGGTGGCCTTTCACACTCCCTAATTGAAGTCAATTCATATAGTCCCTCCACAACATACAACATAACTCCCTGTCAGACTCCACTGCAGCCAAAAGCATCTAAAAATTTGCTGACAACTGGTTCAGGCAGCCATTATCTATCCCCCATTTCTTTGAGATGGCTGGATTGTCATTGTAAATAAGTTCCTGTACCTTGTCCCCCCCACCTAATTGTAGATTGTAAGCTCAACAAGCAGGGTTGTCTTTTTTGCACTAATTATTGTATTTTCTATAACTGTCACTTGCTTGTACATGAACCTCTGAATTGTAAAAGCGCTGCGGAATATGTTGGCGCGATAAAAAAAAAAAAGATTATTATTATGATATCCAGCCATGATAAAGCCGGCAGCTGGTGGCTGGTATTCTCAGGCTGGAAAGGCCCATCACATTACAAAAAGGAAAAAGAGGGGGGATTAAGCTCACCCATTCCAAGTCCATTAATAGTGGTCAGTGCACGGGCAAACAACAGGCCGGCTCCTGAGTAGTGGTTACAACAGAATTCAAGAAAGGGGTTGTCCAGCACCATCCGATTTGACTTTTTAATCCACGTCAGACTTCTTCATTTCATAAGAAATAACTGTTATTGTGCATATTTAAAATCATGCTTAAAACATGTCTTGTCTTGCTATGAGTAAGAGCTCTTAGGAGCTTGAAATGCGTAAGACAAGACATGTGTTTTTAAGCATGATTTTAAATATGTACAATAACAGTTACTTCTTATGAAATGAAGAAGTCTGACGTGGATGGAAAGGCCCATGGTTATTGGGAACACCAGCTTAAAAATAGCAGATTGTTTGAGGGCAGAAAGGAGCACAGAAGAGATGGGCTGTGGGAAGAACACCAAAGAGATGGCCTGAAGGCTGAGAGAAGCACTGAAGAGATGGCCTGCAGGCCGAGAGGAGCACAGAAGAGATGGCCTGTGGGAAGAACACCAAAGAGATGGCCTAAAGGCTGAGAGAAGCACTGAAGAGATGGCCTGCAGGCCGAGAGGAGCACAGAAGAGATGGCCTGTGGGAAGAACACCAAAGAGATGGCCTGAAGGCTGAGAGAAGCACTGAAGAGATGGCCTGCAGGCCGAGAGGAGCACTGAAGAGATGGCCTGTGGGAAGAACACCAAAGAGATGGCCTGAAGGCTGAGAGAAGCACTGAAGAGATGGCCTGCAGGCCGAGAGGAGCACAGAAGAGATGGCCTGTGGGAAGAACACCAAAGAGATGGCCAGAAGGCCGAGAGAAGCACTGAAGAGATGGCCTGCAGGCCGAGAGGAGCACTGAAGAGATGGCCTGAGGGCAGAGAGGAAACAAGAGATTGCCTGAGAGTAGAGAGGAAACACAAGAAATTGCCTGAGAGCAGAGAGGAGCACAGAAGTGATGGACCGTGGGAAGAGCACTGAAGAGATGGCCTAAGGGCTGAGAGGAGCACAGAAGAGATGGCTTGAGGGCAGACAGGAATGCCAATTAAACAGCCTGAGGGCAAAGAGGAGCAAAGAGATGGCCTGTGGGAAGATCACTGAAGAGATGGCCTGGGGGCAGACAGGAGCACTGTAAAGATGGCCTGCAGGCAGAGAGGAGCAGTGAAGAGATGACCTGAGGGCACTGGTGAGCACTGAGGAGATGGCCTGTGGGCGGAGAGGAACATTATAGAGATGGCCTGAAGGCAGAGAGGAGCACTGAAGAGATTGCTGGAGGACAGAGAGGAGCACTGAAGTGATGGCCTTAGTGCAGAAAGGAAACACTGAGAGGGTCTGCAGGAAAAAAGGAAACACTGAAAACATGGAACACTAAACAGATGGCTTAAGGGAAGACAAGAATGCCAAAGAGATGGCCTGACAGAAGACAGGAGCGCAGAGGACACTGCCTTAGAACATATAGGAACCCAGAGGAGATTGCCTGAGAGCAGATATGACCTGAGGAAACAGTCTGAGGGCAGATAGAAATGCAGAGGAGATAGCCTTAATGCAGAGAGATCCTGAGAAGATGGCCAGAGAGGAGCACTGAAGAGACGGCCTGAGGACAGGAAGAAATGCCGAAAATACGGCATGAAAGCAGAGAGGAATGCTGAAGAGACAGCCTAACAGCAAATAGGAACACCAAAGAAGTGGCCTAAGGGCAGGCAGGAATGCCAAAGAGCCGGTCTGAGGGCAAAGAGGAGCATTGAAGAGATTGCCTGATGGCAGAGAGGATTGCCAAACACATGGTTTGAGGGAAGACAAGAATGCTGAAAAAACGGCCTTAGGCGGGCTTTGCACACTACGACATTGCAGGTGCGATGTCGGTGGGGTCCAATCGAAAGTGATGCACATCCGGCGTCGCAGTCGATATCGTAGTGTGCAAATCCTTTTTGATACAATTAACAAGCGCAAAAGCGTTGTTATCGTATCATCGGTGTAGGGTCCGACATTTCCATAATGCAGCGACAGGTACGATGTAGTTCCTCGTTCCTGTGGCAGCACACATCTGTGTATGAAGCTGCAGGAGCGAGGAACATTTCTTACCTGCGTCCTGGCTGCAATGCAGAAGGTAGGAGGTGGGCGGGATGTTTACATCCTGCTCATCTCCGCCCCTCCGCTGCTATTGGCCGCCTGCCGTGTGACGTCGCTGTGACGCCGCACGACCCGCCCCCTTAGGAAGGAGGTGGATCGCCGGCCAGAGCGACGTCGCAGGGCAGGTGAGTGCATATGAAGCTGCCGTAGGGATAATGTTCGCTACGCCAGCAATCACAAGATATCGCTGCTGCGACGGGGGCGGGGACTATCGCGCTCGACATCGCAGCATCGGCTTGCGATGTCGTAGTGTGCAAAGTACCCCTTAGGCTATGTGCGCACTAGAAAGTGCCTTTTTCTTAAGAAAAAACTCGACTCTCTGAAAGAATCCCGCACCCGCGGTAAACACCACGGTAAAACCGCTCCCGCGCTTTTTGCCGTAATTTGCCACGGATTTAACGTGGATTTACTGCGGATTTACCGCAAGTTGGTCCCCGTGGATTTTTACCATTATCTATGGCAAAAAACTGCAGGTACCTGCGGAAAAGAAGTGACATGCAGATTAATTCCGCAGTGGAAAATCTGCGGGTATAAAAAAACGCAGTGTGCGCACAGCATTTTTTAAAACCCATAGGTTTTGCTGGGGAATTGACTGCAGCAATGTTAGACACATTTTCTGCAGCAAATCCACGGCAAATCTGCGGCAAAATCCGTGGTAAATGCGCAGCGTGCGCACAGGGCCGTAAGGACAGAGAAGCATTCTAAATGAGAAACCCTGATGAGGAACATAGAGGAACACTGTGGAGGCGGTCTGAATGCAGAGACAACCTGAGGAAAGACAACCTGAGGAAATGGCCTGAGGGCGGAGAGGAACGCTGAAAGAAAGTCTGAGGGAAAGGAAAAATTCTGAGAAGGGCTTATGCCGGCGTCACACGGGACGATCTATCGTGCGATCGCACAAGCGATCGTACCCGCCCCCGTCGTTTGTGCGTCACGGGCAATTAGTTGCCCGTGGTGCACAAAGTCGGTCACCCCCGTCACACGCACTTACCTGCTGAACAACATCGCTGTGGGCGGCGAACATCCACTTCCTGAAGGGGGAGGGACGTTCGGCGTCACAGCGACGTCACACAGCAGCCGGCCAATAGAAGCGGAGGGGCAGAGATGATCGGGAAGTAACATCCCGCCCACCTCTTTCCTTCCGCATTGTCGGCGGGACGCAGGTAAGCTGTGTTCGTCGTTCCCGTGGTGTCACACGAAGCGATGTGTGCTGCCACGGGAACGATGAACAACCGGAGCACAGAAGGAGGACCGACTTTTTGAAAATGAACGACGTGTCAACGAGCAACGATAAGGTAAGTATTTTTGCTCGTTCACCGTCGTTCCTAGGTGTCACACAGTACGATATGTCTAACGATGCCGGATGTGCGTCACTAACGACGTGACCCCGCCGACATATCACCCGATATATCTTACCGTGTGACGCCGGCATTAGGGCAAACAGGAGTGCTGAGTAGAGATGAGCGAACCGGTCGCGGTTCGGCTCGAGGTTGGTTCGCCGAACGGACCTCCCGTTCGAGTTCGGTTCGTCGAACGTTTGACGAACCGAACTCGAACTGCATAGGAAACAATGGCAGGCAATCACAAACACAGAAAAACACCTAGAAAACACCCTCAAAGGTGTCCAAAAGGTCACAAACAACTCACAACACATGGGAAAGTGACAAGGACATATACTCATGCGAAAACAAAAGAGCTGGACAAGGAAAAAGAGGAGGACACACAGATATATGAGTATATGCAAGGAAACATCGATTCCATTAATGTGCAACTTGAGCCCTGCTCATTCTTGGCTTCCAATCTTGATAAATTGCCTGAGCTCGCCACGTACGTCTTGGGGATCTTGTCGTGTCCTGCAGCCAGCGTTCTCTCGGAACCTGTCTTCAGTGCTGCTGTGGGTCTGCTGGCAGATAAGCACACGTGTCTGTCCACTGACAATGTGGACATGGCTCTCAGAGGACTTTTCTTCCCCTGGGTCAGCCAGGGGACGGGAAAGGCACGCGTATTTTTGAGAGTGCTTCATGCAAAGCATCTTTTTCTTTTTCAAAAGGGAGCTCAACCGATGCCAGTCAAGTGGGGTGTGTGTGGCCCAGTGAGTGGAAACGAGGGAGACTGTGGTTGGAGTCCCCTCGCTGTGTCTCTAAAAGAACCAAGATGAACAAGTCATGGCTCTCAGAGGACTTTTCTTCCCCTGGGTCAGCCAGGGGACGGGAAAGGCACGCGTATTTTTGAGAGTGCTTCATGCAAAGCATCTTTTTCTTTTTCAAAAGGGAGCTCAACCGATGCCAGTCAAGTGGGGTGTGTGTGGCCCAGTGAGTGGAAACGAGGGAGACTGTGGTTGGAGTCCCCTCGCTGTGTCTCTAAAAGAACCAAGATGAACAAGTCATGGCTCTCAGAGGACTTTTCTTCCCCTGGGTCAGCCAGGGGACGGGAAAGGCACGCGTATTTTTGAGAGTGCTTCATGCAAAGCATCTTTTTCTTTTTCAAAAGGGGGCTCAACCGATGCCAGTCAAGTGGGGTGTGTGTGGCCCAGTTAGTGGCAACGAAGGAGACTGTGGTTGGAGTCCCCTCGCTGTGTTTCTAAAAGACCCAAAATGAACAAATCATGGCTCTCAGAGGACTTTTCTTCCCCTGGGTCAGCCAGGGGACGGGAAAGGCACGCGTATTTTTGAGAGTGCTTCATGCAAAGCATCTTTTTCTTTTTCAAAAGGGAGCTCAACCGATGCCAGTCAAGTGGGGTGTGTGTGGCCCAGTGAGTGGCAACGAGGGAGACTGTGGTTGGAGTCCCCTCGCTGTGTCTCTAAAAGAACCAAGATGAACAAGTCATGGCTCTCAGAGGACTTTTCTTCCCCTGGGTCAGCCAGGGGACGGGAAAGGCACGCGTATTTTTGAGAGTGCTTCATGCAAAGCATCTTTTTCTTTTTCAAAAGGGAGCTCAACCGATGCCAGTCAAGTGGGGTGTGTGTGGCCCAGTGAGTGGAAACGAGGGAGACTGTGGTTGGAGTCCCCTCGCTGTGTCTCTAAAAGAACCAAGATGAACAAGTCATGGCTCTCAGAGGACTTTTCTTCCCCTGGGTCAGCCAGGGGACGGGAAAGGCACGCGTATTTTTGAGAGTGCTTCATGCAAAGCATCTTTTTCTTTTTCAAAAGGGAGCTCAACCGATGCCAGTCGAGTGGGGTGTGTGTGGCCCAGTGAGTGGCAACCAGGGAGACTGTGGTTGGAGTCCCCTCGCTGTGTCTCTAAAAGAACCAAGATGAACAAGTCATGGCTCTCAGAGGACTTTTCTTCCCCTGGGTCAGCCAGGGGACGGGAAAGGCACGCGTATTTTTGAGAGTGCTTCATGCAAAGCATCTTTTTCTTTTTCAAAAGGGAGCTCAACCGATGCCAGTCAAGTGGGGTGTGTGTGGCCCAGTGAGTGGCAACGAAGGAGACTGTGGTTGGAGTCCCCTCGCTGTGTTTCTAAAAGACCCAAAATGAACAAATCATGGCTCTCAGAGGACTTTTCTTCCCCTGGGTCAGCCAGGGGACGGGAAAGGCACGCGTATTTTTGAGAGTGCTTCATGCAAAGCATCTTTTTCTTTTTCAAAAGGGGGCTCAACCGATGCCAGTCAAGTGGGGTGTGTGTGGCCCAGTTAGTGGAAACGAGGGAGACTGTGGTTGGAGTCCCCTCGCTGTGTCTCTAAAAGAACCAAGATGAACAAGTCATGGCTCTCAGAGGACTTTTCTTCCCCTGGGTCAGCCAGGGGACGGGAAAGGCACGCGTATTTTTGAGAGTGCTTCATGCAAAGCATCTTTTTCTTTTTCAAAAGGGAGCTCAACCGATGCCAGTCAAGTGGGGTGTGTGTGGCCCAGTGAGTGTAAACGAGGGAGACTGTGGTTGGAGTCCCCTCGCTGTGTTATACATGCTTTTAGAAGGGCATGACATGGCTTGGAGGTTGACTTTCATAAAATGCAAACTGTTGGCTACCAAAATGCTGCCTTTCCAACAACTGTGGTTATAGGCAATGAGGAACATACTGATGAAGATGAGACGCAGATACCCGATTGGGATGACAACTTAAATATTCGGTCAGGGCAAGAAGAGGCTCGGTCTGAGGGGGAGGGGAGTGCAAACACAACAATTGATGATGAAGTTCTAGATCCCACCTACTGTCAACCCCCAGTCAGGCACTCGAGGAGGTCAACAGAGGCGGTGGAGGAGGATGCAACCGACGACGAAATTACCTTGCGCCTTCCTGGACAGAGTCGGAGCACTGGTAGCACGTCTACAACTGCATCCTCAGCCACCACTCTGCCTATGAGCATTATTCGGGGTGCATCAACAGGTCGCATGGCCTCTAAGCCTTGCCTAGCCTGTTCCTTTTTTGACATAGAAAAAGATCGCCCAAATCATGTGATATGTAAAATTTGTCATGATTCTCTTAGTAGAGGTCAAAACCTCAGCAGTTTGACAACTTCTTCCATGAATCGTCACATGAATAAATATCATAGGTCCCGGTGGGAAGCTCACTGTGCTGCAATGCGGCCTAGCGGAGCGAACCATCCACCGCCCGCCCCTTCCAGTGCATCCGCGCGCTCTTCATCTTCTAGGACTGTGGGGACAGCTGTCACACCTGTTTTTCCACGCAAAACTTCCACCACTGTAACCGCAACAGGCAGTTTGCTTGGTAGGTCGTCAGTTGGTTTGGAAGGGGAAACAAGTGAGTGTGTACAGCTCTCTCAGACATCGATAGCACCTACGTTGGATGAAGGCAACATCATGTCTCCGCCTGCACTTTCCTCACAAACCTGCATTTTTCCAGGGACACCCTACTCAACACCGTCTACACACAGCAGCCAGATCTCTGTCCCTCAGATGTGGTCAAATAAAAGGCCACTTCCTCCGACCCATGACAAAGCTAAGAGGTTGACTCTATCCCTCTGTAAGCTGTTGGCTACCGAAATGCTGCCTTTCCGCCTAGTGGACACACAGGATTTTAGAGACCTTATGTCTGTCGCTGTGCCCCAGTACCAGATGCCTAGTCGCCACTACTTCTCTAAGAAAGGTGTGCCCGCGCTACACCAGCATGTCGCACACAACATCACCGCTTCCTTGAGAAACTCTGTGTGTGAACGGGTGCATTTCACCACCGATACTTGGACCAGTAAGCATGGACAGGGACGTTACATGTCGCTGACTGGGCACTGGGTAACTATGTTGATAGATGGTGAAGGGTCTGCTGCACAAGTCTTGCCGTCCCCACGACTTGTGTGTCAATCCTCTGTCTGTCCAAGTTCCGCCACTGCTTCTGCATCCTCCACCTCATCTGGGTCCTCCACCTCCGCCCCAAGCCTGCCTGGTCAGGCCACCAGCGTTCTCACTGCGCAGAAGGAATCACGCACCCCTCATTACTATGCTGGCAGCAGAGCGCAACGGCATCAGGCGGTCTTTAGCTTGACATGTCTTGGGAATAAGAGTCACACAGCTGAGGAGTTGTGGTCAGCTCTGCGGTCCGAGTTTAATAAATGGTTGTCTCCACTCAACCTGCAGCCTGGTAAGGCCGTGTGCGACAATGCTGCAAACCTGGGTGCGGCCCTTCGCCTGGGCAAGGTGACACACGTGCCTTGTATGGCTCACGTGTTGAACCTTGTTGTCCAGCAATTTTTAACACACTATCCCGGCCTAGATGGCCTTCTGACCAGGGCACGTAAACTGTCTGCAGTGCTCACTTCCGCCGTTCAACCGCCGCAGCTGAGCGACTTGCATCGCTCCAGAAGTCTTTCGGCCTGCCGGTTCATCGCCTGAAATGCGATGTGGCGACACGCTGGAATTCAACTCTCCACATGTTACAGCGACTGTGGCAGCACCGGCGAGCCCTGGTGCAATACGTCATGATGTATAGCCTGGGCCAACGAGATGCAGAAGTGGGGCAGATCACCCTGATGGAGTGATCTCAGATCAAGGACCTATGCACCGTTCTGCACAGTTTCGACATGGCGACGAATATGTTTAGCGCTGACAATGCCATTATCAGCATGACGATTACAGTCATTTACATGCTGGAGCACACGCTAAACACTATTCGGAGTCAGGGGGTGGGACAACAGGAAGGGGAGGAACTACAGGAGGATTCATATGCGCAAGACACAACAACATCACCAAGGTCCAGACGTTCATCATCACCAACGCGGCAGGCATGGGACCATGGGGGACAGGGATCAACAAGGGCGCATGGTAGCAGGCGAGATGTTGAGGAAGGTGCAGGAGGACATGAAGATATGGAGGACGAACTGTCCATGGACATGGAAGACTCAGCGGATGAGGGAGACCTTGGTCAAAATTCAGTTGAAAGAGGTTGGGGGGAGATGTCAGAGGAAGAAAGAACGGTTAGCACCTCTATGCCACAAACACAGCGTGGACTTGGTCCGCATGGCTGCGCAAGACACATGAGTGCCTTCTTGTTGCACTACCTCCAACATGACCCTCGGATTGTCAAAATTAGAAGTGATGATGACTACTGGCTTGCCACACTATTAGATCCCCGGGACAAGTCCAAATTTTGTGACATAATTCCACCCATAGAAAGGGACGCACGTATGCTGGAGTATCAGCATAAGCTGTTACTCGATCTTAGCTCGGCTTTTACACCAAACAACCGTGCAGGTGAAGGGAGTGATTCTCCCAGTTGTAACTTGACAAACATGGGACGGCATCGTCATCTTCAACAGTCTACCCGTACCAGTAGGACCGTATCTGGTGCTGGTAACAGCAATTTTATGGAATATTTTCATAATTTTTTTAGACCCTCCTTTGCAAGGCCACCAGAGACAACAAGTCTGACACATAGTCAACGGATGGAGAGGATGATACAGGAGTATCTCCAAATGAACATCGATGCAATGACTTTGCAAATGGAGCCTTGCTCCTTTTGGGCTTCAAATCTAGAAAAATTGACAGAGCTCTCCAGTTACGCCTTGGAGATTTTGTCGTGTGCAGCTGCCAGCGTTGTCTCTGAACGTGTCTTCTTCAGTGCTGCTGGGTGTGTGCTGACAGATAAGCGCACGCGTCTGTCCAGTGACAATGTGGACACACTGACGTTCATCAAAATGAACAAGTCATGGATCCAGAAGGAATTTACTACCCCTGTGTCATCCTGGGGAGAGTAAATGCTTGTGGATTTGGAATGTGCTTGATGCAAATCAAAACATCCTGTTTGCAACTAGGGCACAACTGCTGCCACTGATGGGGTGTCTGTGTGCCCAATGTTGGGAAAAAAGGTAGACTCCGCTTGGAGTAACCCTTGCTTGATGTGTTTTTTAAAAATGATACAAGATGAACAGATCTGAAGGCAAGATGAAGGCAACATCATGTCTCCGCCTGCACTTTTCTCACAAACCTGCATTTTTCCAGGGACACCCTACTCAACACCGTCTACAGACAGCAGCCAGATCTCTTTCCCTCAGATGTGGTCAAATAAAAGGCCACTTACTGCGACCCATGACAAAGCTAAGTGGTTGACTCTATCCCTCTGTAAGCTGTTGGCTACCGAAATGCTGCCTTTACGCGTAGTGGACACACAGGATTTTACAGACCTTATGTCTGTCGCTGTGCCCCAGTACCACATGCCCAATCACCACTGCTTCTCCAAGAAAAGCATGCCCGCGCTACACCAGCATGTCGCACACAACATCACCACTTCCTTGAGAAAATCTGTGTGCGACAGGGTGCATTTCAACACAGATACTTGGACCAGTAAGCATAGACAGGGTCATTACATGTCACTGACTGGGCACTGGCAAACTATGGTGAGAGATGGAGAAGGGTCTGCTGTACAAGTCTTGCCGTCCCCACGAGTTGTTTCAATCCTTGTTCTGTATGTAGAAGTTAATACACTGCTTCTGCCTCTTCAACCTCGTGTGGGTCCTCTACCTTGGCGCAAACCCTGTGTGGTCAGGCCACCCTTCCTTGCAACTGCGCACAAGGACTACCACACACCTCCTTACTATGCTGGCAGCAGAGCTCAATGCCATCAGGCGGTCAAAGCTTTACTTTGAAATGTATGGGAAATGTGAGTCACACCGCTATTACAGAGAATAGTAGTCAGGCAGGGTCAAAACATTAATTGAGGAACAGGAACAGAATGGGACGGCCAGGAAAGAATCAGAAAACAAGCAGAGGTGAAATGCGTATCGGCCAACAAGGTACATAAACAGCAAGCAGGAAAAGTAGTCAGGTAACAAGCACACAAAATCATAAAACTGAACTGGGGGTAAAATTAACCAGAGGTTCATAGCTATGTCTGGCAGTGGTCTGCAGACAGGATGGGCATAAAAAAGGGTGTGGTGTCTTCCCATTGGTTGTAGCTGAATGATGGTATTTCATCTGTGAGATACCCACCAGCTACATTCAGCCAGAGATTCTGCATCTGTCAAGGTAATGCAGCCCAGTGGGTGAGCATAACCTGCGTCCACCTGCGCCGCTGGCATCGACTACTCTCACATCAACAGCACTATTCATGAAAGGAACACGTTGTCACCTGGCAACCGGAGTACAAATTGACGGAGCGGACTACGTTGGTGACTTAACAGCCGTGTGCGGCAATGATGCAAACCTGGCTGCGGGCCATCCTCAGGGCAATGTGACACACGTGCCTTTTAGGGCTCACGTGTTGAACCGAATTCGCCAGCAATTTTTAAAACACCATCACGGCCTACATGGCCTTGTGCAGTGGGCACGCTCGCTATGTGCTCACTTCCATCGTGCGCACACAGCAGCTCAACAACTTTCATCACTCCGGAAGTCTTAGGGTCTGGCAGTTAAACGCCGTAAATGCGATGTTTCGACACGCAGGAATTGGAATCTGCACATGTTGCAGCGTGTGTGGCAGCACCGCAGAGCCCTGCTGAAATACGGTAAGACATATAGCCTGGGATAACTTGATCCAGAGGTGGTGCAGATCACGCTGCTGGAGTGGTGTCAGATCAAGGACCTATGCACCCTGCTACACAGTTTTGAAATGTCGACGAAGATGTTTAGCACTGGCAATGTCATTCTCAGCGTGACAATTCTGGTCATCTACAGGATGGAGCACACTGTAAGCATTATTCGGAGTCAGGTGTTGGGACAAGAGGAAGGGGAGGAAGTACAGGAGGAGTCATATGCGGAAGGGATAACAAGATCTACGAGGTCCAGATGGTCAGCGGCACCTATGCGGCATTCATGGTGAGGGAGAGGGATTAACAAGGGCGCATAGTATCAGCAAAAAGTGTTGATGAAAGTGCAGGAGCCCATGAAGAAATGGAGGACGAACTGGCGATGGGCATGGAAGACTCAGCAGATGAGTGAGAGCTTGCTCACATTTCGGTTGTGCGAGGTTGTGGGGAGAGGGCAGAGGAAGGAGGCACGATTCTCACCTCTCTGCCACCAACACACCAAGGACTTGGTCCTCCTGGATGCACAAGACACATGAGCGCCTTCTTGCTGCACTACCTACATGACCCTCGGATTGTATGAATTTGAACTAATCCTGAATACTGGGTTGCCACACTGTTAGATCCCCGGTACAAGACAAAATTTGGCGAACTAATTCCTGCCATAGAAATAGACGCACGTATACAGGAGTATCTGCAGAATGTGGTACGCAATCTTAGATCTACTTGTCCACTAAACACCAGTGCTGCACAGAGTGAATCTCAACGCTTTGTCATGGATAGGAGGAAATGGTCTTTTACTTGTCCACATCGGAGGGACCGAGGGATGGCTGCTGTGCTGAGATGGCGTTGAGTACGGTGTCCCTGCACAGTTGCACTTTTGGTCATATCCCAAAATGAGTTGAAAAAGGACAGATGCTGTTGGAAAGGGGAAAAAAGTTTTGGTCCGTGGATTTGGTGGTTAAGCAACTGTAACATTTGCTGAAGAAACAACATCTGTTACAGTGGGACTGGCAGATTTGGATAAAGTGGTATATAATCTGTGACCGCTATATAACGAAAATTAATAAGAAAAGAAAGAGAAAGGTATATATCCCCATCAGCAGTCAGTGTCCACCGTGCTCCCAGTTGGAAAAGGAGAGGTTGGCAACTTGAAGGTTTGGTGGAGGATACAGAGCTGTGTGGCTATGAAACTAATAGTAGCCTGAACCGAGTTAGACGCCATTCGGATCTGGAGACTGTGAGCCCTGTTAGCGTCACAGGGTCCACATGCCCACCCAGCCCAGGAACTCCCTGTTAACAACACAGGGGCCATTGAGTACGCTGACCGTGTGCGTAGGGGCCACACCTGTGGACAGCAGGCGCATCAGCAGCAGCAGGCCTGTTAATGCCACTGGGCTGCACAAGCAGGACTGTTAGGACAGGAGCTGGTCTTAACCGTTCTGCGTTACCAACTGTGGTGGTGGCCTGCATCCACCACCCGATCCCTGCCTACCTCTGGCCTAAAGCCGCAATGGGTTCAACACATGGAGGTGTGCTCTTTCGGAGCATAATAGAAGACTGCGCACCTCCTTGTTGGCTCCAGCCCCTTTTATAACCTGGGTCCGCCCCAAACCAGGGTGAACCACAATGCACCTCCTGGAGACAAAAGTAGAGTGACACGTCATGAGTGGCATAACTAGCGTCCTATTTGGAAACGCAACTTCAATGATGACCTCATGGCTGCCATGACCCAAACACCTCACCAGTCATCGTCTGAGCATCAATAATGCGGTGACAAGTCATAGGTGTGGGCCTCTGCAAGCCATTTGGGAGGACACCTGATGCCCTGTGGTCTATATGGGACCCCCACATCAGGGCCAGGGCCAAAGAGTTCATTACCGGACCTAGTCTCTGATGCAGGAAGTGCCTGAGCATGCTCAGTAGCATGAAATACAGTCTCTGAAAAAAGACTATCAGCTTTAGCATGGTGTCTATGCCCAAAACAGGACTTAGACCCGGCACGGAATGCAAGCACCTGTGCAAAGAGGCTTTTCACACTTAGTGTGGGAGCATGCGCTGTATCCCGAAATGAAAACTTAGCGTCAGGAATGGCACAGTCAGGCTGAGCATACTCACTAGGCGAAACACTGTAATTATGCTGCAGCTGGGGTACATCGGCACACGCATGCGCACTAGCTGCCTCTCCACACTTAGACGTGGAGGGGAAATTTGTCTTGGAGATGCTGTCTATGAACAGAAGGAAAAGCTAAAGGAAGCCTGACTTTCTATCCCTCCGAATTATGAAATGCAGCAATGAATTCCATGAGTTTGCTATAACATTAGCGTAGCAAAATGTGCATGAGGGTGTGATGTAGAGGTGCTAGAAATAGCTTGTCACCAGTGGGGCACTAATGGAATACAACAGCCAGTTCTATGATGCCACAAAATGGCAGTATTTTGTGCTATCATTATAGCTTATTAAAAACAGAGCACGAGGTTGTCATGCAGAGGTGCTGCACATAGATTTGCAGTAGTGTGAATTGACAAAAGTACAATAGCCACGTTTAGGATACAACTAGGTACAGTGAGTGTTTGCCAGTAAAATTGCTTAGTTTAAAAAAGTTGTAGTGTGCAATGCAGGCAGACGTGCTATGCAAATGTCTTTGCACTAGTGGGACTATAGCAAAGTCCAATAGCCACGTATAGGATGCCACTAGGTACACTGAGTGTGTGCTAGTATAATGGCTTCGTTATAATTTGTTGGAGTGTGCAACGCAGGCAGATGCGCTCTGCAAATGTCTTGGCACTAGTGGGACTATAGCAAAGTCCAATAGCCACGTATAGGATGCCACTAGGTACAGTGACTGTTTGGTAGTATAATGGCTGAGTTTAAAAAAGTTAGAGTGTGCAATGCAGGCAGACGTGCTGCAAATAACGTTCCAATACTGTGAATTGACAAAAGTACAATAGCCACGTTTAGGATGCCACTAGGTACACTGACTGTTTGCTAGTATAATGGCTGAGTTTAAAAAAGTTAGAGTGTGCAATGCAGGCAGACGTGCTGCAAATAACGTTCCAATACTGTGAATTGACAAAAGTACAATAGCCACGTTTAGGATGCCACTAGGTACACTGACTGTTTGCTAGTATAATGGCTGAGTTTAAAAAAGTTAGAGTGTGCAATGCAGGCAGACGTGCTGCAAATAACGTTCCAATACTGTGAATTGACAAAAGTACAATAGCCACGTTTAGGATGCCACTAGGTACACTGACTGTTTGCTAGTATAATGGCTGAGTTTAAAAAAGTTAGAGTGTGCAATGCAGGCAGACGTGCTGCAAATAACGTTCCAATACTGTGAATTGACAAAAGTACAATAGCCACGTTTAGGATGCCACTAGGTACACTGACTGTTTGCTAGTATAATGGCTGAGTTTAAAAAAGTTAGAGTGTGCAATGCAGGCAGACGTGCTGCAAATAACGTTCCAATACTGTGAATTGACAAAAGTACAATAGCCACGTTTAGGATGCCACTAGGTACACTGACTGTTTGCTAGTATAATGGCTGAGTTTAAAAAAGTTAGAGTGTGCAATGCAGGCAGACGTGCTGCAAATAACGTTCCAATACTGTGAATTGACAAAAGTACAATAGCCACGTTTAGGATACAACTAGGTACAGTGAGTGTTTGCTAGTATAATGGCTGAGTTTAAAAAAGTTAGAGTGTGCAATGCAGGCAGACGTGCTGCAAATAACGTTCCAATACTGTGAATTGACAAAAGTACAATAGCCACGTTTAGGATGCCACTAGGTACAGTGAGTGTTTGCTAGTATAATGGCTGAGTTTAAAAAAGTTAGAGTGTGCAATGCAGGCAGACGTGCTGCAAATAACGTTCCAATACTGTGAATTGACAAAAGTACAATAGCCACGTATAGGATGCCACTAGGTACACTGACTGTTTGCTAGTATAATGGCTGAGTTTAAAAAACTTGGAGTGTGCAATGCAGGCAGATGTGCTCTGCAAATGTCTTGGCACTAGTGGGACTATAGCAAAGTCCAATAGCCACGTATAGGATGCCACTAGGTACACTGAGTGTTTGCTAGTATAATGGCTTCGTTATAATTAGTTGGAGTGTGCAACGCAGGCAGATGCGCTCTGCAAATGTCTTGGCCCTAGTGGGACTATAGCAAAGTCCAATAGCCACGTATAGGATGCCACTAGGTACACTGAGTGTTTGCTAGTATAATGGCTTAGTTATAATGAGTTGGAGTGTGCAACGCAGGCAGATGCGCTCTGCAAATGTCTTGGCACTAGTGGGACTATAGCAAAGTCCAATAGCCACGTATAGGATGCCACTAGGTACACTGAGTGTTTGCTAGTATAATGGCTTCGTTATAATTAGTTGGAGTGTGCAACGCAGGCAGATGCGCTCTGCAAATGTCTTGGCCCTAGTGGGACTATAGCAAAGTCCAATAGCCACGTATAGGATGCCACTAGGTACACTGAGTGTTTGCTAGTATAATGGCTTAGTTATAATGAGTTGGAGTGTGCAACGCAGGCAGATGCGCTCTGCAAATGTCTTGGCACTAGTGGGACTATAGCAAAGTCCAATAGCCACGTATAGGATGCCACTAGGTACACTGAGTGTTTGCTAGTATAATGGCTTAGTTATAATGAGTTGGAGTGTGCAACGCAGGCAGATGCGCTCTGCAAATGTCTTGGCACTAGTGGGACTATAGCAAAGTCCAATAGCCACGTATAGGATGCCACTAGGTACACTGAGTGTTTGCTAGTATAATGGCTTCGTTATAATTAGTTGGAGTGTGCAACGCAGGCAGATGCGCTCTGCAAATGTCTTGGCACTAGTGGGACTATAGCAAAGTCCAATAGCCACGTATAGGATGCCACTAGGTACACTGAGTGTTTGCTAGTATAATGGCTGAGTTTAAAAAACTTGGAGTGTGCAATGCAGGCAGATGTGCTCTGCTAATGTCTTTGCACTAGTGGGACTATAGCAAAGTCCAATAGCCACGTATAGGATGCCACTAGGTACACTGAGTGTGTGCTAGTATAATGGCTTAGTTATAATTCGTTGGAGTGTGCAACGCAGGCAGACGTGCTGCAAATGTCTTGGCACTAGTGGGACTATAGCAAAGTCCAATAGCCACGTATAGGATGCCACTAGGTACACTGAGTGTTTGCTAGTATAATGGCTTCGTTATAATTTGTTGGAGTGTGCAACGCAGGCAGATGCGCTCTGCAAATGTCTTGGCCCTAGTGGGACTATAGCAAAGTCCAATAGCCACGTATAGGATGCCACTAGGTACACTGAGTGTTTGCTAGTATAATGGCTGAGTTTAAAAAACTTGGAGTGTGCAATGCAGGCAGATGTGCTCTGCTAATGTCTTTGCACTAGTGGGACTATAGCAAAGTCCAATAGCCACGTATAGGATGCCACTAGGTACACTGAGTGTTTGCTAGTAAAATTGCTTAGTTTAAAAAACTTGGAGTGTGCAATGCAGGCAGATGTGCTCTGCAAATGTCTTTGCACTAGTGGGACTATAGCAAAGTCCAATAGCCACGTATAGGATGCCACTAGGTACACTGAGTGTTTGCTAGTATAATGGCTTCGTTATAATTTGTTGGAGTGTGCAATGCAGGCAGACGTGCTCTGCAAATGTCTTTGCACTAGTGGGACTATAGCAAAGTCCAATAGCCACGTATAGGATGCCACTAGGTACACTGAGTGTTTGCTAGTATAATGGCTTACTTAGAATGAGTTGGAGTGTGCAGAGGACAGGAGGGTACAGTGGCAGGATTGTGGTGCTCTGGGTAGAGGAATGGAAGCCTGCCTTTCTATTCCCTCCTAATGGTGAAATGCAGGGAGGAAATCCCTGACCTGGGCTACACAGACGCTGTTGCTGTTTGCAGGACCTGTCACTTATGGCTCTCTGACCCTGCCGGTACGAGCCCTTAAAAGGACTGCTAGAATGTGCTCTCCCTAAGCTGTCTAACGCTGTGTATGCAGCGCATACAGCTGTATCGGCGATAGGACAAAGGACGGAGCTGCGACACTGATGTCTGACACCAAAGACGCAGAAGGCAGATAATGGCGATCGTGAAGAAAATGTCCGGTTTTATAATGCAGGGACATGTGACATGCAGATCCTATCACACATGCCGTTGCTTCTCTGCCTCAAAGTCCACTTAGGTGTGTGTGTGTCTGTGATTGGCTGACATGCTGGCCCGCCCCACAAGACGCGCGCGCTTAGGGAAGGAAGACAAGAAAAAAAAAAAAAAAAATGGCGATCGCCATTATAGAAACAGCAGTGATCTGAAGGCGCTGTTCACGCACACTATACACTGAAATGTGATAATAGTTTGATTCACAGAGTGACTTACACTATTACAGCAGAAACCAAGCTAAGATTTAGCTGTTTTTTGGCTGCTAGAACCGTTCTCGAACGTTTCTAGAACTATCGAGCTTTTGCAAAAAGCTCGAGTTCTAGTTCGATCTAGAACATGCCCCAAAATCACTCGAGCCTAGAACTGGAGAACCACGAACCACGAACCGCGCTCAACTCTAGTGCTGAGGAGAAGGTTTGAGGGCAGAATACTGAGGAGGCAGCTGTAAGTAAAAGAGGAACTGAGATGCATTGGAGCAGAAAGGAATGAATGCTGAGGAGACAGCCGGAGGTAAAAGAGGAACAAGGAAGACACAAATCCAGGGCAGAAAGAAACACTGAGGAGACACAGACTGCGGGACACATCACACAGTGTATATTCTAGTGTATATGCATTCTATATGTATTTGGATATGGTATATATCATATACTGTTGATTGTAGTTTATACCCACAGCACTTGCACTTTACATATGAATTGGGTACATTATTTATAGTATACTGCGTTCTGCACTAGCACTTTACATATGAATTGGGTACATTATTTATAGTATGCTGCGTTCTGCACTAGCACTTTACATATGAATTGGGTACATTATTTATAGTATGCTGCGTTCTGCACTAGCACTTTACATATGAATTGGGTACATTATTTATAGTATACTGCGTTCTGCACTAGCACTTTACATATGAATTGGGTACATTATTTATAGTATACTGCGTTCTGCACTAGCACTTTACATATGAATTGGGTACATTATTTATAGTATACTGCGTTCTGCACTAGCACTTTACATATGAATTGGGTACATTATTTATAGTATACTGCTTTCTGCACTAGCACTTTACATATGAATTGGGTACATTATTTATAGTATACTGCGTTCTGCACTTGCACTTTACATATGAATTGGGTACATTATTTATAGTATACTGCGTTCTGCACTAGCACTTTACATATGAATTGGGTACATTATTTATAGTATGCTGCGTTCTGCACTAGCACTTTACATATGAATTGGGTACATTATTTATAGTATACTGCGTTCTGCACTAGCACTTTACATATGAATTGGGTACATTATTTATAGTATACTGCGTTCTGCACTAGCACTTTACATATGAATTGGGTACATTATTTATAGTATACTGCGTTCTGCACTAGCACTTTACATATGAATTGGGTACATTATTTATAGTATACTGCGTTCTGCACTAGCACTTTACATATGAATTGGGTACATTATTTATAGTATGCTGCGTTCTGCACTAGCACTTTACATATGAATTGGGTACATTATTTATAGTATACTGCTTTCTGCACTAGCACTTTACATATGAATTGGGTACATTATTTATAGTATACTGCGTTCTGCACTTGCACTTTACATATGAATTGGGTACATTATTTATAGTATACTGCGTTCTGCACTAGCACTTTACATATGAATTGGGTACATTATTTATAGTATGCTGCGTTCTGCACTAGCACTTTACATATGAATTGGGTACATTATTTATAGTATACTGCGTTCTGCACTAGCACTTTACATATGAATTGGGTACATTATTTATAGTATACTGCGTTCTGCACTTGCACTTTACATATGAATTGGGTACATTATTTATAGTATACTGCGTTCTGCATTTGCACTTTACATATGAATTGGGTACATTATTTATAGTATACTGCGTTCTGCACTAGCACTTTACATATGAATTGGGTACATTATTTATAGTATACTGCGTTCTGCATTTGCACTTTACATATGAATTGGGTACATTATTTAAAGTATACTGCGTTCTGCACTAGCACTTTACATATGAATTGGGTACATTATTTATAGTATACTGCGTTCTGCACTTGCACTTTACATACAGTTAGGTCCAGAAATATTTGGACAGTGACACAATTTTCGCGAGTTGGGCTCTGCATGCCACCACATTGGATTTGAAATGAAACCTCTACAACAGAATTCAAGTGCAGATTGTAACGTTTAATTTGAAGGTTTGAACAAAAATATCTGATAGAAATTGTAGGAATTGTCACATTTCTTTACAAACACTGCACATTTTAGGAGGTCAAAAGTAATTGGACAAATAAACCAAACCCAAACAAAATATTTTTATTTTCAATATTTTGTTGCGAATCCTTTGGAGGCAATCACTGCCTTAAGTCTGGAACCCATGGACATCACCAAACGCTGGGTTTCCTCCTTCTTAATGCTTTGCCAGGCCTTTACAGCCGCACTCTTCAGGTCTTGCTTGTTTGTGGGTCTTTCCGTCTTAAGTCTGGATTTGAGCAAGTGAAATGCATGCTCAATTGGGTTAAGATCTGGTGATTGACTTGGCCATTGCAGAATGTTCCACTTTTTTTGCACTCATGACCTCCTGGGTAGCTTTGGCTGTATGCTTGGGGTCATTGTCCATCTGTACTATGAAGCGCCGTCCGATCAACTTTGCGGCATTTGGCTGAATCTGGGCTGAAAGTATATCCCGGTACACTTCAGAATTCATCCGGCTACTCTTGTCTGCTGTTATGTCATCAATAAACACAAGTGACCCAGTGCCATTGAAAGCCATGCATGCCCATGCCATCACGTTGCCTCCACCATGTTTTACAGAGGATGTGGTGTGCCTTGGATCATGTGCCGTTCCCTTTCTTCTCCAAACTTTTTTCTTCCCATCATTCTGGTACAGGTTGATCTTTGTCTCATCTGTCCATAGAATACTTTTCCAGAACTGAGCTGGCTTCATGAGGTGTTTTTCAGCAAATGTAACTCTGGCCTGTCTATTTTTGGAATTGATGAATGGTTTGCATCTAGATGTGAACCCTTTGTATTTATTTTCATGGAGTCTTCTCTTTACTGTTGACTTAGAGACAGATACACCTACTTCACTGAGAGTGTTCTGGACTTCAGTTGATGTTGTTAACGGGTTCTTCTTCACCAAAGAAAGTATGCGGCGATCATCCACCACTGTTGTCATCCGTGGACGCCCAGGCCTTTTTGAGTTCCCAAGCTCACCAGTCAATTCCTTTTTTCTCAGAATGTACCCGACTGTTGATTTTGCTACTCCAAGCATGTCTGCTATCTCTCTGATGGATTTTTTTCTTTTTTTTCAGCCTCAGGATGTTCTGCTTCACCTCAATTGAGAGTTCCTTAGACCGCATGTTGTCTGGTCACAGCAACAGCTTCCAAATGCAAAACCACACACCTGTAATCAACCCCAGACCTTTTAACTACTTCAATGATTAGAGGTTAACGAGGGAGACGCCTTCAGAGTTAATTGCAGCCCTTAGAGTCCCTTGTCCAATTACTTTTGGTCCCTTGAAAAAGAGGAGGCTATGCATTACAGAGCTATGATTCCTAAACCCTTTCTCCGATTTGGATGTGAAAACTCTCATATTGCAGCTGGGAGTGGGCACTTTCAGCCCATATTATATATATAATTGTATTTCTGAACATGTTTTTGTAAACAGCTAAAATAACAAAACTTGTGTCACTGTCCAAATATTTCTGGACCTAACTGTATGAATTGGGTACATTATTTATAGTATACTGCGTTCTGCACTAGCACTTTACATATGAATTGTGTACATTATTTATAGTATACTGCGTTCTGCACTTGCACTTTACATATGAATTGTGTACATTATTTATAGTATACTGCGTTTTGCACTTGCACTTTACATATGAATTGGGTACATTATTTATAGTATGCTGCGTTCTGCACTAGCACTTTACATATGAATTGGGTACATTATTTATAGTATACTGCGTTCTGCACTAGCACTTTACATATGAATTGGGTACATTATTTATAGTATACTGCGTTCTGCACTTGCACTTTACATATGAATTGGGTACATTATTTATAGTATACTGCGTTCTGCACTTGCACTTTACATATGAATTGTGTACATTATTTATAGTATGCTGCGTTTTGCACTTGCACTTTACATATGAATTGGGTACATTATTTATAGTATGCTGCGTTCTGCACTAGCACTTTACATATGAATTGGGTACATTATTTATAGTATACTGCGTTTTGCACTTGCACTTTACATATGAATTGGGTACATTATTTATAGTATGCTGTGTTCTGCACTAGCACTTTACATATGAATTGGGTACATTATTTATAGTATACTGCGTTCTGCACTAGCACTTTACATATGAATTGGGTACATTATTTATAGTATACTGCGTTCTGCACTTGCACTTTACATATGAATTGGGTACATTATTTATAGTATACTGCGTTCTGCACTTGCACTTTACATATGAATTGTGTACATTATTTATAGTATACTGCGTTCTGCACTAGCACTTTTTTTCATCACCTTTTGATTGAATTAACCGCTTTTCAGCCCACATTGCATTGGTGATATCCTATCAATTTATATATAAAGTTTCATATACATGTTATTTATGCTAGATTGTACTTTGTCATCTAAATTGCAGACCAGTTTAAGTTGCTTATTTCCATCTGGGTGACATCCTGCTCCCTATGCCCAGCGCTTTAACATTTATATATTGTAAACTTGTCTTTTGTCTTATGTTGGTTTCAATATTTGTCATTTATTGCCAATAATAAAAATTGTAATGATTAAATATACTGGTGTTCGTTAATATGTAAATCAGGCCTCGAACTCTGCTCACAAAAAATGTCCTCACTCTGGCACAGGCCAGCATCAGATTTAGCACTGTGTGGGCACAGGCCAGCATCGGACTTAGCACTGTGTGGGCACAGGCCAGCATCGGACTTAGCACTGTGTGGGCACAGGCCAGCATCGACTTAGCACTGTGTGGGCACAGGCCAGCATCGGACTTAGTACTGTGTGGGCACAGGCCAGCATCGGACTTAGTACTGTGTGGGCACAGGCCAGCATCGGACTTAGCACTGTGTGGGCACAGGCCAGCATCGGACTTAGTACTGTGTGGGCACAGGCCAGCATCGGACTTAGCACTGTGTGGGCACAGGCCAGCATCGGACTTAGCACTGTGTGGGCACAGGCCAGCATCGGACTTAGCACTGTGCGGGCACAGGCCAGCATCGGACTTTGCACTGTGCGGGCACAGGCCAGCATCGGACTTTGCACTGTGCGGGCACAGGCCAGCATCGGACTTAGTACTGTGTGGGCACAGGCCAGCATCGGACTTAGCACTGTGTGGGCACAGGCCAGCATCGGACTTAGTACTGTGTGGGCACAGGCCAGCATCGGACTTAGCACTGTGTGGGCACAGGCCAGCATCGGACTTAGCACTGTGTGGGCACAGGCCAGCATCGGACTTAGCACTGTGCGGGCACAGGCCAGCATCGGACTTTGCACTGTGCGGGCACAGGCCAGCATCGGACTTTGCACTGTGCGGGCACAGGCCAGCATCGGACTTTGCACTGTGCGGGCACAGGCCAGCATCGGACTTTGCACTGTGCGGGCACAGGCCAGCATCGGACTTAGCACTGTGTGGGCACAGGCCAGCATTGGACTTGGCACTGTGTGGGCACAGGCCAGCATCGGACTTAGTACTGTGTGAGAAATGTCAGTGTTACGCACACGTACTCTTGGTGCCAATATGGAAAGAATTTAAAGGGCCACAGGCCAAGTATGTAGTTGAATGCTACACCTCACTGCGAATCTGCCCTGCTGGACCGATAGCCAGTGTGGCCTGGCTATCACATTAACCATACACTGAACTCCTACACACACATCTCTGTACATACAGAAAGTCATCCTGAGCGTTGTCATTGAACGTCCCGCAGAGACCGGCCGTGTCGTCTTTCCAGCGTCCATCCACTTGTAGGTAAAGCCGCAGACCATCCCGGTCATACAACAGCTGCAGCCCCAACACGGTCTTCACTTGTACAAACACTGAGGATAAATGTCTGATCTCAAACACGTCTGTAACGAAAGTAAAGATAAGAATGAGCAATTGCCCTACGTCTCACACTATCCCGTGCACAAATTCCATCCACATGTGATGACTCAGGATCAATGAGGAGTAGCTGACAGCGGGGCTACTCATATTACTACTATTCCTACTTATGCCAGATGTATTATGCATTATGTTCAGTATATCAAGGGACATTAACCATTGTTTCATATTGGACTGTCTGCTGCCTCTTTCTGTATTCTAATTTGTGGAATGTCTGCTGATTACGGAATGCATCAGCACCCTGCGGTGCACTAGTCTGAAGATGGAGGACAATTATGCAGTCTAATTGAATCAGCGAATAATTAGATAATCGTCATGATTGTATCCCCCCAATCCTGTAAGGCACAATACCCTGAAATGGGACCTAAGGGCTATAAATAAGGCCTTGCTCCTGTCACCGGCGTCATGCTACAGGACTTCAGTCTAAGGTCCATGGTTCCAGCTGGACGATCACAGAACTGCTCCTTTATCCAACACTGAGCCCACAAATTTGCTCGGAAAATCAAGGTTAGGCGACTTACCTCGCTATGCTCTGTCACACACACAATCGCCATCCGCACACACACTTCACATCCATATAGAGACACACACACATACGCCATCCATATAGAGACACACATTCCACACACACACACACACACACACACACACCATCCATATAGAGACACACACTCCACACACACATACGCCATCCATATAGAGACACACACTCCACACACACACACACACACACACACACCATCCATATAGAGACACACATTCCATACACACACACGCCATCCATATACAGTCACACACTCCACACACACACACACACGCCATCCATATAGAGACACACACTCCATACACACACACACACACACACGCCATCCATATAGAGACACACACTCCACACACTCACACACACGCCATTCATATAGAGACACATATTCCATACACACACATGCCATCCATATAGAGACACACTCCATACACACACACACACCATCCATATAGAGACACACACTCCACACACACATACGCCATCCATATAGAGACACACACTCCACACACACACACACACACCATCCATATAGAGACACACATTCCATACACACACACGCCATCCATATACAGTCACACACTCCACACACACACACACACGCCATCCATATAGAGACACACATTCCATACACACACACGCCATCCATATACAGTCACACACTCCACACACTCCACACACACGCCATCCATATAGAGACACACACTCCACACACTCACACACACGCCATTCATATAGAGACACATATTCCATACACACACATGCCATCCATATAGAGACACACACTCCACACACACACACACACACACACACACACACACACCATCCATATAGAGACACACACTCCACACACACATACGCCATCCATATAGAGACACACACTCCACACACACACACACACACACACACACACCATCCATATAGAGACACACATTCCATACACACACACGCCATCCATATACAGTCACACACTCCACACACACACACACACACACGCCATCCATATAGAGACACACACTCCACACACTCACACACACGCCATTCATATAGAGACACATATTCCATACACACACATGCCATCCATATAGAGACACACTCCATACACACACACACACCATCCATATAGAGACACACACTCCACACACACGCCATCCATATAGAGACACACACTCCACACACTCACACACACGCCATTCATATAGAGACACATATTCCATACACACACATGCCATCCATATAGAGACACACTCCATACACACACATACACACACACCATCCATATAGAGACACACACTCCACACACACGCCATCCATATGGAGACACACACTCCACACACTCACACACACGCCATTCATATAGAGACACATATTCCATACACACACATGCCATCCATATAGAGACACACTCCATACACACACATACACACACACCATCCATATAGAGACACACACTCCACACACACGCCATCCATATGGAGACACACACTCCACACACTCACACACACGCCATTCATATAGAGACACATATTCCATACACACACATGCCATCCATATAGAGACACACTCCATACACACACACACACACGCCTTCCATATAGAGACACACCCTCCATATACACACCCACACTCCATCCATAAAGAGACACATATTCCATACACACACACACACACACGCCTTCCATATAGAGACACACCCTCCATATACACACCCACACTCCATCCATATAGAGACACACATTCCACACACACACACACACCATCCAAATAGAGACACACACTCCCCACACACACGCCATCCATATAGACACACATTCCATACACACACACACACACACACCATCCATATAGAGACACATATTCCATACACACACACGCCATCCATATAGAGACATACTCCATACACACACACACACGCCATCCATATAGAGACACACACTCCATACACACACACACGCCATCCATATAGAGACATACTCCATACACACACACGCCATCCAT
The DNA here is from genome assembly GCF_048569485.1 of Anomaloglossus baeobatrachus. Lineage (NCBI taxonomy): Eukaryota > Metazoa > Chordata > Amphibia > Anura > Aromobatidae > Anomaloglossus > Anomaloglossus baeobatrachus. Next base: position 1,897,581 of record NC_134362.1, read on the forward strand.
ATAGAGACACACACTCCATACACACACACGCCATCCATATAGAGACACACCCTCCATACACACACACACATGCCATCCATATAGAGACACACACTCCACACACACACACGCCATTCATATAGAGACACACATTCCATACACAAACACACGCCATCCATATAGATACACATATTCCATACATACACACACACACCATCCATATAGAGACACATATTCCATACACACACACGCCATCCATATAGAGACACACTCCATACACACACACACGCCATCCATATAGAGACACATATTCCATACACACACGCCATCCATATAGAGACACATATTCCATACACACACACGCCATCCATATAGAGACACATATTCCATACTCACACACGCCATCCATATAGAGACACACACTCCATACTCACACACGCCATCCATATAGAGACACACCCTCCATACACACACACACACCATCCATATAGAGACACACTCCACACACACACGCCATCCATATAGAGACACACACTCCATACACACACACACACGCCATCCATATAGAGACACACACTCCACACACACGCCATCCATATAGAGACACACACTCCACACACTCACACACACGCCATTCATATAGAGACACATATTCCATACACACACACGCCATCCATATAGAGACACACCCTCCATACACACACACACACACACACACACACGCCTTCCATATAAAGACACACCCTTCATACACACACCCACACTCCATCCATATAGAGACACATATTCCATACACACACACACACCATCCATATAGAGACACATATTCCATACACACACATGCCATCCATATAGAGACACACCCTCCATACACACACACACACGCCATTCATATAGAGACACATATGCCATACACACACACGCCATCCATATAGAGACACACTCCATACACACACACACACGCCTTCCATATAGAGACACACCCTCCATACACACACACACACGCCATTCATATAGAGACACATATGCCATACACACACACGCCATCCATATAGAGACACACTCCATACACACACCCACACTCCATCCATATAGAGACACATATTCCATACACACACATGCCATCCATATAGAGACACACCCTCCATACACACACACACACACACACCATCCATATAGAGACACATATTCCATACACACACGCACCATCCATATAGAGACACACATTCCACACACACACACACCATCCATATAGAGACACATATTCCATACACACACATGCCATCCATATAGAGACACACCCTCCATACACACACGCCATCCATATAGAGACACACACTCCACACACACACGCCATCCATATAGAGACACACACTCCACACACACGCCATCCATATAGAGACACACACTCCACACACTCACACACACGCCATTCATATAGAGACACATATTCCATACACACACACGCCATCCATATAGAGACACACCCTCCATACACACACACACACACACACACACACGCCTTCCATATAAAGACACACCCTTCATACACACACCCACACTCCATCCATATAGAGACACATATTCCATACACACACATGCCATCCATATAGAGACACACCCTCCATACACACACACACACGCCATTCATATAGAGACACATATTCCATACACACACACGCCATCCATATAGAGACACACTCCATACACACACACACACGCCTTCCATATAGAGACACACCCTCCATACACACACACACACACGCCATTCATATAGAGACACATATGCCATACACACACACGCCATCCATATAGAGACACACTCCATACACACACCCACACTCCATCCATATAGAGACACATATTCCATACACACACATGCCATCCATATAGAGACACACCCTCCATACACACACACACACACACACCATCCATATAGAGACACATATTCCATACACACACGCACCATCCATATAGAGACACACATTCCACACACACACACACCATCCATATAGAGACACATATTCCATACACACACATGCCATCCATATAGAGACACACCCTCCATACACACACACACACACACACCATCCATATAGAGACACACACTCCACACACACACGCCATCCATATAGAGACACACATTCCATACACACACACGCCATCCATATAGAGACACACACTCCACACACACACACACACCATCCATATAGAGACACACACTCCACACACACACACGCCATCCATATAGAGACACATATTCCATACACACACATGCCATCCATATAGAGACACACCCTCCATACACACACACACACACACACCATCCATATAGAGACACACACTCCAAACACACACACGCCATCCATATAGAGACACACATTCCATACACACACACGCCATCCATATAGAGACACACACTCCACACACACACACACACACACACACACACACCATCCATATAGAGACACATATTCCATACACACACACGCCATCCATATAGAGACACACCCTCCATACACACACACACACACACGCCATCCATATAGAGACACATATTCCATACACACACACGCCATCCATATAGAGACACACCCTCCATACACACACACACACACGCCATCCATATAGAGACACACACTCCACACACTCACACACACGCCATTCATGTAGAGACACATATTCCATACACACACACGCCATCCATATAGAGACACACTCCATACACACACACACACACACGCCTTCCATATAGAGACACACCCTCCATACACACACCCACACTCCATCCATATAGAGACACATATTCCATACACACACACACACCATCCATATATAGACACACCCTCCATACACACACACACACATGCCATCCATATAGAGACACATATTCCATACACACACACGCCATCCATATAGAGACACACTCCATACACACACACGCCATCCATATAGAGACACACATTCCATACATACACACACACACACACACACACCATCCATATAGAGACACATATTCCATACACACACACGCCATTCATATAGAGACACACACTCCATACACACACACACACACGCCATCCATATAGAGACACATATTCCATACACACACGCCATCCATATAGAGACACATATTCCATACACACACACGCCATCCATATAGAGACACATATTCCATACACACACACACGCCATCCATATGGAGACACATATTCCATACATACACACACGCCATCCATACAGAGACACACTCCATACATACACACACACGCCATCCATATAGAGACACACCCTCCATACACACACACGCCATCCATATAGAGACACACACTCCACACACACACGCCATCCATATAGAGACACACATTCCATACACACACACGCCATCCATATAGAGACACACTCCACACACACACACACACACACACACACACACCATCCATATAGAGACACACATTCCATACACACACACGCCATCCATATAGAGACACACTCCACACACACACACACACACACACACCATCCATATAGAGACACACATTCAATACACACACACGCCATCCATATAGAGACACACTCCATACACACACACACGCCATCCATATAGAGACACACTCTCCATACACAGACACACACGCCATCCATATAGAGACACACACTCCACACACACACACGCCATCCATATAGAGACACACATTCCATACACACACACGCCATCCATATAGAGACACACACTCCACACACTCACACACACGCCATTCATATAGAGACACACATTCAATACACACACACGCCATCCATATAGAGACACACTCCATACACACACACACACGCCTTCCATATAGAGACACACCCTCCATACACACACCCACACTCCATCCATATAGAGACACATATTCCATACACACACACACACCATCCATATATAGACACACACTCCACAAACACACACCATCCATATAGAGACACACATTCCATACACACACACACACACACCATCCATATAGACACATATTCCATACACACACGCCATCCATATAGAGACACACTCCATACACACACACACACCATCCATATAGAGACACACCCTCCATACACACACACACACGCCATCCATATAGAGACACACCCTCCATACACACACACGCCATCCATATAGAGACACACATTCCATACACACACATACGCCATCCATATAGAGACACACTCCACACACACACACGCCATTCATATAGAGACACACACTCCATACACACACACACACACGCCATCCATATAGAGACACACATTCCATACACACACACGCCATCCATATAGACACACACTCCACACACACACGCCATTCATATAGACACACACTCCATACACACACACACACACGCCATCCATATAGAGACACACATTCCATACACACACACGCCATCCATATAGACACACACTCCACACACACACACGCCATTCATATAGAGACACACATTCCATACACACACACGCCATCCATATAGACACACACTCCACACACACACACGCCATCCATATAGAGACACACATTCCATACATACACACGCCATCCATATAGACACACACTCCACACACACACACACACACACACACATACGCCATCCATATAGAGACACACACTCCATCCATATATAGACACATATTCCATACACACACACACGCCATACATATAGAGACACATATTCCATACACACACACGCCATCCATATAGAGACACACTCCACACACACACACGCCATTCATATAGAGACACACACTCCTTACACACACACACACGCCATCCATATAGAGACACATATTCCATACACACACACGCCATCCATATAGAGACACACTCCATACACACACACACGCCATCCATATAGAGACACATATTCCATACACACACACACGCCATCCATACAGAGACACACTCCATACATACACACACACGCCATCCATATAGAGACACATATTCCATAAACACACACACCATCCATATAGAGACACACACTCTATGCACACACGCCATCCATATAGAGACACACACTCCATAACTCCATAAACACACACGCCATCCATATAGAGACACACACTCTATGCACACACGCCATCCATATAGAGACACACACTCCATAACTCCATAAACACACACGCCATCCATATAGAGACACACACTCCATACACACACACGCCATCCATATAGAGACACACACTCCATACACACACACGCCATCCATATAGAGACACACACTCTATGCACACACGCCATCCATATAGAGACACACACTCCATAACTCCATAAACACACACGCCATCCATATAGAGACACACTCCATACACACACACGCCATCCATATAGAGACACACACTCTATGCACACACGCCATCCATATAGAGACACACACTCCATAACTCCATAAACACACACGCCATCCATATAGAGACACACACTCCATACGCACACACGCCATCCATATAGAGACACACACTCCATACACACACACACGCCATCCATATAGAGATACACACTCCATACGCACACACGCCATCCATATAGAGACACACACTCCATAACTCCATAAACACACACGCCATCCATATAGAGACACACACTCCATACACACACACGCCATCCATATAGAGACACACACTCCATACGCACACACGCCATCCATATAGAGACACACACTCCATACACACACACACGCCATCCATATAGAGACACACACTCCATACGCACACACGCCATCCATATAGAGACACACACTCCATACACACACACATGCCATCCATATAGACACACATTCCATACACACACACACACCATCTATATAGACACACACGCCATCCATATAGACACACATTCCACACACACACCATCTATATAGAGACACACACTCCATACATACGGATACACTACCGCCAGCTATATACACGAACACATTGCATTCATATAGAGACACACTCCATCCACACACACATGCCATTAGTCTACACCAATACAAGTATGCACCATATAAGTATAATGCAATTATTATTATGATGATGCACTTGGTCATCTATCATCACTTTTCTGCCATCCAATCATCATGTCTATCTTCCCACAGGTATGTGTAATCAGCCACCCTACTTTCCCATGAACTGATCTCCCTCCTTTGCTGCTTGTATCATCTAATATGCTTCTAACTGCCCCCTCCATCATCCTGTCCCCACTTTCTTTATGACCCCCTCATTTACTCTGGCTATGGAACCCCACATCTGGGCTCAGCTTTGGTTTGAGTGATCTAGATAAGTTACGACCCCTTCACAGCTGATTGCACTTGTATGTGTATAAATTGTGCCCCTGAAGTCTGTATAAGACTTTAGTCTGCATCAATAATACATCCCCATTGTAACTTCTAACCCTCATCCACGATCTATGACAAATTTTCGGAACCCTTCTAACCTCAAACCCATTCCCTCAGCCCCTGCTCCCCCAGTCTTCATTCCCCAAGCACCCGCTCCCCTAGTCCCTCTAACAGGAGTCCTATGGAACACTCACTCTATCTGCAATGAACTTTCCTACATTCATGATTTTTTTCATCACAAATAAACTTTCCGTCCTCGACATCACAGAAGCCTGGCTCACCCCCTCTGACGCTGCCTCTCCTGGCTCACCCCCTCTGACGCTGCCTCTCCTGGCTCACCCCCTCTGACGCTGCCTCTCCTGGCTCACCCCCTCTGACACTGCCTCTCTTGGCTCACCCCCTCTGACACTGCCTCTCCTGGCTCACCCCCTCTGACACTGCCTCTCCTGGCTCACCCCATCTGACACTGCCTCTCCTGGCTCACCCCATCTGACACTGCCTCTCCTGACTCACCCCCTCTGATGTAGCCTCTCCTGGCTCACCCCCTCTGACGCTGCCTCTCCTGGCTCACCCCCTCTGACGCTGCCTCTCCTGGCTCACCCCCTCTGACACTGCCTCTCTTGGCTCACCCCCTCTGACACTGCCTCTCCTGGCTCACCCCCTCTGACACTGCCTCTCCTGGCTCACCCCCTCTGACACTGCCTCTCCTGGCTCACCCCATCTGACACTGCCTCTCCTGACTCACCCCCTCTGATGTAGCCTCTCCTGGCTCACCCCCTCTCACACTGCCTCTTCTGGCTCACCCCCTCTCACACTGCCTCTCATGGCTCACCCCCTCTGACGCTGCCTCTCCTGGCTCACCCCCTCTGACACTGCCTCTCTTGGCTCACCCCCTCTGACACTGCCTCTCCTGGCTAACCCCCTCTGATGTAGCCTCTCCTGGCTCACCCCCTCTGACGCTGCCTCTCCTGGCTCACCCCTTCTCATACAGCCTCTCCTGGCTCACCCCCTCTCACACTGCCTCTTCTGGCTCACCCCCTCTCACACTGCGTCTCATGGCTCACCCCCTCTGACACTGCATCACCTGGCTCACCCCCCCTGATACTGCCTCTCCCGGGACACCCCCTCTGACACTGCATCTCCTGGCTCTCCCCCCCTGATACTGCCTCTCCTGCCTCACCCCCTCTGACACCGAGTCTCCGGGCTCACCCCCTCTGACATTGCCTCTCCCGGGTCACCCCCTCTGACGCTGCCTCTCCTTGCTCTCTCCCCCTGATGCAGCCTCTCCTGGCTCACCCCTCTGACGCTGCCTCTCCTGCCTCACCCCCTCTGACGCTGCCTCTCATGCCTCACCCCCTCTGACGCTGTCTCTCCAACTGCACTTTCTTATGGTGGGTTCCATCTGTTTCACACCCCCATCACAAACATGGTGGAGGAGTTGGTTTGCTCCTGTCCGACAAATGCTCTTTTATTCCACTTCCACCCTCTGTTACTCTCCCCTCTTTTGAGGTGCACTCCATCTGCACCTACTCCCCCTGAGACCTCCAACTGGCTGTTATTTATCGCCCTTCAGGGCCAGCCACCGCCTTTTTTGATAATTTCACCACCTTGCTACTACATTTCCTTTCCACCAACATCCCAACTATCATCATGGGCGATTTCAACATCCCCATTGACACTTCCCACTCATCTATCTCTAAACTTCTAACACTCACTTCCTCTTTCGGCCTCACCCAATGGTCCTCTGCAGCTACTCACAAAGATGGCCACACACTGGACCTAATCTTCACTCGCCTCTGTTCCCTATATAACCTCTCAAACTCACCTCTCCCCCTGTCTGACCACAACCTACTCACATTCTCTTCCCTGTCTTCTCCAAGTACACAACCCCCCTACACAAACTTTCGCACCCTCGCAGAGATCTCAACCACCTTGATCTACACTCACTTTGTCAGTCCCTTCTCCCTCTCACAGACATTGCTTCCTTACACAATGCAGATGCTGCTGCCAAAATTAAAAAAGAAAAATCTACATTTCTAATCTTCTACAGTCCAGTTTTTGGCAAACTCGAGCAGACGCTTCTTATGATGATGTTGGAGTCGCGGCTTCTTCACCGTTTTTCAGGCCACCATTCCAGACTTGTGTAACGCGCGTCGCTCAGTGCTTCATGGCCGTCTGTGATCTCACTTTTATGGAGCAGACGTGCCGCCTCCACTGCCGGGTGTCACCAGAGCTAATAGACCTTGAGATGAGCCTATTGGTGACTTTGATATTTTCCCTGGACGTCACCTCTTGTCTTGTGAATGGATGGACTTCATTTCTTATTCTTCCACCTGTCATGGCCGCACATGATGCAGTTTGGGAATATTCTTGGCCTAGAGACCGCTATCGAGCTGGATGAGGCTGTGTCTCTTTTCTAGAGAAATCTTCATGGCAGCTCCTTGATTCCAACCATTGACACACACACTTTCTGTCCATATGCAGATGCACACTCTCCGTCCAAATGCAGACGCACACTCTCCATCCATATGCAGACGCACACTCTCCATCCATATGCAGACGCACACTCTCCATCCATATGCAGACGCACACTCTCCATCCATATGCAGACGCACACTCTCCGTCCAAATGCAGACGCACACTCTCCATCCATATGCAGACGCACACTCTCCGTCCAAATGCAGACGCACACTCTCCATCCATATGCAGACGCACACTCTCCATCCATATGCAGACGCACACTCTCCATCCATATGCAGACGCACACTCTCCATCCATATGCAGATGCACACTCTCCGTCCATATGCAGACGCACACTCTCCGTCCATATGCAGACGCACACTCTCCATCCATATGCAGACGCACACTCTCCATCCATATGCAGACGCACACTCTCCATCCATATGCAGACGCACACTCTCCATCCATATGCAGACGCACACTCTCCATCCATATGCAGACGCACACTCTCCGTCCATATGCAGACGCACACTCTCCATCCATATGCAGACGCACACTCTCCGTCCATATGCAGACGCACACTCTCCATCCATATGCAGACACACACTCTCCGTCCATATGCAGACACACACTCTCCGTCCATATGCAGACGCACACTCTCCGTCCACACACAGACGCACACTCTCCGTCTATATGCAGACGCACACTCTTCGTCCATATGCACACAGGTAACTGGTGCCTCATTGCCTCTTACAGACATTGGTACATGTGCACCGGTGGGAGGTCGGCTTACGGCAGCGCCAGCATGCATCACTTACCATCCGTGTATGGTAGGCTGATCTTGTATTGGCCGTACACTAAGATATCTCCAGACTGCGTCACCATCACTTGTTTCCTCTGATCTTGATAAACCATGATGTTCACAGACTGGATACAGTATCCGTCAAGATTCTGCAAAACCCAGAAATAGGGTGCTGAGTTCTAGTCACATGGCCTTCCTGGCGCTCTGTAATCACCAACTTTATATGTTCATTTCAAACTTTTCAAAAATGTAATAAAACTTGTGATCAGTCATCTGTAGCTTTGTGTCAGAATAGTTCATGTTATAAAGTGTCCGGAGGCTTCGTGAACGTACATCGTACCATCTCAAGAACTAAAGACAAATCTGATCTTCGGTAAAGGCCAAATGTTTCTCCAGGTGAGTGTGTCACAGTGTATCAGTGCAGATGATCCACCGTGAGATAGACACTCACTGTAAGTGGAGAAGGGTTTAATCCATGCTGCTGTATAATGAAGAAACGATGAGACTAGGATCGTGGATAAGTGACTTAATGTCAACGCATTTTGGAGTTAGTAACACTCCATCAGTACAAATCACAAATTGGGTATGGAAAGTATGTAGAGCGAGGGGGATGGGTGCAGATTCAGTATGGGGAGCGAGGGGGGAAATCGGTGCAAACACAGTATGGGGAGCAAGGGGGGAATGTATGTGGACAAACAGTATTGTGGGGCAAGGGGGATGATTGCCGACACAGTATAAGGAGCCAGGAGGGAATAATATACAGAGTAGGGAATTATGATGACGAGGAGGCACAGTATAAAGACTGGGCAGTATAGAGAAACACAGTATAGAGGACATTGTGAAGAGGGGGCCAGAGTATGGAAAGGAGAGGACAGTAAGGAAGGCATGTACAATAAGGGAGAGTATGGAGTCATATTTTGTGCAGGAAACAAAATGAGAAGAAAATTCAGGGGCACAGCGTAAGGCAGATATTTTTTATGTAAGGAAATTACAATACTTTTGATATCTTTAAGGGGCACTTTGCACACTGCGACATCGCAGGTGCGATGTCGGTGGGGTCAAATTGAAAATGACGCACTTCCGGCATCGCATGCGACATCGCAGTGTGTAAAGGCTGGATGATACGATTAACGAGCGCAAAAGCGTCGTAATCGTATCATCGGTACAGCGTCGGCGTAATCCATGATTACGCTGACGCGACGGTCCGATGTTGTTCCTCGCTCCTGCGGCAGCACACATCGCTGTGTGTGAAGTCGCAGGAGCGAGGAACGTCTCCTACCGGCCTCACTGCGGCTTCCGTAGGATATGCGGAAGGAAGGAGGTGGGCAGGATGTTTACATCCTGCTCATCTCCGCCCCTCCGCTCTGATTGGCCGCCTGCCGTGTGACGTCGCAGTGATGCCGCACGACCCGCCCCCTTAACAAGGAGGCGGGTCGCCAGCCACAGGGACGTCGCACGGCAGGTGAGTGTGTGTGTGAAGCTGGCGTAGCGCTAACTTTCGCTACGCCAGCTATCACCACATATCGCTGCTGCGACGGGGGCGGGCACTATCGCACTCGGCATCGCAGCATCGGCCTGCGATGTCGTAGTGTGCAAAGCCCGCCTAAGGGAATCGTAACGGGATGTGCTATAGAAGACCGGAAAAAATGGAAGTCTGCAGAGAAGAGCTGTGGATGTGAAACATCATCATGGCGTCTGGACAAGATGAAGAAAAGAAAGAGAACAACTCTGATCAGAGACAATGTTATCTATAAGGTACCTGGATGTAAATGATTATTTGTGATACTGACAAATTCTCATCAGTCCTGAAGTTCCTGTATGGTCGGCAGTCTGATGATGACTGGTAGCAACTAGCAGTACCTCCTTACCATTTTTAAAGGACATACTGGGAATTGTTGGTTCATGTTGATGTACCATGTACTGATGGTGTTTCTTGTGTTGTATTCCTGCACTGATGAGAGCTGTGATGCTGTGTTTCTGAACTGATGGTGTTTCTGTTGATGTATTACTATACTGATGAGAGTTGTAATGCTGTGTTTCTTTACTGGTGATGTATTCCTGTACTGATGAGGGTTGTGATGCTGTGTTTCTGTACTGATGGTGTGTCTGTTGATGTATTCCTGTACTAAAGAGGGTTGTATTGCTGTGTTTCTGTATTGGTGGTGGTTTTGTTGATGTATTCCTGTACTAATTAGGGTTGTGTTGCTGTGTTCCTGTACTGATAACAGAGAGTAGTAGAGATGGGTTTTCACGCCGCGCCAATGACCAATGATGAATGTTTAAGATTAATGTTTTTCTTACATGTGGCTGCCATTCACTTTTTTCCCCCACATGTGGCCGCCATTCACTTTTTTCCCCACATTTGGCTGCCATTCACTTTTTTCCTCACATGTGGCTGCCATTCACTTTTTTCCCCACATGTGGCTGCCATTCACTTTTTTCCCCACATGTGGCTGCCATTTACTTTTTTCCCCACATGTGGCTGCCATTCACTTTTTTCCCCACATGTGGCTACCATTCACTTTTTTCATCATATGTGGCTGCCATTCACTTTTTTCACACATGTGGCTGCCATTCACTTTTTTCCCCACATGTGTCTGCCATTTACTTTTTTCCCCACATGTGGCTACCATTCACTATTTCCCCACATGTGGCTACCATTCACTTTTTTCCTCATATGTGGCTGCCATTCACTTTTCCCAACATGCGGCAGCCATTCAATATTTTCCCCACATGTGGCTGCCATTTACTTTTTTCCCCACATGTGGCCGCCATTCACTTTTTTCCCCACATGTGGCTGCCATTCACTTTTTTCCCCACATGTGGCTACCATTCACTTTTTTCCTCATATGTGGCTGCCATTCACTTTTCCCAACATGCGGCAGCCATTCAATATTTTCCCCACATGTGGCTGCCATTTACTTTTTTCCCCACATGTGGCTGCCATTCACTTTTTTCCTCACATGTGGCTGCCATTCACTTTTTTCACACATGTGGCTGCCATTCACTTTTTTCCCCAAATGTGGCTGCCATTTACTTTTTTCCCCACATGTGGCTGCCATTCACTTTTTTCCCCACATGTGGCTACCATTCACTTTTTTCCTCATATGTGGCTGCCATTCACTTTTCCCAACATGCGGCAGCCATTCAATATTTTCCCCACATGTGGCTGCCATTTACTTTTTTCCCTACATGTGGCTGCCATTAACTTTTTTCCCCCACATGTGGCCGCCATTCACTTTTTTCCCCACATGTGGCTGCCATTCACTTTTTTCCCACATCTGGCTGCCATTCACTTTTTTCCCACATGTGGCTGCCATTCACTTTTTTTTCCACATGTGGCTGCCATTCCCTTTTCCCCCATGTGGCTGCCTTTCACTTTTTCCCACATGTGGCTGCCTTTCACTTTTCCCACATGTGGCTGCCATTCACTTTTCCCACAAGTGGCTGTCATTCACTTTTTCCCCACATGTGGCTGCCATTCACTTTTCCCACAAGTGGCTGCCATTCACGTTTTCCCCACATGTGGCTACCACTCACTTCTTTCCCCACATGTGGCTGCCATTCACTTTTTTCCCCACATGTGGCAGCCATTCACTATTTTCCCCACATGTGGCTGCCATTCACTTTTTCCCCACATGTGGCTGCCATTCACTTTTCCCACATGTGGCAGCCATTCACCTTTTTCCCCACATGTGGCTGCCATTCACTTTTTCCCCACATGTGGCTGCCATTCACTTTTTCCCCACATGTGGCTGCCATTCACTTTTCCCACAAGTGGCTGCCATTCACTTTCTCCCCACATGTGGCTGCCATTCACTTTTCCCACAAGTGGCTGCCATTCACTTTTTCCCCACATGTGGCTGCCATTCACTATTTTCCCACATGTGGCTGCCATGCACTTTTCCCACATGTGGCTGCCATTCACTTTTTCCCCACATGTGGCTGCCATTCACTTTTTCCCCACATGTAGCTGCCATTCACTTTTTCCCCACATGTGGCTGCCATTCACTTTTTCCCCACATGTGGCTACCATTCACTTTTTTCCCACGTGTGGTTGCCATTCACTTTCTCCACATGTGGCTGCCATTCACTTTTTTCCCCACATGTGGCTGCCATTCACTTTTTTCCTACATGTGGCTGCCATTCACTTTCTCCACATGTGGATGCCATTCACTTTTCCCCAACACGTGGATGCCATTCACTTTTTTCCCCACATGTGGCTGCCATTCACTTTTCTCCACATATGGCAGCCATTCACTATTTTCCCCACATGTGGCTGCTATTCACTTTTCCCCACATGTAGCTGCCATTCACTTTTTCCACATGTGGCTGTCATTCACTTTTTCCCTACATGTGGCTGCCATTCACTTTTTCCACATGTGGCTGCCATTCACTTTTTTCCTCACATGTGGCTGCCATTCACTTTTTTCCCTCATGTGGCTGCCACTTTTCTCTCACATGTGGCTGCCATACACTTTTTTCCCCACATGTGGCTGCCATTCACTTTTCCCCACATGTGGCTGCCATGCACTTTTTCTACATGTGGCTGCCAGTCACTTTTTCTACATGTGGCTGCCATTCACTTTTCCCACATGTGGCAGCCATTCACTATTTTCCCCACATGTGGCTGCTATTCACTTTTTCCCCACATGTGGCTGCCATTCACTTTTTCCACATGTGGCAGCCATTCACTATTTTCCCCACATGTGGCTGCTATTCACTTTTTCCCCACATGTGGTTGCCATTCACTTTATTCCCCACATGTGGCTACCATTCACTTTTCCCCACATGTGGCTGCCATGCACTTTTTCCACATGTGGCTGCCATTCACTTTTTCTACATGTGGCTACCTTTCACGTTTCCCACATGTGGCCGCCATTCACTTTTTCCCCACATGTGGCTGCCATTCACTTTTTCCCCCACATGCGGCTGCAATTCACTTTTTCCCCACATGTGGCTGCCATTCACTTTTTCCCCACATGTGGCTGCCATTCACTTTCTCCACATGTGGCTGCCATTCACTTTTCCCCACACGTGGCTGCCATTCACTTTTTTCCCCACATGTGGCTGCCATTCACGTTTCTCCACATGTGGCTGCCATTCACATTTTCCACATGTGGCAGCCATTCACTATTTTCCGACATGTGGCTGCTATTCCCTTTTTCCCCACATGTGGCTGCCATTCACTTTTTCCACATGTGGCTGCCATTCACTATTTTCCCCATATGTAGCTGCCATTCACATTTTTCCACATGTGGCTGCCATTCAGTTTTCCCACATGTGGCTGTCATTCACTTTTTTCCCCACATGTGGCTGCCATTCACTTTTCCCACATGTGGCTGCCATTCACTTTCTCCATATGTGGCTGCTATTCACTTTTTCCACATGTGGCTGCCATTCACTTTTTTCCTCACATGTGGCTGCCATTCACTTTTTTCCCCTCATGTGGCTGCCATTCACTTTTTTTTCCCACATGTGGCTGCCATTCACTTTTTTCCCCTCATGTGGCTGCCACTTTTTTCCACATGTGGCTGCCATTCACTTTTTTCCCCACATGTGGCTGCCATGCACTTTTTCCACATGTGGCTGCCAGTTACTTTTTCTACATGTGGCTGCCATTCACTTTTCCCACATGTGACAGCCATTCACTATTTTCCCCACATGTGGCTGCTATTCACTTTTTCCCCACATGTGGCTGCCATTCACTTTTTCCACATGTGGCTGCCACTTTTTCCACATGTGGCAGCCATTCACTATTTTCCCCATATGTAGCTGCCATTCCCTTTTTTCCACATGTGGATGCCATTCAGTTTTCCCACATGTGGCTGTCATTTACTTTTTTCCCAACATGTGGCTGCCATTCACTTTTTCCCCACATGTGGCTGCCATTCATTTTTCCCACATGTGGCTGCCATTCACTTTTCCCACATGTGGCTGCCATTCACTTTCTCCATATGTGGCTCCCATTCACTTTTTCCACATGTGGCTGTCATTCACTTTTTTCTTACATGTGGCTGCCATTCCCTTTTTTCCCCAACATGTGGCCGCCATTCACTTTTTTCCCCAACATGTGGCCGCCATTCACTTTTTTCCCCACATGTGGCTGCCACTCACTTTTTTCCCCACATGTGGCTACCAATCACTTTTTTCCTCACATGTGGCTGCCATTCACTTTTCCCAACATGTGGCAGCCATTCAATATTTTCCCCTCATGTGGCTGCCATTCACTTTTCCCACATGTGGCAGCCATTCAATATTTTCCCCTCATGTGGCTGCCATTCACTTTTCCCACATGTGGCTGCCATTCACTTTTTTTCCCCTCATGTGGCTGCCACTTTTTTCCACATGTGGCTGTCATTCACTTTTTTCCCCACATGTAGCTGCCATTCACGTGGGAAAATGAATGGCAGCCACATGTAGAAAAAGTTAACATTAAGGAATAACGTTTGGAACTCCATTCTATGTCTGAACTGGGTGCAAAAAACCTAAAAAACATCACTATGGGGAGATAAGGTATGCACACCAGTGACTATGGAAGGGGAATACATGGAATAGCAGAAACTGCTGTGTGAATACTGACATGAAAAATTCAATAGCTACATGTAAAAATGAAATGTGAAAAATGGAACCTGCATTACTGCCATGAATATATGAATAAAGAGAAATTTAGCTACTGAATTGATCAATGCAGAAGAGCCCCAACACTACGCCAAAGTATTTCTCTACGTTGGGGTCCCTAGCTTGTGTGTGTCCTCTCATGCAGTTAAAAAACTTACCGTGTATGGGACGCTGAGACCCAGGCTATATATGCGTATAATGTGGATTGGCAATAGGTGTGAGTGGGGTGGGTTCTCAAACGAAAAACTACTAACATTAAGGAATAACGTTTGGAACACCATTCTAAGTCTGAACTGGGTGCAAAAAACCTAAAAAACATCACTATGGGGAGATAAGGTATGCACACCAGTGACTATGGAAGGGGAATACATGGAATTTTTCATGTCAGTATTCACACAGCAGTTTCTGCTATTCCATGTATTCCCCTTCCATAGTCACTGGTGTGCATACCTTATCTCCCCATAGTGATGTTTTTTAGGTTTTTTGCACCCAGTTCAGACATAGAATGGAGTTCCAAACGTTATTCCTTATTGTTAGTAGTTTTTCGTTTGTGAACCCTCCCCATACACACCTATTGCAGCCCACATTATACGCATATATAGCCTGGGTCTCAGCGTCCCATACACGGTAAGTTTTTTAACTGCATGAGAGGACACACACAAGCTAGGGACCCCAACGTAGAGAAATACTTTGGCGTAGTGTTGGGGCTCTTCTGCATTGATCAATTCAGTAGCTAAATTTCTCTTTATTCATATATTCATGGCAGTAATGCAGGTTCCATTTTTCACATTTCATTCTTACATATAGCTATTGTCAGTATTCACACAGCAGTTTCTGCTATTCCATGTATTCCCCTTACATGTAGAAAAAGTGACTGGCAGCCACATGTGGAAAAAGTGCATGGCTACCACATGTAGGGAAAACTACATGTGGCAGGCATGCACTTTTTCCACATGTGGCTGCCATTCACTTTTCCCACATGTGGCAGCCATTCACTATTTTCCCCACATGTGGCTGCTATTCACTTTTTCCCCACATGTGGCTGCCATTCACTTTTTCCACATGCGGCTGCCACTTTTTCCACATGTGGCAGCCATTCACTATTTTCCCCATATGTAGCTGCCATTCACTTTTTTCCACATGTGTCTGCCATTCAGTTTTCCCACATGTGGCTGTCATTCACTTTTTTCTTACATGTGGCTTCCATTCACTTTTTTCCCCAACATGTGGCCGCCATTCACTTTTTTCCCCACATGTGGCTGCCATTCACTTTTTTCCTCACATGTGGCTGCCATTCACTTTTTTTACACATGTGGCTGCCATTCACTTTTTTCCCCACATGTGGCTACCATTCACTTTTTTTCCTCACATGTGGCTGCCATTCACTTTTCCCAACATGTGGCAGCCATTCAATATTTTTTCCCACATGTGGCTGCCATTTACTTTTTTCCCCACATGTGGCTACCATTCACTTTTTTCCTCACATGTGGCTGCCATTCACTTTTCCCAACATGTGGCAGCCATTCAATATTTCACCCACATGTGGCTGCCATTTACTTTTTTCCCTACATGTGGCTGCCATTCACTTTTTCCCCACATGTGGCTGCCATTCACTTTTTCCCCACATGTGGCTACCACTCACTTTTTTCCCACATGTGGCTGCCATTCACTTTCTCCACATGTGGCTGCCATTCACTTTTTTCCCCACATGTGGCTGCCATTCACTTTTTTCCCCACATGTAGCTGCCATTCACTTTCTCCACATGTGGCTGCCATTCACTTTTCCCCACACGTGGCTGCCATTCACTTTTCTCCACATGTGGCTGCCATTCACTTTTCCCACATCTGGCTGCCATTCACTATTTTTCTCACATGTGGCTGCTATTCACTTTTTCCCCACATGTGGCTGCCATTCACTTTTTCCACATGTGGCTGCCATTCACTTTCTCCATATGTGGCTGCTATTCACTTTTTCCACATGTGGCTGCCATTCACTTTTTCCACATGCGGCTGTGACTTTTTCCACATGTGGCAGCCATTCACTATTTTCCCCATATGTAGCTGCCATTCACTTTTTTCCACATGTGTCTGCCATTCAGTTTTCCCACATGTGGCTGTCATTCACTTTTTTCTTACATGTGGCTGCCATTCACTTTTTTCCCCAACATGTGGCCGCCATTCACTTTTTTCCCCACATGTGGCTGCCATTCACTTTTTTCCTCACATGTGGCTGCCATTCACTTTTTTCACACATGTGGCTGCCATTCACTTTTTTCCCCACATGTGGCTGCCATTCACTTTTTTCCCCACATGTGGCTACCATTCACTTTTTTCCTCACATGTGGCTGCCATTCACTTTTCCCAACATGTGGCAGCCATTCAATATTTTCCCCACATGTGGCTGCCATTTACTTTTTTCCCCACATGTGGCTACCATTCACTTTTTTCCTCACATGTGGCTGCCTTCTCACTTTTTCCAACATGTGGCAGCCATTCAATATTTTCCCCACATGTGGCTGCCATTTACTTTTTTCTCTACATGTGGCTGCCATTCACTTTTTCCCCACATGTGGCTGCCATTCACTATTTCCCCACATGTGGCTACGACTCACTTTTTTCCCACATGTGGCTGCCATTCACTTTCTCCACATGTGGCTGCCATTCACTTTTTTCCCCCACATGTGGCTGCCATTCACTTTTTTCCCCCACATGTGGCTGCCATTCACTTTCTCCACATGTGGCTGCCATTCACTATTTCCCCACATGTGGCTACGACTCACTTTTTTCCCACATGTGGCTGCCATTCACTTTCTCCACATGTGGCTGCCATTCACTTTCTCCACATGTGGCTGCCATTCACTTTTCCCACATGTGGCTGCCATTCACTATTTTCCCCACATGTGGCTGCTATTGACTTTTTCCCCACATGTGGCTGCCATTCACTTTTTCCCCACATGTGGCTGCCATTCACTTTCTCCATATGTGGCTGCCATTCACTTTTTCCACATGTGGCTGCCATTCACTTTCTCCATATGTGGCTGCTATTCACTTTTTCCACATGTGGCTGCCATTCACTTTTTTCCACATGTGGCTGCCATTCACTTTTCCCACATGTGGCTGCCATTCACTTTCTCCATATGTGGCTGCTATTCACTTTTTTCCACATGTGGCTGCCATTCACTTATTTCCACATGTGGCTGCCATTCACTTTTCCCACATGTGGCTGCCACTCACTTTTTCCACTTGTGGCTGTCATTCACTTTTTCCACATGTGGCTGTCATTCACTTTTTCCACATGTGGCTGTCAATTGATAATTCTCTAAATGTTGAAATGATGAAGGAATTATGAGCTGGAGAGACATGCTGCATTATGTTACGTCCATATCTGAACTTGTATTATGGGATTGCAAAAACATTTGTATGAAAGAAGTAAAGTTCTGGATTTTGTCAGAAAATCAACAAAAACGGAAGAATAATTCTCTAAAATGAAATAAGGTGAAATCTTATGGAAAATCTGCAACAAACTCTCCTGGACCAAACTCTCCCGCACCAAACTCTCCCGCATTAAACTCTCCCGCACCAAACTCTCCCGCACCAAACTCTCCCGCACCAAACTCTCCCGCACCAAACTCTCCAGCACCAAACTCTCCCGCACCAAACTCTCCCGCACCAAACTCTCCCGCACCAAACTCTCCCGCACCAAACTCTCCCGCGCCAAACTCTCCCGCACCAAACTCTCCCGCACCAAACTCTCCCGCACCAAACTCTCCCGCACCAAACTCTCCCGCATCAAACTCTCCTGCACCAAACTCTCCTGCACCAAACTCTCCCGCGCCAAACTCTCCCGTGCCAAACTCTCCCGCACCAAACTCTCCCGCACCAAACTCTCCCGCACCAAACTCTCCCGCGCCAAACTCTCCCGTGCCAAACTCTCCCGTATCAAACTCTCCAGCCTCAAACTCTCCAGCCTCAAACTCTCCCGCACCAAACTCTCCCGCACCAAACTCTCCCGCACCAAACTCTCCCGCATCAAACTCTCCTGCACCAAACTCTCCCGCACCAAACTTTCCAGCATCAAACTCTCCAGCATCAACCTCTCCAACATCAAACTCTGAGAAACACTGAGCTGATATTGATCGTACCTTATGGAGCAGGACGGACGCTAAGCCGATATTGATCGTACCTTATGGAGCAGGACGGACGCTGAGCTGATATTGATCGTATCTTATGGAGCAGGACGGACGCTGAGCCGGTATTGATCATATCTTATGGAGCAGGACGGACGCTGAGCTGATATTGATCATATCTTATGGAGCAGGATGGACGCTGAGCTGATATTGATCATATCTTATGGAGCAGGACGGACGCTGAGCTGATATTGATCATACCTTATGGAGCAGGACGGACGCTGAGCTGATATTGATCATATCTTATGGAGCAGGACGGACGCTGAGCTGATATTGATCGTATCTTATGGAGCAGGACGGACGCTGAGCTGATATTGATCATATCTTATGGAGCAGGACGGACGCTGAGCTGATATTGATCATATCTTATGGAGCAGGACGGACGCTGAGCTGATATTGATCGTATCTTATGGAGCAGGACGGACGCTGAGCTGATATTGATCGTATCTTATGGAGCAGGACGGACGCTGAGCCGATATTGATCATATCTTATGGAGCAGGACAGACGCTGAGCTGATATTGATCGTATCTTATGCAGCAGGACGGACGCTGAGCCGGTATTGATCATATCTTATGGAGCAGGACGGACGCTGAGCCGATATTGATCGTATCTTATGGAGCAGGACGGACGCTGAGCTGATATTGATCGTATCTTATGGAGCAGGACGGACGCTGAGCCGGTATTGATCGTATCTTATGGAGCAGGACGGACGCTGAGCCGGTATTGATCGTATCTTATGGAGCAGGACGGACGCTGAGCTGATATTGATCGTATCTTATGGAGCAGGACGGACGCTGAGCTGATATTGATCATATCTTATGGAGCAGGACGGACGCTGAGCCGGTATTGATCGTATCTTATGGAGCAGGACGGACGCTGAGCCGGTATTGATCGTATCTTATGGAGCAGGACGGACGCTGAGCTGATATTGATCGTATCTTATGGAGCAGGACGGACGCTGAACTGATATTGATCGTATCTTATGGAGCAGGACGGACGCTGAGCCGATATTGATCGTATCTTATGGAGCAGGACGGACGCTGAGCCGATATTGATCGTATCTTATGGAGCAGGACGGACACTGAGCCGATATTGATCATATCTTATGGAGCAGGACGGACGCTGAGCCGGTATTGATCATATCTTATGGAGCAGGACGGACGCTGAGCCGATATTGATCGTATCTTATGGAGCAGGACGGACGCTGAGCCGATATTGATCGTATCTTATGGAGCAGGACGGACACTGAGCCGATATTGATCATATCTTATGGAGCAGGACGGACGCTGAGCCGGTATTGATCATATCTTATGGAGCAGGACGGACGCTGAGCCGATATTGATCGTATCTTATGGAGCAGGACGGACGCTGAGCCGATATTGATCGTATTTTATGGAGCAGGACGGACGCTGAGCCGGTATTGATCGTATCTTATTGAGCAGGACGGACGCTGAGCTGATATTGATCGTATCTTATGGAGCAGGGCGGACGCTGAGCTGATATTGATCGTATCTTATGGAGCAGGACGAACGCTGAGCCGATATTGATCGTATCTTATGGAGCAGGACGGACGCTGAGCTGATATTGATCATATCTTATGGAGCAGGACGGACGCTGAGCCGGTATTGATCGTATCTTATGGAGCAGGACGGACGCTGAGCCGGTATTTATCGTATCTTATGGAGCAGGACGGACGCTGAGCCGGTATTGATCGTATTTTATGGAGCAGGACGGACGCTGAGCTGATATTGATCGTATCTTATGGAGCAGGACGGACGCTGATCCGGTATTGATCGTATCTTATGGAGCAGGACGGACGCTGAGCCGATATTGATCGTATCTTATGGAGCAGGACGGACGCTGAGCTGATATTGATCGTATCTTATGGAGCAGGACGGACGCTGATCCGGTATTGATCGTATCTTATGGAGCAGGACGGACGCTGAGCTGATATTGATCGTATCTTATGGAGCAGGACGGACGCTGATCCGGTATTGATCGTATCTTATGGAGCAGGACGGACGCTGAGCTGATATTGATCGTATCTTATGGAGCAGGACGGACGCTGAGCTGATATTGATCGTATCTTATGGAGCAGGATGGACGCTGAGCTGATATTGATCGTATCTTATGGAGCAGGACGGACGCTGAGCTGATATTGATCATATCTTATGGAGCAGGACGGACGCTGAGCCAATATTGATCATATCTTATGGAGCAGGACGGACGCTGAGCCGATATTGATCGTATCTTATGGAGCAGGACGGACGCTGAGCTGATATTGATCATATCTTATGGAGCAGGACGGACGCTGAGCCGGTATTGATCGTATCTTATGGAGCAGGACGGACGCTGAGCCGGTATTGATCGTATCTTATGGAGCAGGACGGACGCTGAGCTGATATTGATCATATCTTATGGAGCAGGACGGACGCTGAGCCGGTATTGATCGTATCTTATGGAGCAGGACGGACGCTGAGCCGGTATTGATCGTATCTTATGGAGCAGGACGGACGCTGAGCTGATATTGATCATATCTTATGGAGCAGGACGGACGCTGAGCCGGTATTGATCGTATCTTATGGAGCAGGACGGACGCTGAGCTGATACCGGCTGCCTCTTTTCTCTCAGGTTGGACACTTTTGTCAGTTTCTTGTGAACAGATGAAATTCTAGATGGGAATTATTCGGCCGCTTCGTGAATCGATTCTTTCATAGTTTTCATTCTAACATGATCTGTTCTCTACAGAAAATGTAAGATTGAAGTTTTCTCTTTATCTCTGTTCAGAGTCGCGGCCGCTGACACCGAACACCGAGCCGCTTATTCCCGCTACAGAAAGCGCTTTAGTAAAATTTCCAATAATTCTGAGGCCACTTATATCTCGCTGATGGATTGTGTCAGCAGCTCGGAGGAGCAGGATGACTGGAGCTTTGTGATCCGTCCAGGAGATCTCCTCGCCCCCTCCACTTCTCTCCGATCATCTGACCGCTCCTGAATGGAGTGAAGCGCAGACAGAATGTGGGCAACTTCCCAATCCACACATCTGTATGAAGCCTCGGGTAATTAGGCGTTATCTGTGGGCGAGGTCAGGGGGCTACTGCTCCGAAGAGCAAATAATGGAAGATGACTACCTGTGATGCCAATATCACCGACTGAGAATGGAGTACAACATATCTGCAACAGAGCCATGGTGGAGGCCATGGTGGGAGCCATGGTGGGGGGCAGTGGAAGAGGCCATGGTGGGGGGCAGTGGAAGAGGCCATGGTGGGGGGCAGTGGAAGAGGCCATGATGGGGGGCAGTGGAAGAGGCTATGATGGGGGGCAGTGGAAGAGGCCATGGTGGGGGGCAGTGGAAGAGGCCATGGTGGGGGGCAGTGGAAGAGGCCATGGTGGGGGGCAGTGGAAGAGGCCATAGTGGGGGGCAGTAAAAGAGGCCATGGTGGGGGGCAGTGGAAGAGGCCATGGTGGGGGGCAGTGGAAGAGGCCATGGTGGGGGGCAGTGGAAGAGGCCATGGTGGGGGGCAGTGGAAGAGGCCATGGTGGGGGGCAGTGGAAGAGGCCATGGTGGGGGGCAGTGGAAGAGGCCATAGTGGGGGGCAGTGGAAGAGGCCATAGTGGGGGGCAGTAAAAGAGGCCATAGTGGGGGGCAGTGGAAGAGGCCATAGTGGGGGGCAGTGGAAGAGGCCATAGTGGGGGGCAGTGGAAGAGGCCATGGTGGGGGGCAGTGGAAGAGGCCATAGTGGGGGGCAGTGGAAGAGGCCATGGTGAGGGGCAGTGGAAGAGGCCATGGTGGAGGGCCGTGGAAGAGGCCATGGTGGGGGGCAGTGGAAGAGGCCATAGTGGTGGGCAGTGGAAGAGGCCATAGTGGGGGGCAGTGGAAGAGGCCATAGTGGGGGGCAGTGGAAGAGGCCATGGTGGGGGGCAGTGGAAGAGGCCATGGTGGGGGGCAGTGGAAGAGGCCATGGTGGGGGGCAGTGGAAGAGGCCATGGTGGGCGGCAGTGGAAGAGGCCATGGTGGGGGGCCGTGGAAGAGGCCATGGTGAGGGGCAGTGGAAGAGGCCATGGTGAGGGGCAGTGGAAGAGGCCATGGTGGGGGGCAGTGGAAGAGGCCATGGTGGGGGGCCGTGGAAGAGGCCATGGTGGGGGGCCGTGGAAGAGGCCATGGTGGGGGGCCGTGGAAGAGGCCATGGTGGGGGGCAGTGGAAGAGGCCATGGTGGGGGGCAGTGGAAGAGGCCATGGTGGGGGGCAGTGGAAGAGGCCATGGTGGGGGGCAGTGGAAGAGGCCATAGTGGGGGGCAGTGGAAGAGGCCATAGTGGGAGGCAGTGGAAGAGGCCATAGTGGGGGGCAGTGGAAGAGGCCATGGTGGGGGGCAGTGGAAGAGGCCATGGTGGGGGGCAGTGGAAGAGGCCATAGTGGGGGGCAGTGGAAGAGGCCATGGTGGGGGGCAGTGGAAGAGGCCATGGTGGGGGGCAGTGGAAGAGGCCATGGTGGGGGGCAGTGGAAGAGGCCATGGTGAGGGGCAGTGGAAGAGGCCATAGTGGGGGGCAGTGGAAGAGGCCATAGTGGGGGGCAGTGGAAGAGGCCATAGTGGGGGGCCGTGGTGGGGGCCATCTGCACAGTCTGAAGGTATCCCTGGTTCCGTGCACCAGGTCCTACTGCATCAATAGTGACTAAGGGGGACATTGGGAGATATCAGGAAGGAACAATGTCTAGAGGCTGCAATAACTCACCGCTCCACAGGGGCCTGCGAGCAGAGACACAGAGAAGACTCCGGACAACAAGCTCTTCGCCAGAACGTACTGACACGAAGCACCAAAGGTGTATTTACGGCCATCAAATGTCTCAATGTGAAAGTCCCCGGTGACCGAGCACTCCGCTGCAAAATGAACCAAGGAGGAAGTGTCAGTGACAGCTCTCATTATGCACGCAGGAGGATGGGAGTAGTGGTAACTATCATCACATACAGAGGAGGATATACTCACCGGGGCAGGTTATGTCTGTGCACAACCATTTCCCTCCAGAGCAAGTGCTGCAACAAATGAAAAAGACACTGACGAGTCAGAAGGATCAGCTATCACCCGCTATCCCCTGCGCCCCATCATACATCTACCCACATCATACATTACTGCGCCCCATCATACATCTACCCACATCACACATTACTGCGCCCCATCATACATCTACCCACATCATACATAACACACCCATTATACATCTACCCACATCATACATAACTGCGCCCCATCATACATCTACCCACATCATACATTACTGCGCCCCATCATACATCTACCCACATCATACATTACTGCGCCCCATCATACATCTACCCACATCATACATAACACATCCATTATACATCTACCCACATCATACATAACTGCGCCACATCATACATCTACCCACATCATACATCTACCCACATCATACATAACTGCGCCCCATCATACATCTACCCACATCATACATAATGCACCCATTATACATCTACCCACATCATACATAATGCACCCCTCATACATCTACCCACATCATACATAATGCACCCATTATACATCTACCCACATCATACATAACTGCGCCCCATCATACATCTACCCACATCATACATAATGCACCCATTATACATCTACCCACATCATACATAACTGCGCCCCATCATACATCTACCCACATCATACATAACTGCGCCCCATCATACATCTACCCACATCATACATAATGCACCCATTATACATCTACCCACATCATACATAATGCACCCATTATACATCTACCCACATCATACATTACTGCGCCCCATCATACATCTACCCACATCATACATAATGCACCCATTATACATCTACCCACATCATACATAACTGCGCCACATCATACATCTACCCACATCATACATAACTGCGCCCCATCATACATCTACCCACATCATACATAATGCACCCATTATACATCTACCCACATCATACATAATGCGCCCCATCATACATCTACCCACATCATACATCTACCCACATCATACATAATGCACCCATCATACATCTACCCACATCATACATAACTGCGACCCATCATACATCTACCCACATCATACATCTACCCACATCATACATAACTGCGCCCCATCATACATCTACCCACATCATACATCTACCCACATCATACATAACTGCGCCCCATCATACATCTACCCACATCATACATAACTGCGACCCATCATACATCTACCCACATCATACATAATGCACCCATCATACATCTACCCACATCATACATAACTGGGCCCCATCATACATCTACCCACATCATACATAACTGCTCAATCATACATCTACCCACATCATACACAATGCACCCATCATACATCTACCCACATCATACATCTACCCACATCATACATAACTGCGCCCCATCATACATCTACCCACATCATACATAACTGCGACCCATCATACATCCACCCACATCATACATAACTACTCAATCATACATCTACCCACATCATACATAATGCACCCATCATACATCTACCCACATCATACATAACTGCGCCCCATCATACATCTACCCACATCATACATAACTGCGACCCATCATACATCCACCCACATCATACATAACTACTCAATCATACATCTACCCACATCATACATAATGCACCCATCATACATCTACCCACATCATACATAACTGCGCCCATCATACATCTACCCACATCATACATAACTGCGCCCCATCATACATCAACCCACATCATACATAATGCACCCATCATACATCTACCCACATCATACATAACTGCTCAATCATACATCTACCCACATCATACATAATGCACCCATCATACATCTACTCACATCATACATAACTGCGCCCATCATACATCTACCCACATCATACATAACTGCGCCCCATCATACATCAACCCACATCATACATAATGCACCCATCATACATCTACCCACATCATACATAATGCACCCATCATACATCTACCCACATCATACATAACTGCTCAATCATACATCTACCCACATAATACATAATGTACCCATCTTACATCTACCCACATCATACATAACTGCGCCCCATCATACATCTACCCACATCATACATAATGCACCCATCATACATCTACCTACATCATAAATAACTGCGCCCCATCATATATCTACCCACATCATACATAATTGCGCCCCATCATACATCTACCCACATCATACATAACTGCTCAATCATACATCTACCCACATAATACATAATGTACCCATCTTACATCTACCCACATCATACATAACTGCGCCCCATCATACATCTACCCACATCATACATAATGCACCAATCATACATCTACCTACATCATAAATAACTGCGCCCCATCATACATCTACCCACATCATACATAACTGCGCCCCATGATACATCTACCCATATCATACATCTACCCACATCATACATAACTGCGCCACATCATACATCTACCCACATCATACATAACTGCGCCCCATGATACATCTACCCACATCATACATCTGCCCACATCATACATAACTGCGCCCCATCATACATCTACCCACATCATACATCTGCCCACATCATACATAACTGCGCCCCATCATACATCTACCCACATCATACATAATGCACCCATCATACATCTACCCACATCATACATAACTGCGCCCTATCATTCATCTACCCACATCATACATAACTGCTCAATCATACATCTACCCACATCATACATAGTGCACCCATCATACATCTACCCACATCATACATCTACCCACATCATACATAACTGCGCCCCATCATACATCTACCCACATCATACATAACTGTGTCCCATCATACATCTACCCACATCATACATAATGCACCCATCATACATCTACCCACATCATACATAATGCACCCATCATACATCTACCCACATTATACATAACTGCGCCCCATCATACATCTACCCACATCATACATAACTGCGCCCCATCATACATCTACCCACATCATACATAACTGCTCAATCATACATCTACCCACATCATACATAATGTACCCATCTTACATCTACCCACATCATACATAAATGCGCCCCATCATACATCTACCCACATCATACATAATGCACCCATCATACATCTACCTACATCATAAATAACTGCGCCCCATCATACATCTACCCACATCATACATAATGCGCCCCATCATACATCTACCCACATCATACATCTACCCACATCATACATAATGCACCCATCATACATCTACCCACATCATACATAACTGCGACCCATCATACATCTACCCACATCATACATCGACCCACATCATACATAACTGCGCCCCATCATACATCTACCCACATCATACATAATGCACCCATTATACATCTACCCACATCATACATTACTGCGCCCCATCATACATCTACCCACATCATACATAATGCACCCATTATACATCTACCCACATCATACATAACTGCGCCACATCATACATCTACCCACATCATACATAACTGCGCCCCATCATACATCTACCCACATCATACATAATGCACCCATTATACATCTACCCACATCATACATAATGCGCCCCATCATACATCTACCCACATCATACATCTACCCACATCATACATAATGCACCCATCATACATCTACCCACATCATACATAACTGCGACCCATCATACATCTACCCACATCATACATCTACCCACATCATACATAACTGCGCCCCATCATACATCTACCCACATCATACATAATGCACCCATTATACATCTACCCACATCATACATAACTGCTCAATCATACATCTACCCACATCATACATCTACCCACATCATACATAATGCACCCATCATACATCTACCCACATCATACATAACTGCGACCCATCATACATCTACCCACATCATACATCTACCCACATCATACATAACTGCGCCCCATCATACATCTACCCACATCATACATCTACCCACATCATACATAACTGCGCCCCATCATACATCTACCCACATCATACATAACTGCGACCCATCATACATCTACCCACATCATACATAACTGCTCAATCATACATCTACCCACATCATACATAATGCACCCATCATACATCTACCCACATCATACATTACTGCGCCCCATCATACATCTACCCACATCATACATAATGCACCCATCATACATCTACCCACATCATACATAACTGCGCCCCATCATACATCTACCCACATCATACATAACTGCTCAATCATACATCTACCCACATCATACACAATGCACCCATCATACATCTACCCACATCATACATCTACCCACATCATACATAACTGCGCCCCATCATACATCTACCCACATCATACATAACTGCGACCCATCATACATCCACCCACATCATACATAACTACTCAATCATACATCTACCCACATCATACATAATGCACCCATCATACATCTACCCACATCATACATAACTGCGCCCCATCATACATCTACCCACATCATACATAACTGCTCAATCATACATCTACCCACATCATACATAATGCACCCATCATACATCTACCCACATCATACACAACTGCGCCCATCATACATCTACCCACATCATACATAACTGCGCCCCA
Source organism: Anomaloglossus baeobatrachus (assembly GCF_048569485.1). Taxonomy (NCBI): domain Eukaryota; kingdom Metazoa; phylum Chordata; class Amphibia; order Anura; family Aromobatidae; genus Anomaloglossus; species Anomaloglossus baeobatrachus. Next base: position 1,927,622 of record NC_134362.1, read on the forward strand.
TCATACATCAACCCACATCATACATAATGCACCCATCATACATCTACCCACATCATACATAACTGCTCAATCATACATCTACCCACATCATACATAATGCACCCATCATACATCTACCCACATCATACATAACTGCGCCCATCATACATCTACCCACATCATACATAACTGCGCCCCATCATACATCAACCCACATCATACATAATGCACCCATCATACATCTACCCACATCATACATAATGCACCCATCATACATCTACCCACATCATACATAACTGCTCAATCATACATCTACCCACATAATACATAATGTACCCATATTACATCTACCCACATCATACATAACTGCGCCCCATCATACATCTACCCACATCATACATAATGCACCCATCATACATCTACCTACATCATAAATAACTGTGCCCCATCATATATCTACCCACATCATACATAATTGCGCCCCATCATACATCTACCCACATCATACATAACTGCTCAATCATACATCTACCCACATAATACATAATGTACCCATCTTACATCTACCCACATCATACATAACTGCGCCCCATCATACATCTACCCACATCATACATAATGCACCAATCATACATCTACCTACATCATAAATAACTACGCCCCATCATACATCTACCCACATCATACATAACTGCGCCCCATGATACATCTACCCACATCATACATAACTTCTCAATCATACATCTACCCACATCATACATATACCCACATCATACATAATGCACCCATCATACATCTACCCATATCATACATCTACCCACATCATACATAACTGCGCCACATCATACATCTACCCACATCATACATAATGCACCCATCATACATCTACCCACATCATACATCTGCCCACATCATACATAACTGCGCCCCATCATACATCTACCCACATCATACATCTGCCCACATCATACATAACTGCGCCCCATCATACATCTACCCACATCATACATAATGCACCCATCATACATCTACCCACATCATACATAACTGCGCCCTATCATTCATCTACCCACATCATACATAACTGCTCAATCATACATCTACCCACATCATACATAGTGCACCCATCATACATCTACCCACATCATACATCTACCCACATCATACATAACTGCGCCCCATCATACATCTACCCACATCATACATAACTGTGTCCCATCATACATCTACCCACATCATACGTAATGCACCCATCATACATCTACCCACATCATACATAATGCACCCATCATACATCTACCCACATTATACATAACTGCGCCCCATCATACATCTACCCACATCATACATAACTGCGCCCCATCATACATCTACCCACATCATACATAACTGCTCAATCATACATCTACCCACATCATACATAATGTACCCATCTTACATCTACCCACATCATACATAACTGCGCCCCATCATACATCTACCCACATCATACATAATGCACCCATCATACATCTACCTACATCATAAATAACTGCGCCCCATCATACATCTACCCACATCATACATAACTGCGCCCCATGATACATCTACCCACATCATACATAACTGCTCAATCATACATCTACCCACATCATACATATACCCACATCATACATAATGCACCCATCATACATCTACCCACATCATACATCTACCCACATCATTCATAACTGCGCCACATCATACATCTACCCACATCATACATAACTGCGCCACATGATACATCTACCCACATCATACATAATGCACCCATCATACATCTACCCATATCATACATCTACCCACATCATACATAACTGCGCCACATCATACATCTACCCACATCATACATAACTGCGCCCCATGATACATCTATCCACATCATACATAATGCACCCATCATACATCTACCCACATCATACATACCTGCGCCCCATCATACATCTACCCACATCATACATAATGCACCCATCATACATGTACCCACATCATACATAACTGCTCAATCATACATCTACCCACATCATACATAGTGCACCCATCATACATCTACCCACATCATACATAATGCACCCATCATACATCTACCCACATCATACATAACTGCGCCCATCATACATCTACCCACATCATACATAACTGCTCAATCATACATCTACCCACATCATACATAATGCACCCATCATACATCTACCCACATCATACATAACTGCGCCCTATCATTCATCTACCCACATCATACATAACTGCTCAATCATACATCTACCCACATAATACATAATGTACCCATCTTACATCTACCCACATCATACATAACTGCGCCCCATCATACATCTACCCACATCATACATAATGCACCAATCATACATCTACCTACATCATAAATAACTGCGCCCCATCATACATCTACCCACATCATACATAACTGCGCCCCATGATACATCTACCCACATCATACATAACTTCTCAATCATACATCTACCCACATCATACATATACCCACATCATACATAACTGCGCCCCATGATACATCTACCCACATCATACATAATGCACCCATCATACATCTACCCACATCATACATCTGCCCACATCATACATAACTGCGCCCCATCATACATCTACCCACATCATACATAATGCACCCATCATACATCTACCCACATCATACATAACTGCGCCCTATCATTCATCTACCCACATCATACATAACTGCTCAATCATACATCTACCCACATCATACATAGTGCACACATCATACATCTACCCACATCATACATAACTGCGCCCCATCATACATCTACCCACATCATACATAACTGTGTCCCATCATACATCTACCCACATCATACATAATGCACCCATCATACATCTACCCACATAATACATAATGCACCCATCATACATCTACCCACATTATACATAACTGCGCCCCATCATACATCTACCCACATCATACATAACTGCGCCCCATCATACATCTACCCACATCATACATAACTGCTCAATCATACATCTACCCACATCATACATAATGTACCCATCTTACATCTACCCACATCATACATAACTGCGCCCCATCATACATCCACCCACATCATACATAATGCACCCATCATACATCTACCTACATCATAAATAACTGCGCCCCATCATACATCTACCCACATCATACATAACTGCGCCCCATGATACATCTACCCACATCATACATAACTGCTCAATCATACATCTACCCACATCATACATCTACCCACATCATACATAACTGCGCCACATCATACATCTACCCACATCATACATAATGCACCCATCATACATCTACCCATATCATACATCTACCCACATCATACATAACTGCGCCACATCATACATCTACCCACATCATACATAACTGCGCCCCATGATACATCTATCCACATCATACATAATGCACCCATCATACATCTACCCACATCATACATACCTGCGCCCCATCATACATCTACCCACATCATACATAATGCACCCATCATACATGTACCCACATCATACATAACTGCTCAATCATACATCTACCCACATCATACATAGTGCACCCATCATACATCTACCCACATCATACATAATGCACCCATCATACATCTACCCACATCATACATAACTGCGCCCATCATACATCTACCCACATCATACATAACTGCTCAATCATACATCTACCCACATCATACATAATGCACCCATCATACATCTACCCACATCATACATAACTGCGCCCTATCATTCATCTACCCACATCATACATAACTGCTCAATCATACATCTACCCACATAATACATAATGTACCCATCTTACATCTACCCACATCATACATAACTGCGCCCCATCATACATCTACCCACATCATACATAATGCACCAATCATACATCTACCTACATCATAAATAACTGCGCCCCATCATACATCTACCCACATCATACATAACTGCGCCCCATGATACATCTACCCACATCATACATAACTTCTCAATCATACATCTACCCACATCATACATATACCCACATCATACATAACTGCGCCCCATGATACATCTACCCACATCATACATAATGCACCCATCATACATCTACCCACATCATACATCTGCCCACATCATACATAACTGCGCCCCATCATACATCTACCCACATCATACATAATGCACCCATCATACATCTACCCACATCATACATAACTGCGCCCTATCATTCATCTACCCACATCATACATAACTGCTCAATCATACATCTACCCACATCATACATAGTGCACACATCATACATCTACCCACATCATACATAACTGCGCCCCATCATACATCTACCCACATCATACATAACTGTGTCCCATCATACATCTACCCACATCATACATAATGCACCCATCATACATCTACCCACATCATACATAATGCACCCATCATACATCTACCCACATTATACATAACTGCGCCCCATCATACATCTACCCACATCATACATAACTGCGCCCCATCATACATCTACCCACATCATACATAACTGCTCAATCATACATCTACCCACATCATACATAATGTACCCATCTTACATCTACCCACATCATACATAACTGCGCCCCATCATACATCCACCCACATCATACATAATGCACCCATCATACATCTACCTACATCATAAATAACTGCGCCCCATCATACATCTACCCACATCATACATAACTGCGCCCCATGATACATCTACCCACATCATACATAACTGCTCAATCATACATCTACCCACATCATACATCTACCCACATCATACATAACTGCGCCACATCATACATCTACCCACATCATACATAACTGCGCCCCATGATACATCTACCCACATCATACATAATGCACCCATCATACATCTACCCATATCATACATCTACCCACATCATACATAACTGCGCCACATCATACATCTACCCACATCATACATAACTGCGCCCCATGATACATCTACCCACATCATACATAATGCACCCATCATACATCTACCCACATCATACATCTACCCACATCATACATACCTGCGCCCCATCATACATCTACCCACATCATACATAACTGCTCAATCATACATCTACCCACATCATACATAGTGCACCCATCATACATCTACCCACATCATACATAATGCACCCATCATATATCTACCCACATCATACATAACTGCGCCCCATCATACATCTACCCACATCATACATAACTGCTCAATCATACATCTACCCACATCATACATAATGCACCCATCATACATCTACCCACATCATACATCTACCCACATCATACATAACTGCGCCCCATCATACATCTACCCACATCATACATAATGCACCCATCATACATCTACCCACATCATACATAACTGCGCCCCATCATACATCTACCCACATCATACATAACTGCTCAATCATACATCTACCCACATCATACATAACTGCTCAATCATACATCTACCCACATCATACATAATGCACCCATCATACATCTACCACATCATACATCTACCCACATCATACATAACTGCGCCCCATCATACATCTACCCACATCATACATTACTGTGCCGCATGATACATCTACCCACATCATACATAATGCACCCATTATACATCCACCCACATCATACATAACTGCGCCCCATCATACATCTACCTACATCATACATAATGCACCCATCATACATCTACCCACATCATACATAACTGCGCCCCATCATACATCTACCCACATCATACATAACTGCGCCCCATCATACATCTACCCACATCATACATTACTGCGCCCCATCATACATCTACCCACATCATACATAATGCACCCATCATACATCTACCCACATCATACATAACTCTGCCCCATGCTACATTTACCCACATCATACATAATGCACCCATCATACATCTACCCACATCATACATAATGCACCCATCATACATCTACCCACATCATACATAATGCACCCATCATACATCTACCCACATCATACATAATGCGCCCCATGATACATCTACCCACATCATACATAATGCACCCATCATACATCTACCCACATCATACATAACTCTGCCCCATGCTACATCTACCCACATCATACATAATGCACCCATCATAGATCTACCCACATCATACATAATGCACCCATCATACATCTACCCACATCATACATAATGCACCCATCATACATCTACCCACATCATACATAATGCGCCCCATCATACATCTACCCACATCATACATAATGCTCCCATCATACATCTACCCACATTATACATAATGCACCCATCATACATCTACCCACATCATACATAATGCGCCCCATCATACATCTACCCACATCATACATAATGCTTCCATCATACATCTACCCACATCATACAGTCAGGGCCAGAAATATTTGGACAGTGACACAAGTTTTGTTATTTTAGCTGTTTACAAAAACATGTTCAGAAATACAATTCTATATATAATATGGGCTGAAAGTGCACACTCCCAGCTGCAATATGAGAGTGTTCACATCCAAATCGGAGAAAGGGTTTAGGAATCATAGCTCTGTAATGCATAGCCTCCTCTTTTTCAAGGGACCAAAAGTAATTGGACAAGGGACTCTAAGGGCTGCAATTAACTCTGAAGGCGTCTCCCTCGTTAACCTGTAATCAATGAAGTAGTTAAAAGGTCTGGGGTTGATTACAGGTGTGTGGTTTTGCATTTGGAAGCTGTTGCTGTGACCAGACAACATGTGGTCTAAGGAACTCTCAATTAAGGTGAAGCAGAACATCCTGAGGCTGAAAAAAAAGAAAAAATCCATCAGAGAGATAGCAGACATGCTTGGAGTAGCAAAATCAACAGTCGGGTACATTCTGAGAAAAAAGGAATTGACTGGTGAGCTTGGGAACTCAAAAAGGCCTGGGCGTCCACGGATGACAACAGTGGTGGATGATCGCCGCATACTTTCTTTGGTGAAGAAGAACCCGTTCACAACATCAACTGAAGTCCAGAACACTCTCAGTGAAGTAGGTGTATCTGTCTCTAAGTCAACAGTAAAGAGAAGACTCCATGAAAGTAAATACAAAGGGTTCACATCTAGATGCAAACCATTCATCAATTCCAAAAATAGACAGGCCAGAGTTACATTTGCTGAAAAACACCTCATGAAGCCAGCTCAGTTCTGGAAAAGTATTCTATGGACAGATGAGACAAAGATCAACCTGTACCAGAATGATGGGAAGAAAAAAGTGTGGAGAAGAAAGGGAACGGCACATGATCCAAGGCACACCACACCCTCTGTAAAACATGGTGGAGGCAACGTGATGGCATGGGCATGCATGGCTTTCAATGGCACTGGGTCACTTGTGTTTATTGATGACATAACAGCAGACAAGAGTAGCCGGAGGAATTCTGAAGTGTACCGGGATATACTTTCAGCCCAGATTCAGCCAAATGCCGCAAAGTTGATCGGACGGCGCTTCATAGTACAGATGGACAATGACCCCAAGCATACAGCAAAAGCTACCCAGGAGGTCATGAGTGCAAAAAGTGGAACATTCTGCAATGGCCAAGTCAATCACCAGATCTTAACCCAATTGATCATGCATTTCACTTGCTCAAATCCAGACTTAAGACGGAAAGACCCACAAACAAGCAAGACCTGAAGGCTGCGGCTGTAAAGGCCTGGCAAAGCATTAAGAAGGAGGAAAGCCAGCGTTTGGTGATGTCCATGGGTTCCAGACTTAAGGCAGTGATTGCCTCCAAAGGATTCGCAACAAAATATTGAAAATAAAAATATTTTGTTTGGGTTTGGTTTATTTGTCCAATTACTTTTGACCTCCTAAAATGTGGAGTGTTTGTAAAGAAATGTGACAATTCCTACAATTTCTATCAGATATTTTTGTTCAAACCTTCAAATTAAACGTTACAATCTGCACTTGAATTCTGTTGTAGAGGTTTCATTTCACATCCAATGTGGTGGCATGCAGAGCCCAACTCGCCAAAATTGTGTCACTGTCCAAATATTTCTGGACCTAACTGTACATAACTGCGCCCCATGATACATCTACCCACATCATACATCTACCCACATCATACATAACTGCGCCGCATCATACATCTACCCACATCATACATAACTGCTCAATCATACATCTACCCACATCATACATTAGTGTGCCCCATGATACATCTACCCACATCATACATAACTGCGCCCCATCATACATCTACCCACATCATACATAATGCACCCATCATACATCTACCCACATCATACATAACTGCTCAATCATACATCTACCCACATCATACATCTACCCACATCATACATTAGTGTGCCCCATGATACATCTACCCACATCATACATAACTGCGCCCCATGATACATCTACCCACATCATACATAATGTACCCATCATACATCTACCCACATCATACATAAATCTGCCCCATGATACATCTACCCACATCATACATAATGCACCCATCATACATCTACCCACATCATACATAACTGCGCCCCATCATACATCTACCCACATCATACATAACTGCTCAATCATACATCTACCCACATCATACATAACTGCTCAATCATACATCTACCCACATCATACATAATGCACCCATCATACATCTACCACATCATACATCTACCCACATCATACATAACTGCGCCCCATCATACATCTACCCACATCATACATTACTGTGCCGCATGATACATCTACCCACATCATACATAATGCACCCATTATACATCCACCCACATCATACATAACTGCGCCCCATCATACATCTACCTACATCATACATAATGCACCCATCATACATCTACCCACATCATACATAACTGCGCCCCATCATACATCTACCCACATCATACATAACTGCGCCCCATCAAACATCTACCCACATCATACATTACTGCGCCCCATCATACATCTACCCACATCATACATAATGCACCCATCATACATCTACCCACATCATACATAACTCTGCCCCATGCTACATTTACCCACATCATACATAATGCACCCATCATACATCTACCCACATCATACATAATGCACCCATCATACATCTACCCACATCATACATAATGCACCCATCATACATCTACCCACATCATACATAATGCGCCCCATGATACATCTACCCACATCATACATAATGCACCCATCATACATCTACCCACATCATACATAATGCACCCATCATACATCTACCCACATCATACATAATGCGCCCCATCATACATCTACCCACATCATACATAATGCTCCCATCATACATCTACCCACATCATACATAATGCACCCATCATACATCTACCCACATCATACATAATGCGCCCCATCATACATCTACCCACATCATACATAATGCTTCCATCATACATCTACCCACATCATACAGTCAGGGCCAGAAATATTTGGACAGTGACACAAGTTTTGTTATTTTAGCTGTTTACAAAAACATGTTCAGAAATACAATTCTATATATAATATGGGCTGAAAGTGCACACTCCCAGCTGCAATATGAGAGTGTTCACATCCAAATCGGAGAAAGGGTTTAGGAATCATAGCTCTGTAATGCATAGCCTCCTCTTTTTCAAGGGACCAAAAGTAATTGGACAAGGGACTCTAAGGGCTGCAATTAACTCTGAAGGCGTCTCCCTCGTTAACCTGTAATCAATGAAGTAGTTAAAAGGTCTGGGGTTGATTACAGGTGTGTGGTTTTGCCTTTGGAAGCTGTTGCTGTGACCAGACAACATGTGGTCTAAGGAACTCTCAATTAAGGTGAAGCAGAACATCCTGAGGCTGAAAAAAAAGAAAAAATCCATCAGAGAGATAGCAGACATGCTTGGAGTAGCAAAATCAACAGTCGGGTACATTCTGAGAAAAAAGGAATTGACTGGTGAGCTTGGGAACTCAAAAAGGCCTGGGCGTCCACGGATGACAACAGTGGTGGATGATCGCCGCATACTTTCTTTGGTGAAGAAGAACCCGTTCACAACATCAACTGAAGTCCAGAACACTCTCAGTGAAGTAGGTGTATCTGTCTTCAAGTCACCAGTAAAGAGAAGACTCCATGAAAGTAAATACAAAGGGTTCACATCTAGATGCAAACCATTCATCAATTCCAAAAATAGACAGGCCAGAGTTACATTTGCTGAAAAACACCTCATGAAGCCAGCTCAGTTCTGGAAAAGTATTCTATGGACAGATGAGACAAAGATCAACCTGTACCAGAATGATGGGAAGAAAAAAGTGTGGAGAAGAAAGGGAACGGCACATGATCCAAGGCACACCACACCCTCTGTAAAACATGGTGGAGGCAACGTGATGGCATGGGCATGCATGGCTTTCAATGGCACTGGGTCACTTGTGTTTATTGATGACATAACAGCAGACAAGAGTAGCCGGAGGAATTCTGAAGTGTACCGGGATATACTTTCAGCCCAGATTCAGCCAAATGCCGCAAAGTTGATCGGACGGCGCTTCATAGTACAGATGGACAATGACCCCAAGCATACAGCCAAAGCTACCCAGGAGTTCATGAGTGCAAAAAAGTGGAACATTCTGCAATGGCCAAGTCAATCACCAGATCTTAACCCAATTGAGCATGCATTTCACTTGCTCAAATCCAGACTTAAGACGGAAAGACCCACAAACAAGCAAGACCTGAAGGCTGCGGCTGTAAAGGCCTGGCAAAGCATTAAGAAGGAGGAAAGCCAGCGTTTGGTGATGTCCATGGGTTCCAGACTTAAGGCAGTGATTGCCTCCAAAGGATTCGCAACAAAATATTGAAAATAAAAATATTTTGTTTGGGTTTGGTTTATTTGTCCAATTACTTTTGACCTCCTAAAATGTGGAGTGTTTGTAAAGAAATGTGACAATTCCTACAATTTCTATCAGATATTTTTGTTCAAACCTTCAAATTAAACGTTACAATCTGCACTTGAATTCTGTTGTAGAGGTTTCATTTCACATCCAATGTGGTGGCATGCAGAGCCCAACTCGCCAAAATTGTGTCACTGGCCAAAGATTTCTGGACCTAACTGTACATAACTGCGCCCCATGATACATCTACCCACATCATACATCTACCCACATCATACATAACTGCGCCGCATCATACATCTACCCACATCATACATAACTGCTCAATCATACATCTACCCACATCATACATTAGTGTGCCCCATGATACATCTACCCACATCATACATAACTGCGCCCCATCATACATCTACCCACATCATACATAATGCACCCATCATACATCTACCCACATCATACATAACTGCTCAATCATACATCTACCCACATCATACATCTACCCACATCATACATTAGTGTGCCCCATGATACATCTACCCACATCATACATAACTGCGCCCCATGATACATCTACCCACATCATACATAATGTACCCATCATACATCTACCCACATCATACATAAATCTGCCCCATGATACATCTACCCACATCATACATAATGCACCCATCATACATCTACCCACATCATACATTTACCCACATCATACATAACTGCTCAATCATACATCTACCCACATCATACATCTACCCACATCATACATAACTGCGCCGCATCATACATCTACCCACATCATACATAATGCACCCATTATACATCTACCCACATCATACATAATGCACCCATCATACATCTACCCACATCATACATAATGCACCCATCATACATCTAACCACATCATACATAATGCACCCATCATACATCTACCCACATCATACATAATGTGCCCCATGATACATCTACCCACATCATACATAATGTGCCCCATCATACATCTACCCACATCATACATAATGCACCCATTATACATCTACCCACATCATACATAATGCACCCATCATACATCTACCCACATCATACATAATGCACCCATCATACATCTACCCACATCATACATAATGTGCCCCATGATACATCTACCCACATCATACATAATGCACCCATCATACATCTACCCACATCATACATAATGCACCCATCATACATCTACCCACATCATACATAATGCACCCATCATACATCTACCCACATCATACATAATGCGCCCCATGATACATCTACCCACATCATACATAATGCGCCCCATGATACATCTACCCACATCATACATAATGCACCCATCATACATCTACCCACATCATACATAATGCACCCATCATACATCTACCCACATCATACATAATGCGCCCCATGATACATCTACCAACATCATACATAATGCGCCCCATGATACATCTACCCACATCATACATAACTGCTCAATCATACATCTACCCACATCATACATAATGCGCCCCATGATACATCTACCCACATCATACATAATGCACCCATCATACATCTACCCCCATCATACATAATGCACCCATCATACATCTACCCACATCATACATAATGCACCCATCATACATCTACCCACATCATACATAATGCGCCCCATGATACATCTACCCACATCATACATAATGCGCCCCATGATACATCTACCCACATCATACATAATGCACCCATCATACATCTACCCACATCATACATAATGCACCCATCATACATCTACCCACATCATACATAATGCGCCCCATGATACATCTACCCACATCATACATAATGCGCCCCATGATACATCTACCCACATCATACATAACTGCTCAATCATACATCTACCCACATCATACATAATGCGCCCCATGATACATCTACCCACATCATACATAATGCACCCATCATACATCTACCCCCATCATACATAATGCACCCATCATACATCTACCCATATCATACATAATGCACCCATCATACATCTACCCACATCATACATAATGCACACATCATACATCTACCCACATCATACATAATGTGCCCCATGATACATCTACCCACATCATACATAATGCACCCATCATACATCTACCCACATCACACATAATGCACCCATCATACATCTACCCACATCATACATAATGCGCCCCATGATACATCTGCCCACATCATACATAATGCACCCATCATACATCTACCCACATCATACATAATGCACCCATCATACATCTACCCACATCATACATAATGTGCCCCATGATACATCTACCCACATCATACATAATGCACCCATCATACATCTACCCACATCATACATAATGCACCCATCATACATCTACCCACATCATACATAATGCGCCCCATGATACATCTGCCCACATCATACATAATGCACCCATCATACATCTACCCACATCATACATAATGCACCCATCATACATCTACCCACATCACACATAATGCGCCCCATGATACATCTACCCACATCATGCATAATGCACCCATCATACATCTACCCACATCATACATAATGCACCCATCATACATCTACCCACATCATGCATAATGCACCCATCATACATCTACCCACATCATACATAATGCACCCATCATACATCTACCCACATCATACATAATGCGCCCCATGATACATCTACCCACATCATACATAATGCGCCCCATGATACATCTACCCACATCATACATAATGCACCCATCATACATCTACCCACATCATACATAATGCACCCATCATACATCTACCCACATCATACATAATGCACCCATCATACATCTACCCACATCATACATAATGCACCCATCATACATCTACCCACATCATACATAATGCGCCCCATGATACATCTACCCACATCATACATAATGCGCCCCATGACACATCTACCCACATCATACATAATGCACCCATCATACATCTACCCACATCATACATAATGCACCCATCATACATCTACTCACATCATACATAATGCACCCATCATACATCTACCCACATCATACATAATGTGCCCCATGATACATCTACCCACATCATACATAATGCACCCATCATACATCTACCCACATCATAGATAATGCACCCATCATACATCTACCCACATCATACATAATGCGCCCCATGATACATCTACCCACATCATAGATAATGCACCCATCATACATCTACCCACATCATACATAATGCGCCCCATGATACATCTACCCACATCATACATAATGCGCCCCATGATACATCTACCCACATCATACATAATGCACCCATCATACATCTACCCACATCATACATAATGCACCCATCATACATCTACCCACATCATACATAATGCACCCATCATACATCTACCCACATCATACATAATGCACCCATCATACATCTACCCACATCATACATAATGCACCCATCATACATCTACCCACATCATACATAATGCACCCATCATACATCTACCCACATCATACATAATGCGCCCCATGATACATCTACCCACATCATACATAATGCACCCATCATACATCTACCCACATCATACATAATGCGCCCCATGATACATCTACCCACATCATACATAATGCGCCCCATGATACATCTACCCACATCATACATAATGCACCCATCATACATCTACCCACATCATACATAATGCACCCATCATACATCTAGCCATGAAAATAAAAAGAAAAAAGGGGGGGGTGTAAACCTGCACTGGTCAAACTTCAATATGTGGCAAGCTGCTGCATATATACCCAAAAATGGCGCATTGTAAAATGTATAAAGCGAAGGAGCTCAAAATCCAGTGCAAAAGAGCTGTAATGATTGTGAAAAAAACATAAAAAACATTTCATACAGAAAAAGACACATGCAATTACAGATAGTACCGCAGTATACAGGACGCAGCATACAGGACGCAGTATACAGGACGCAGCATACAGGACGCAGTATACAGGACGCAGCATACAGGACGCAGTATACAGGACGCAGCATACATGACGCAGTATACATGACGCAGTATACATGACACAGCATACATGACGCAGTATACATGACGCAGTATACATGACGCAGCATACAGGACGCAGTATACATGACGCAGTATACAGGACGCAGTATACATGACGCAGTATACATGACGCAGTATACATGACGCAGCATACAGGACGCAGCATACATGACGCAGTATACAGGACGCAGCATACATGATGCAGTATAAATGACGCAGTATACAGGACGCAGCATACAGGACGCAGTATACATGACGCAGCATACAGGACGCAGTATACATGATGCAGTATAAATGACGCAGTATACAGGACACAGCATACAGGACGCAGCATACATGACGCAGTATACAGGACGCAGCATACATGACACAGTATACAGGACGCAGCATACATGACGCAGTATACAGGACGCAGCATACAGGACGCAGTATACATGACGCAGCATACATGACACAGTATACAGGACGCAGCATACAGGACGCAGTATACATGACACAGTATACATGACGCAGCATACAGGACGCAGTATACATGACGCAGTATACAGGACGCAGCATACATGACGCAGTATACATGACACAGTATACATGACGCAGTATACATGACGCAGTATACATGATGCAGTATACATGACGCAGTATATAGGACACAGCATACATGACACAGTATACATGACGCAGTATACATGACGCAGTATACATGATGCAGTATACATGACGCAGTATACAGGACGTAGTATACATGACGCAGTATACATGACGCAGTATACATGACGCAGTATACAGGACGCAGTATACATGATGCAGTATACATGACGCAGTATACAGGACGTAGTATACATGACGCAGTATACATGACACAGTATACAGGACGCAGTATACATGACACAGTATACATGACGCAGTATACAGGACGTAGTATACATGACGCAGTATACATGACACAGTATACATGACGCAGTATACATGACACAGTATACATGACGCAGTATACATGACACAGTATACATGACGCAGTATACATGACGCAGTATACATGACACAGTATACATGACGCAGTATACATGACACAGTATACATGACGCAGTATACATGACGCAGTATGCATGATGCAGTATACATGTCGCAGCATTCATGACGCAGCATACATGACGCAGCATACATGACGCAGTATACATGACGCAGCATACATGACGCAGTATACATGACACAGTATACATGATGCAGTATATATGACACAGTATATATAAAATATACAAATAACTGACTTCTCACATCAATAATGCACAGAATATATCAGCAGATTACGCTCCAGTAAGTGCCCAGTGCAGAGAGAACATCACCATCACATTGTACATGCTGAAAACCCTTCTCAGCTCCACATACAACCAGTGTAAGTATATATATACTGTATCTACTCAGGCAAGATACTGCACAGCAATGTATGCCCTCAGACAGCTATACATGTGCAGAATGAATAGACCCAGTAGAGCACCCAAAAGACTGGGAATAAAGAGGAGAAAACCCCGCGGTCCACACCGACGCGTTACGCCATGATTATGGCTTCATCAGGGGCCAGTGTTCTGAATAAAGTGTCCAGTGACCCTCCTATATACTTACAGCCTTACCCATAATGCAGCAGTAGAGGGTAAAGCAATCAAGCACCTGTTCAAGTCCTCCTCTACCTGCAGCAAGACAATGTGCTGCCGCCATGATAGAGTATCGGCGTATATATCACGCTGGAACACATCCAACGTTTTGTGTAGCGCCCCTGAACCCCTCAGGGCACTACTAGGTACTGCATCCTGACCCAGGGACATTGGCCAGTGTTCCTATAGCAGGAATGCAGTACCAGAGTTCCCCCATCATTCTTCGCCTATCTTAGCTGCATTACCTTGTGTTTTCAGCTTGCTCACATGTCTGTGGTGGCCTCTTAGTAGTCCTATAGTAGACGTGTCAGATCCTTGCGTCCCCTGACAATCCCGTCAGGGCCCCCTTACATATTGTGGTGTATGTAACTTATAGACCTCTCTTGCCCACTGCGCTTTCCCAACACAGCAATGTGACCGGATTTTGAGATCTGCTCTGACTTTTAATCGCTTCCGGATCAATCTTTTTCCCCAGGGCTGGTCACTACATTACACAACTGTTCATGAGAAAAAAAATCGCCCCATGCATTACTTTCTGCTGAGGCTCGGATGAGACTCACACATTCAAGTCTATGGGAGTAAGAAAAAAGTCAGATCCCGCATGGAATATCCAAGCAGCACCCAATTATATTTCTATTAAACACCTGGGAAAGTGTTTGTGATCAGAAAAACGGAGTGCACACAGAGTCACATGTCAATCCGCCCGAAAAAATGGACACGTGGATAAAATGAGAAAAAGACTGTCAGAGTCTTCAAGAAGAAATAGGCAATTTCTCATACACTCACCTGCAGCCGCACTCACACCGTCAGCCAAATCCTCACCTGCAGCTGCACTCAGACCGTCAGCCAAACGCTCACCTGCAGCCGCCCTCAGACCGTCAGCTAAACGTTCACCTGCATCCGCCCTCAGACCGTCAGCCAAACGCTCACCTGCAGCCGCCCTCAGACCGACAGCTAAACACTCACCTGCATCCGCCCTCAGACCATCAGCCAAACACTCACCTGCATCCGCCCTCAGACCGTCAGCCAAACGCTAACCTGCAGCCGCCCTCAGACCGTCAGCCAAACACTCACCTGCAGCCGCCCTCAGACCGTCAGCCAAACACTCACCTGCAGTCGCCCTCACACCGTCAGCCAAACGCTCACCTGCAGCCGCCTTCAGACCGTCAGCCAAACACTCACCTGCAGCCGCCCTCAGACCGTCAGCCAAATGCTCACCTGCATGCGCCCTCAGACCGTCAGCCAAACGCTCACCTGCAGCCGCACTCAGACCGTCAGCTAAACGCTCACCTGCAGCCGCCCTCAGACCGTCAGCCAAACATTCACCTGCATCCGCCCTCAGACCGTCAGCCAAACACTCACCTGCAGCCTCCCTCAGACCGTCAGCCAAACATTCACCTGCATGCGCCCTCAGACCGTCAGCCAAACACTCACCTGCAGCCGCCTTCAGACCGTCAGCCAAACACTCACCTGCAGCCGCCCTCAGACCGTCAGCCAAACACTCACCTGCATCCGTCCTCAGACCGTCAGCCAAACGCTCACCTGCAGCCGCCCTCAGACCATCAGCCAAACACTCACCAGCAGCCGCCCTCAGACCGTCAGCCAAACACTCACCTGCATCCGCCCTCAGACCGTCAGCCAAACGCTCACCTGCAGCCGCCCTCAGACCGTCAGCCAAACACTCACCTGCAGCCGCCCTCAGACCGTCAGCCAAACACTCACCTGCAGCCGCCTTCAGACCGTCAGCCAAACACTCACCTGCAGCCGCCCTCAGACCGTCAGCCAAACACTCACCTGCAGCCGCCCTCAGACCGTCAGCCAAACACTCACCTGCAGCCGCCCTCAGACCGTCAGCCAAACACTCACCTGCAGCCTCCCTCAGACCGTCAGCCAAACACTCACCTGCAGCCGCCCTCAGACCGTCAGCCAAACACTCACCTGCAGCTGCCCTCAGACCGTCAGCCAAACACTCAACTGCAGCCACCCTCAGACCGTCAGCCAAACACTCACCTGCAGCCGCCCTCAGACATCAGCCAAACGCTCGCCTGAAGCCGTTCTCAGACCGTCAGCCAAACACTCACCTGCAGCCGCTCTCAGACCGTCAGCCAAACACTCACCTGCAGTCGCCCTCAGACCATCAGCCAAACACTCACCTGCAGCCGCCCTCAGACCGTCAGCCAAACATTCACCTGCAGCCGCCCTCAGACCGTCAGCCAAACATTCACCTGCATCCGCCCTCAGACCGTCAGCCAAACACTCACCTGCAGCCGCCTTCAGACCGTCAGCCAAACACTCACCTGCAGCCGCCCTCAGACCGTCAGCCAAACACTCACCTGCATCCGCCCTCAGACCGTCAGCCAAACGCTCACCTGCAGCCGCCCTCAGACCGTCAGCCAAACACTCACCAGCAGCCGCCCTCAGACCGTCAGCCAAACACTCACCTGCATCCGCCCTCAGACCGTCAGCCAAACGCTCACCTGCAGCCGCCCTCAGACCGTCAGCCAAACACTCACCTGCAGCCGCCCTCAGACCGTCAGCCAAACACTCACCTGCAGCCGCCTTCAGACCGTCAGCCAAACACTCACCTGCAGCCGCCCTCAGACCGTCAGCCAAACACTCACCTGCAGCTGCCCTCAGACCGTCAGCCAAACACTCAACTGCAGCCACCCTCAGACCGTCAGCCAAACACTCACCTGCAGCCGCCCTCAGACATCAGCCAAACGCTCGCCTGAAGCCGTTCTCAGACCGTCAGCCAAACACTCACCTGCAGCCGCTCTCAGACCGTCAGCCAAACACTCACCTGCAGTCGCCCTCAGACCATCAGCCAAACACTCACCTGCAGCCGCCCTCAGACCGTCAGTCAAACATTCACCTGCAGCCGCCCTCAGACCATCAGTCAAACGCTCGCCTGAAGCCGTTCTCAGACCATCAGCCAAACACTCACCTGCAGCCGCTCTCAGACCATCAGCCAAACACTCACCTGCAGCCGCCCTCAGACCGTCAGCCAAACACTCACCTGCAGCCACCCTCAGACCGTCAGCCAAACGCTCACCTTCAGGCGCCCTCAGACCGTCAGCCAAACGCTCACCTGCAGCCGCCCTCAGACCGTCAGCCAAACACTCACCTGCAGCCGCCCTCAGACCGTCAGCCAAACACTCACCTGCAGCTGCCCTCAGACCGTCAGCCAAACACTCGCCTGCAGCCACCCTCAGACCATCAGCCAAACGCTCGCCTGAAGCCATTCTCAGACCGTCAGCAAAACACTCACCTGCAGCCGCCCTTAGACCATCAGCCAAACACTCACCTGCAGCTGCCCTCAGACCATCAGCCAAACACTCAACTGCAGCCGCTCTCAGACAGTCTGTCAAACACTCACCTGCAGCCGCTCTCAGACCGTCAGCCAAACACACCTGCAGCCGCCCTCAGACCGTCAGCAAAACACTCATCTGCAGCCACCCTCAGACCGTCAGCCAAACACCCACCTGCAGCCGCTCTCAGACCGTCAGCCAAACACTCACCTGCAGTCGCCCTCAGACTGTCAGCCAAACACTCATCTGCAGCCGCCCTCAGACCTTCAGCCAAACACTCACCTGCAGCCGACCTCAGACTGTCAGCCAAACACTCACCTGCAGCCGCCCTCAGACCGTCAGCCAAACACTCACCTGCAGCCGCCCTCAGACTGTCAGCCAAACAATCACCTGCAGCCGCCCTCAGACCATCAGCCAAACACTCACCTGCAGCCGCCCTCAGACTGTCAGCCAAACACTCATCTGCAGCCGCCCTCAGACCGTCAGCTGTTATGATCCGGAACCATGGAAGACCACCACAAATCATTGGCAAAAAGGTGACAAGAGCATTAGCAACTAATCTGGCCGCCATCCCCTTACTAACCATCACAACTAGAAGTAGCCGAGGGGTGAACTAACATCCTGTGCACCGCGAACCCAGCCGGAGAACTAACTATCCTAAAGATAGGAAAGATGAATAACTCTCTGCCTCAGAAAATAGACAAGAATAGCAAGCCCCCCACATTCAAAGACTGCGGTGATATAGGAAAAACACAATATACAGGTAGATGATAGGATTAGCAAAAGGTGAGGCCCCCGTTGACTAAAATAGGGAAGGACAGGAAAGGGACTGATGGTGGCCAGAGAAAAACCCTGCAAAATACCAACTTCCTGATAGTACAAAAAGGCCCTCAGATCGCACGATCTGAACTCCGTCCTATACCAGGTGCCCTTGTCATACCAATGAACAGAAAACAAGAATTATAACAAATTCAACAAGCCACAAACACATGGACCCAAAGGAGCTATACTCCACACAGAACTGCAGGGAGTTCCTCAACAATCCACTGAGGGGGAAAATCCCTGGAAGGAAATAAACTGAAACCAACCACAACCAATGACAAACCCAGATAAGCAAAAGAACCAGACAATAAATAAAGAGCAAGCACTTATCTGGAGTAGATGTGGTGTAGAGCAGGATTAAGCAGGCTAGAGATACAAAGAACAACTGACATCCGGCAACAGCCTGCAATCAGACCAGGACTTAAATAAGCAGAGAGTTAGCAAAGGTAACACCCACTGCACAACACACCTGGTCTCTGTCCAAACCATTCCTGGCCACCAGAGGGAGCCTTCCAGCAGCCAAGACATATCTAACATTCACAACAGTCAGCCAAACACTCACCTGCAGCCGCACTCAGACCGTCAGCCAAACACTCACCTGCAGCCGCCCTCAGACCGTCAGCCTAACACTCACCTGCAGCCGCACTCAGACCGTCAGCCAAACACTCATATGCAGCCGCCCTCAAACCGTCAGCTAAATGCTCGCCTGCAGCCGCCCTCAGACCGTCAGCCAAACACTCACTTGCAGCCGCACTCAGACCGTCAGCCAAACACTCACCTGCAGCCACACTCACACCGTCAGCCAAACACTCACCTGCAGCCGCCCTGAGGCCGTCAGACAAACGCTCGCCTGCAGCAGCCCTCAGACCGTCAGCCAAACACTCACCTGCAGCTGCCCTCAGACCGTCAGCCAAACACTCACTTGCAGCCGCACTCAGACCGTCAGCCAAACACTCACCTGCAGCCACACTCACACCGTCAGCCAAACACTCACCTGCAGCCGCCCTGAGGCCGTCAGCCAAACGCTCGCCTGCAGCAGCCCTCAGACCGTCAGCCAAACACTCACCTGCAGCTGCCCTCAGACCGTCAGCCAAACACTCACATGCAGCCGCACTCAGACCGTCAGCCAAACACTCACCTGCAGCCACACTCACACCGTCAGCCAAACACTCACCTGCAGCCGCCCTTAGGGGTACTTTGCACGCTGCGACATCGCAGGCCGATGCTGCGATGCCGAGCGCGATAGTCCCCGCCCCCGTCGCAGCAGCGATATCCTTGTGATAGCTGCCGTAGCGAACATTATCGCTACGGCAGCTTCACATGGACTCACCTGTCCTGCGACCGTCGCTTTGGCCGGCGACCCGCCTCCTTGTTAAGGGGGCGGGTCGTGTGGCGTCATTGCGACGTCACACGGCAGGCGGCCAATAGGAGCAGAGGGGAGGAGATGAGCAGGATGTAAACATCCCGCCCACCTCCTTCCTTCCGCATATCCTACGGAAGCCGCAGTGACGCCGGTAGGAGATGTTCCTCGCTCCTGCGGCTTCACACACAGCGATGTGTGCTGCCACAGAAGCGAGGAACAACATCGGACTGTCGCGTCAGCGTAATTATGGATTACGCCGATGCTGCACCGATGATACGATTACGATGCTTTTGCGCTCATTAATTGTATCATCAAGCCTTTACACACTACGATGTCGCATGCGATGCCGGAAGTGCGTCATTTTCATTTTGACCCCACCGACATCGCACCTCTGATGTCGTAGTGTGCAAAGCCCGCCTTAGACCGTCAGCCAAACACTCACCTGCAGCCGCCCTCAGACTGTCAGCCAAACACTCACCTGCAGCCGCACTCAGACCGTCAGCCAAACACTCATATGCAGCCGCCCTCAAACCGTCAGCTAAATGCTCGCCTGCAGCCGTCCTCAGACCGTCAGCCAAACACTCACTTGCAGCCGCACTCAGACCGTCAGCCAAACACTCACCTGCAGCCACACTCACACCGTCAGCCAAACACTCACCTGCAGCCGCCCTGAGGCCGTCAGCCAAACGCTCGCCTGCAGCAGCCCTAAGACCGTCAGCCAAGCACTCACCTGCAGCTGCCCTCAGACCGTCAGCCAAACGCTCGCCTGCAGGCGCCCTTAGACCGTCAGCAAACCACTGACCTGCAGCCGCCCTCAGACCGTCAGCCACACTCTCCTGCAGCCGCTCTCAAACCGTCAGCCAAACGCTCACCTGCAGCCGCCCTCAGACCGTCAGCCAAATGCTCGCCTGCTGCCGCCCTCAGACTGTCAGCCAAACACTCACCTGCAGCTGCCCTCAGACCGTCAGCCAAACACTCACCTGCATCCGCCCTCAGACCATCAGCCAAACACTCACCTGCAGGCGCCTTCAGACCGTCAGCCAAACGCTTGCCTGCAGGCGCCCTCAGACCGTCAGCCAAACACTCACCTGCATCCGCCCTCAGACCATCAGCCAAACACTCACCTGCAGGCGCCTTCAGACCGTCAGCCAAACGCTTGCCTGCAGGCGCCCTCAGACCGTCAGCCAAACGCTCGCCTGCAGGCGCCCTTATAACGTCAGCCAAACGCTCGCCTGCAGGCGCCCTCAGACCATCATTCAAACGCTTGCCTGCAGGCGCCCTTATACTGTCAGCCAAACGCTCACCTGCAAGCGCCCTTAGACCGTCAGCCAAACACTCACCTGCAGCCACCCTCAGACCGTCAGCCACATGCTCGCCTGCAGGCGCCCTCAGACCGTCAGCCAAACACTTGCCTGTAGGCGCCCTCAGACCGTCAGCCAAACACTCGCCTGCAGGCGCCCTTAGACCGTCTGCCAAACACTCACCTGCAGCCGCCCTCAGACAGTCAGCCAAACGCTTGCCTGCAGCCACCTTCAGACCGTCAGCCAAACACTCGACTGCAGCCATTCTCAGACCGTCAACCAAACGCTTGCTTGCAGCCGCCCTCAGACCGTCAGCCAAACGCTCGCCTGCAGGCGCCCTTAGACCATCAGCCAAACGCTCGCCTAAAGGCACCTGTTGTGAATAAATATTCCAGTTTTGGGCTCCCTTTTGTGGTCAGTGCTGGCGGTGCAGTTGATGTGTAGAATGAAAGACACACACCTGTGGAGGACTGGCAATAAGGGTCAGATTGGGCTATTTAACTGAGTAGTTTTCTCTTGTTACTTCCCGGTGCTCAATGGTCTCCTGTGTGTTAAGGACATTCTGTAACCAGCTCTGCTCACTACCAGAACTCCTCTCAGATAAGTGGTCTTTGTACCTCTGCTGTTTGTTTTCCCCTTTTTGTTGTTTTTCTGCTTTGATACTAATGCTTGATTCCTATTTTGTCTGTGTGGAGTTCTTGGTGGAATTGGATCATTCCCTGCTGGGAGTGTCTGTATACTTAGCTCCATGATTCTGCAAGGTATTGTGTTTGTCATGCTTGGTATTAATTCAGTCCCTCATCTGTATTAGTGTTTTTGGATCCCAGTAACATCAGAGTGCTGATAGAGTGGGGGAGAGGTTGTGTGACCTCAGGATTTTGCCATATCAGAAGTGCTGGTATCATAGTTTCATAGTATCATAGTTTTTGAAGGTTGAAGGGAGACTCTAAAGCGGGCTTTACATGCTACGAGATCGCTACAGCGATCTCGTTGGGGTCACGGATTTTGTGACACACATCCGGCCGCTGTAGCGATCTCGTTGTGTGTGACTCCTAGGAGCGATTTTGGATCATTGCAAAAACGTCCAAAATCGCTCCTCATTGACATGGGGGTCCATTCTCAAATATCGCTGCTGTCGCGTGGGCGAAGTTGTTCCTCGTTCCTGCGGCAGCACACATCGCTACGTGTGACGCCGCAAGAGCGAGGAACCTCTCCTTACCTGCCACACACCAGCAATGAGGAAGGAAGCAGGTGGGCGGGATGTTCATCCCGCTCATCTACGCCCCTCCGCTTTGATTGGCCGGCCACTTAGTGACGTCGCGGTGACGTCGCTGTGATGCCGAACGTCCCTCCCCCTTGAGGGAGAGATTGTTCGGCAGTCACAGTGACGACGACGACCAGGTAAGTGCGTGTGACGCTGCCGTAGCGATAATGTTCGCTGCAGCAGCGATCACAAAATATCGGCATAACGATAGGGGCGGGTGCTATCACACTCGCCATTGCTAGCATCGGCTGGCGATGTCGCAGCGTGTAAAGCCCGCTTTAGTCCATCTAGTTCAACCCGTAGCCTAACATATTGATCCAGAGGAAGGAAAAAAAAAACAAAACAATGTGGCAAACAAGCTCCAATGGGGAAAAAAATTCCTTCCTTCGTCCACATCCGGCAATCAGACTAGTTCCCTGGATCAACACCCTGTCATAAAATCTAATATACATAACTGGTAATATTACATTTTTCAGGAAAGGCGTCCAGGCTCTGCTTAATGTTAGTAGTGAATCACTCATTACAACATCATGCGGCAGAGAGTTCCATAGTCTCACTGCTCGTACAGTAAAGAATCCTCGTCTGTGATTATGTTTAAACCTTCTTTCCTCAAGACGTAGCGGATGCCCCCGTGTTCCAGTCGCAGGCCTAGGTGTATATATAGTATATATGGTGGTATATTTTAGGGTTTTTTATGGCTGTAGACAATTGCTCCTATCCTTTCCTATAAAGATAGTTTGGGCCTCACCTTTGCTGAATCTGTCTTTTCTAGCTGTGTATTGTATTTTTTTATATCACCGTAGCCTTTATATCTGGGGGGCTATCTATCTATCTTTGGGGACTGCTCCGAGATATATTAGCTTTCTTATATCTCTATCTGTGAGAATATTTAGTTCTCTGGCTGTGTCCCTGAATCATAACAGGCGCCCTTAGACCGTAAGCCAAACACTCGCCTGCAGCCGCCCTTAGACAGTCAGCCAAACGCAGTGATATCGGCGACTTTTGCCAACATTAGTCTGGTGTGTATGGGGAACTTAACTGCTATCTAAAAGCTATGGGCACTTTTAGTATGACTTACCAGTAGGAGGCGTCACCACTAAGAGTTCCCAGGGCAGCATGAACACCAAATACGGCCCTGCGACACACACATCATGCATCTACCCACAATATCATATGTAACCCATACTGCTAGCCTTCATATATTCTTCATATATTTCATAACCTCGCCTCATCATACATAACCCCATACCACTATACATCTACCCATCATATCATAGATAGTTCCCACCCCTGCCATACATCTAACCATTATAACTGAACCCCAACACTCTCATGCAAATGGACAAATCAGAGGAGACGTAAATCCAGAAATCCACAGGTCACAAAACCGGCTAGTATTTGCCCTACACCTGACCCTGATATGTCCCTGCCTGACAGCAGACGTTGATACCCTAAGATCACGTGATGGCACCCCACTCATTGAAGGCCAACTCTGAGTGTCCTTAACTGCACCATAAACTATAAACCAAGTGTAACACAAAAACACCAATACACATAAATGCAGAGCCCACCGGCCAAGGGGGAGACACCAGGGTAGAAACGTGCAAACACAGTCATACAGGAATGATGGAATACAAGAAGCCAAAGAGAATAACACAATATTTGGAAACCCGCCCAACCGAAACAAAACAGGAGAAACCGGGAAGGGAGTCACACAAACTAACTGCAGGGAGTAGAAATATCAATGTCTCAGTAAGAAAAGCTTAACCGAGAAGCTGGGACTCCAAACATCCATACAGAAATATAACAAGCAGTGAGACATGTGAGCACTAAGTATAAATAGCCATGCCCTAAATGTGATTGGGCAAACCAAACGAGAAAGTTTACACACCTGAATAGATGTGAAACAGGAAGGAAAAGGATAAGAATGGCAAGAGATCCTTCAGCAATTGGACCAACACAAAACAGACTGTGACCCAAGCAAGAGGAAAAGCATCCAACAACCAGAGATCACCGGTACCAACCCCAGAGTGGAGCCATAACACCCATTACATCATAGATAACCCCCATCCCTATCATACACCTATTCATCATGTCATACATAGCCCTGCCCCCATCGGACATCTACCTATTCCATATATAACTGTCCCATCATACATCTACCCATCATTTCCTAAACAACAGTGGAGGTTGGCCACCCAAGATCATGTAATGGCGCCCCCACTCTTCAACAGACCATCATCATACAGCAACCCATTACATCATTTATAACCTTGCTCCATCGTATAGACAACCCCATAACCCATCATACATCTACCCATCATATCATAACTAACCAAAGTCCCCATCATGCATCTAGTAGGCGTTCCACTCCCCATCATATATCATTCCATCCTATCTACTCATTAGTCCCATCATTGCCATCCTCCAACTCAGCAGCACACATAGGACAGATACTCACCAGTTGTTACACTGATCCTGCACCATGGTGCCAGCTTGATGGGAGACACCATGGAAGTCGCAGGGACATTCACTGGGATGAACACAGGTTCCATTTTCTAGAATCATCCCTGTACATGGAAGCAAAGTATAAGATCAGAATCTGTAGTAGGACCCACTGAGAGATCCAACACCTGGCACAACATCTCCTAACCCCCATTACACACTCTCAGCTGGACCAAGACTGCTCTGTTCTCCTCCAGACACCCCTCTTCTCTTCTGTCATCTTCCTCCAGACTCATCTGTTCTCCAAATTCTTCTATCCTCCTCTAGATCACGCTATCTTTTCATCCTCCTACCACCTCCCTCCAGACCCCTCTGCTCTCCTCATCCTCCAGACTCCTATATCCTCCTCCAGACTCCTATATTCTTGTGATCTCCAGAGTCCTATGTCCGCCTTCTACTTCAGATCATACTGTCCTCCTCCTGCAGACTCCTGTGCCTCCACATCCCTCAGAACCCCATGTCCTCTTCAAGAGTCATATTTTCTTTTTCATTCTCCCCCTCCCGAGCCCTTTGTCCTTCTCATCCAGACTCCTCTATTCTTCTTGTCATACTCCATCAGAATCCTATGCCCTCGTCCAGCCTCTTATATCCTTTTCATACAGATTTTCCTTTTCTCTTTCCTCTTCCTGCAGATTACTCTGTCCTCCTCCCACCGCCTGCCAGACCCCTCTGCCCTAATCCTACTCTAGAATTATTTGTTTTTCTCCTCTCTACTGTAATGCGGGCGTCACACGATACGATGTATCGTGCGATCGCATGAGCGATCGTACCCGCCCCTGTCGTTTGTGCGTCACGGGCAATTAGTTGCCCGTGGCGCACAAAGTCGTTAAACCCCCATCACACGCACTTACCTGCTGAGCGACCTTGCTGTGGGCGGCGAACATCCACTTCCTAAAGGGGGAGGGACGTTCGGCGTCACAGCGACATCACACAGTGGCCGGCCAATAGAAGCGGAGGAGCGGAGATGAGTGGGACGTAAACATCCCCTCACCTTCTTCCTTCCGCATAGCCGGTGGGTGCCGCGGGATGCAGGTAAGCTGTGTTCATCATTCCCGGGGTGTCACACGGAGCCATGTGTGCTGCCCCGGGTACGATGAACAACCGGCGCCATTAAAAATAAACAATTTTTTAAAAATAAGCGATGTGTACACGACTCACGATTTGTGAGCGATTTTGCATTACTCGGAGGTGTCACACGAAACGACGTAGCAAGTGATGCCGGATGTGCGTCGCGAAAACCGTGACCCCGACGATGCATCGCGCGATAGCTCGTCTCGTGTGACGCCCGCAATACAGACTCCCGTCCTCCTCCCTCCACCTCCTTCAGACTTTTTGTTTCCCCTCTTCCAGACTCTTGTGTCCTCATCCTCCAGACGCCTCTGTTCTCCACCATTCAGATTCCTCTTCCCTCCTTCCTCCTCTTATAGACTCCTCAACCTGCCTCTAGACTCCTGTGTCCCCTTCCTGTAGAAACATCCAGTCTCCTGCAGACTTCACTGGCCTCCTCCTTCTTCAGATCCCTCTGCAATCCTCCTACTCCTCCAAACTTCTCTGTCCTCCTCCAGACACTTCTTCCTCCTCCAGAATCTTCCATTGTCCTCCTCCAGAATCTTACATCTTCTCCATCCCCCAGAATCCTCTGTATTGTTGTTCCTAATCCAGAATCCTTTATACCTCCCTGTTCCTCCACCAAACTCCTGTCGCCCTCCTACTTCTTTTGATCTCCACTATGCTCCTTCAGACTCCTCTATGTCCTCCTCCCACCCCTCCTCCAGATTCTTCCTTTCTCCTCTTTCAAACTCTGTTTTCCTCTTCACTCCAGACCACTTTGTCCACCTCCTCCTCCAGACCCCTCTAACTCCTCTAGTCTCCTCACTCCTTCTTCATACACTTCTGTTTTACTGCAGACTCCTCTGTCCTCCTCCAGACTCCTTTGTCATCTTCCTTCAGCCTCTATCTTCCTCCTACAGACCGCTCTGTTCTCCTATTCCAGACTCCTCTGTCTTCCTCCAAATTCTACTATGTCCTCCTCACTCCACCTACAAACTACTGTCTGTCCTCCTCCAGACTCCTCTTTGTCTTCCTCATCCAGGCCATTCTGTCTGCCTCTTCCTCCTCCAGACAACTCTTTCCTCCTCCTCCAAACTCCGCTGCCTTCCTCTTCCAGACTTACCTGTCCAGCTCCTCCAATAAACTCCTCTGTTCTCCTCCTCCAGACTACTTTTTCCGCCTCCCTCCTTCTCCATACTCTCCTGTCCTGTTTCAGACTCATCAATCCTCTTCCCTCTAGGCCACTCTGTTTCCCTCCACCCTCCTGACCATTTTGTCCCCCTTCACCCTCTTCCAGATTCATTCTCCTCATCCTCCCTTCAGATTACTGTGGCCCAATCCTCCAAAGTATCTCCTCTGTCCTTCCCCAGACTCCAGTGTCTTCCAACTCTAGCAGACTCCTCTGTCTTCATCCACCTCCACACTCCTCTGTCCTCCTACTACAGCAGACTTTTGTCCTCATCCTCCTCCTCTAGACCAATCTGTCCATCTCCTCCAGACTGCTCAGTCCTTCTCCTCCATATACCGCAAGCTGGACCTTTCTGGGAAAAGCCAAGAGAGGATGGTTTTATGTCATGTTCATGGGGGGCGTTTTCCAGTCGGTGCTTTTACAGTGCCTGTGCAGCACACTGGGGTGCCGCAGAGGACTGCATTACCCCGGGTTCCTGGAAGACCAATGCTGGCAACCGCACTACATATATTTAATTTGCCCGCTTCCCAGACTGAGCAACAGGCTAGCATTGGGTTTAGAGCGGTAGCTGCCCATTGGCTGGGATCTGCCCAATCCAGTAGCCAGAAGCACAGAGAGGGGAGTGGTCAGATAGTCAGTTGGTAGAGAGAGTCGGTGGGAGTCGTGAGTGAGAGATAGTGTGTATGGTTAGAAGAGGGCCTCGGTAAATTAAAGAGGAGACCGGTCGCCTGAAGGGGAACAGAGCCAGTACCCTAAGGGACCGAGCACGATGGGGCACAGGACCCTAGTCTAGGCAGAAGGTTCAAGCCCACAAAATAATCCTGCAGGTGATCGGGGACTATCAGGGTCTGCCACCACTGAAGGTACGGAACTCAGTAACAAAGAGGGAACCTGGCACTGAGACAGAAAGAAAGGTCTGACCCAAGAGAGGTTAAAGTTACCTGTTATACGTACCCAGAAGGACAAGAGGGAGAACAGAGAGGGACCCCAAGTTGCTCCAGGCCACAGGGACCCTAATAACAAAAAGTGCAACAAGGAGGTTTTACCGGATCACCACGCCAGCACTGAGACAAAGGGAACCCGGGACCCCGAAACCAGCAAGAAGCGGGCTGCGGCTACCAGGACTCAGTGAGTAAAACCCAGTTAAACCGCAAAACCTGTGTCGTCTGAATCATTGCTATACCTTCCTCAGCACCAACTGCTACCCCTAACATTGATCCCCTGGGGCCTAACCCTACTTGATGAGGGTTCAACATCTATGCTGATGCTGCATCACACCAACAGCCCCAGCAGAGGACAAGAGGACATTAAGCAGCGGCGGCATTCCCCTAAATAGCAGCGCACCGCAAATGGCGTCACAGACATTTTTTACATACTCCCTTGTAAATATACCTTCTTTTTCAAGCTACCCCGGGGTCATGGAACCGGGGACCGGCCACCAGAGTGACATTGTCCTCCTGTATCCAATGCCCGGAACCGAGTACCCTAGGCCCTGGGGCGCGTCAGCTGCAGCAG
Source organism: Anomaloglossus baeobatrachus (assembly GCF_048569485.1). NCBI lineage: Eukaryota > Metazoa > Chordata > Amphibia > Anura > Aromobatidae > Anomaloglossus > Anomaloglossus baeobatrachus. The sequence continues at coordinate 1,958,513 of NC_134362.1, forward strand.
ACGGGAGACTGCTCCTGGATTATGGCTATGTTCACACACACGGGCAGAACAATCGCGGTCCCAGGGGCCCGGGGTTCAGGGGTCAGAAGAACTCTGCACTTGCTACAGGATCCAAGTGCGCAGATCCAGCTGAAATATATTGGAGCAGTGACCGTCTGGTCCCTGGACATTGCGGAGTCACAGGAGGCAGCATCCGCTCCTGGAGCAAACACAAGTCCCGGCTACAATTGTATATTCACTGCTCTCCACGCCCATAATCCCGCCACCTCTTTCCATTGAAGCCGCAGCTGAGAGTTGGGCGGACTTATGGGCACAGTGATCACTTAGCCACTGGCTTTGTGCATTTGCTGGGCGATGGAGTAGCCCACCTGGAAATCGGTGGATCCCCCACTGTGCCCCTGACAGTCTCTCCTCCAGCACACAGCACAAGGTACATCTTCCATTCATCAGAAGAGAGGAGCAATGCTGATCATTGCCTCCTCTGCAGCACAGCCATCCCCTGCATTCAATGCTCTGGAGCTTCACAGGTGTAAGCCCACCCACTGGCAGTAAAGGGGGCTTTACACGCTGCAACATCGCTAACGATATATCGTCGGGGTCACGTCGTTAGTGACTCACATCCGGTGCCGTTAGCGACATCACAGCGTGTGGCACCAAGGAGCAACGATCAACGATTGCAAAAACCTCAAAAATTGTCGCTCCTTTTCATAATATCGTTGGGGGTGCATGCCGTTGGTTGTTTGTCGTTCCTGTGGCAGCACACATCGCTCCATGTGACACCGCAGGAACTATGAACATCTCCTCACATGCGTCCACCGGCCATGAGGAAGGAAGGAGGTGGGCGGGATCTTCTGCCCGCTCATCTCCGCCCCTCCTCTGCTATTGGACGGCTGCCGAGTGACGTCGCTGTGATGCCGCACGAACCGCCCCCTTAGAAAGGAGGCGGTTCGCCGGTCAGAGCGACGTCGCAGGGAAGATAAGTCCGTGTGATGGTGTAAGCAATGTTGTGCGCCACGGGCAGCGATTTGCCCGTGTCGCACAACCGACGGGGGCGGGTATGCTTACTAGCAATATTGATACTGATATCGCAGCGTGTAAAGTGCCCTTTAGCCTCGCCCACTGGCACGGAGCTGCTGTGGAGTACCAGGCCTGTGCAGGGAGTGCTGCAGAAATGAGAGACTTCTGGGGAGATTGTATCCCTCTCCTGCACTGCAATAGCACTGTAGTAGGCATTAGAAGGAGGGGGAGGCTCCAGAGTAACTCAATGCGACCTGAAGTGAGTATTGGAGCTCCCTGAATGAGGACCCTAGCCCCACTACCCTCTTCTATCCTGCTATTTGCCCTCACAGCTGCACTCTCCTGCCCCCTCCCCCACAGCTGTACTCTCCTACCCTCCCTCCCCCACAGCTTCACTCTCCTGCCCCTCTCTCCCACAGCTGCACTCTCCTGCCCCCCTTCCCCACAGCTGCACTCTCCTGCCTGCCCCCTTCCCCCACAGCTGCACTCTCCTTCCCCCCTCCCTCACAACTGCACTCCCCTGCCCCCTCCCCCACAGCTGTACTCTCCTGTGCCCCTCCCCCACAGCTGCATTCTCCTGCCCCCTCCCCCACTGCCCTGTAGCTGATATACCTCACCGCTGTCCTGTAATGGTGGCCGGGTCTCCTCATCTTCATGGCTTGCTGTCAGACATCCAACTTTCTTATTTCTTTGTATATACAGTATGTACAAAATGCTCACATATACAGTATATACTAATCTAGTGTATATGTCTGCTTTTGTGTGAATGTGTACATGTGTGGCATTTTTAGAATTCAGATACTAAAAAAGCAGAATTAATACTAAAAGGGCCAAAAAACCTCTTAAAAATACCAAAACGAGTGTACCATTAAAAAAACCCAATTACCATTTTTAGATGCAACATGAATAAATCTATAATGTTATTTATAGCACAAATATAATGTACAGCAAAAAAAAATTACAAAAAGGTGTATAGAGCTATATACAGTTAGGTCCAGAAATATTTGGCCAGTGACACAATTTTGGCGAGTTGGGCTCTGCATGCCACCACATTGGATTTGAAATGAAACCTCTACAACAGAATTCAAGTGCAGATTGTAACGTTTAATTTGAAGGTTTGAACAAAAATATCTGATAGAAATTGTAGGAATTGTCACATTTCTTTACAAACACTCCACATTTTAGGAGGTCAAAAGTAATTGGACAAATAAACCAAACCCAAACAAAATATTTTTATTTTCAATATTTTGTTGCGAATCCTTTGGAGGCAATCACTGTCTTAAGTCTGGAACCCATGGACATCACCAAACGCTGGCTTTCCTCCTTCTTAATGCTTTGCCAGGCCTTTACAGCCGCAGCCTTCAGGTCTTGCTTGTTTGTGGGTCTTTCCGTCTTAAGTCTGGATTTGAGCAAGTGAAATGCATGCTCAATTGGGTTAAGATCTGGTGATTGACTTGGCCATTGCAGAATGTTCCACTTTTTTGCACTCATGAACTCCTGGGTAGCTTTTGCTGTATGCTTGGGGTCATTTTCCATCTGTACTATGAAGCGCCGTCCGATCAACTTTGCGGCATTTGGCTGAATCTGGGCTGAAAGTATATCCCGGTACACTTCAGAATTCATCCGGCTACTCTTGTCTGCTGTTATGTCATCAATAAACACAAGTGACCCAGTGCCATTGAAAGCCATGCATGCCCATGCCATCACGTTGCCTCCACCATGTTTTACAGAGGATGTGGTGTGCCTTGGATCATGTGCCGTTCCCTTTCTTCTCCACACTTTTTTCTTCCCATCATTCTGGTACAGGTTGATCTTTGTCTCATCTGTCCATAGAATACTTTTCCAGAACTGAGCTGGCTTCATGAGGTGTTTTTCAGCAAATGTAACTCTGGCCTGTCTATTTTTGGAATTGATGAATGGTTTGCATCTAGATGTGAACCCTTTGTATTTATTTTCATGGAGTCTTCTCTTTACTGTTGACTTAGAGACAGATACACCTACTTCACTGAGAGTGTTCTGGACTTCAGTTGATGTTGTGAACGGGTTCTTCTTCACCAAAGAAAGTATGCGGCGATCATCCACCACTGTTGTCATCCGTGGACGCCCAGGCCTTTTTGAGTTCCCAAGCTCACCAGTCAATTCCTTTTTTCTCAGAATGTACCCGACTGTTGATTTTGCTGCTCCAAGCATGTCTGCTATCTCTCTGATGGATTTTTTCTTTTTTTTCAGCCTCAGGATGTTCTGCTTCACCTCAATTGAGAGTTCCTTAGACCGCATGTTGTCTGGTCACAGCAACAGCTTCCAAATGCAAAACCACACACCTGTAATCAACCCCAGACCTTTTAACTACTTCATTGATTACAGGTTAACGAGGGAGACGCCTTCAGAGTTAATTGCAGCCCTTAGAGTCCCTTGTCCAATTACTTTTGGTCCCTTGAAAAAGAGGAGGCTATGCATTACAGAGCTATGATTCCTAAACCCTTTCTCCGATTTGAATGTGAAAACTCTCATATTGCAGCTGGGAGTGTGCACTTTAAGCCCATATTATATATATAATTGTATTTCTGAACATGTTTTTGTAAACAGCTAAAATAACAAAACTTGTGTCACTGTCCAAATATTTCTGAACCTAACTGTACCAGGATGGGGGACAAAGCATGAGATGGGAAAGCTGGGTGCTCACAGAAAGAGGCACCACAGCACCCAGCTCTCCCATGCTCTGATATTCCTCAAAACCCAGATTTCATATTTTCTGATATCCATTTTGTCCTCAGCTCCCATCTGATGCAGGGTGCTGGGTCACCCAGCCATGCTCTGCTATACATCTTTCTCTTAGCACTCAACTTTCCCATGTTTTGCTATACATCTTTCCCTCAGCACCCAGCTTTCCCATGCTCTGATATCAAGGGCAAGCTGGGTCCTGAGGGAAAGTTGCATAGCAGAGCATTGGAAACCTTGGTGCTGAGGACAAGATATCGATCCAAAGCTGGGTGCTGAGGGAAAAAGGGATATCGGGGCATGGGAAAGCTGGGTGCTGAGGGAAAGAGCCATGTGTCAGCGTAAGCATCCTGTACACCAAGAGGGGGGCCCGGTCCAAATTTTGCATCGGGGCCCATTAAATTCTAGCTACGCCACTGTTCACACAGTAAACTGAAATCCAGCAGAAAAGCTCCCACCACCACCGGACCTATTATTTTATATGGCAGATCCTGATTCCATTCATTTCAGCACCTCAATAAGTAAAATGTTGGAGTTATTGAAGTTTCGGTGCTATCGCCCGTCCCCCCACAGAAGGACGCTCTGGAGATGACTCACCCTCCGGACAGTAGCAGCCGTCCACACAAGAGATCTCGCTGTCCATACACGACGTCCTCTGGTGGCATGAGGTCGGGCAACACTCGATACATTCACTGTACACCAGGCCAGCGCCACAGGAGACCCCTGCCACGGATCAGATACATGGCTCAGGAGACGGGATAGGATTAGATACACAGCTCAGGACACAGTATCATACAGGACAGGATCAAATACACAGCACAGGAGACAGGATCACACGGGATAGGGTTAGATACACAGCCCAGGAGATGGGATCACACGGGATAGGGTTAGATACACAGCACAGGAGACAGGATCACACGGGATAGGGTTAGATACACAGCACAGGAGACAGGATCACACGGGATAGGGTTAGATACACAGCACAGGAGACAGGATCACACGGGATAGGGTTAGATACACAGCACAGGAGACAGGATCACACGGGATAGGGTTAGATACACAGCACAGGAGACGGGATCACACGGGATAGGGTTAGATACACAGCCCAGGAAACGGGATCACACGGGATAGGGTTAGATACACAGCACAGGAGACGGGATCACACGGGATAGGGTTAGATACACAGCACAGGAGACAGGATCACACGGGATAGGGTTAGATACACAGCACAGGAGACAGGATCACACGGGATAGGGTTAGATACACAGCTCAGGACACAGTATCATACAGGACAGGATCAAATACACAGCACAGGAGACAGGATCACACGGGATAGGGTTAGATACACAGCACAGGAGACAGGATCACACGGGATAGGGTTAGATACACAGCTCAGGACACAGTATCATACAGGACAGGATCAAATACACAGCACAGGAGACAGGATCACACGGGATAGGGTTAGATACACAGCACAGGAGACAGGATCACACGGGATAGGGTTAGATACACAGCACAGGAGACAGGATCACACGGGATAGGGTTAGATACACAGCACAGGAGACAGGATCACACGGGATAGGGTTAGATACACAGCACAGGAGACGGGATCACACGGGATAGGGTTAGATACACAGCCCAGGAGACGGGATCACACGGGATAGGGTTAGATACACAGCCCAGGAGACGGGATCACACGGGATAGGGTTAGATACACAGCACAGGAGACGGGATCACACGGGATAGGGTTAGATACACAGCACAGGAGACAGGATCACACGGGATAGGGTTAGATACACAGCACAGGAGACAGGATCACACGGGATAGGGTTAGATACACAGCACAGGAGACAGGATCACACGGGATAGGGTTAGATACACAGCCCAGGAGACGGGATCACACGGGATAGGGTTAGATACACAGCACAGGAGACAGGATCACACGGGATAGGGTTAGATACACAGCACAGGAGACAGGATCACACGGGATAGGGTTAGATACACAGCACAGGAGACAGGATCACACGGGATAGGGTTAGATACACAGCCCAGGAGACGGGATCACACGGGATAGGGTTAGATACACAGCACAGGAGACAGGATCACTTGGGATAGGGTTAGATACACAGCACAGGAGACGGGATCACACGGGATAGGGTTAGATACACAGCCCAGGAGACGGGATCACACGGGATAGGGTTAGATACACAGCCCAGGAGACGGGATCACACGGGATAGGGTTAGATACACAGCCCAGGAGACAGGATCACACGGGATAGGGTTAGATACACAGCACAGGAGAAGGGATCACACGGGATAGGGTTAGATACACAGCCCAGGAGACGGGATCACACGGGATAGGGTTAGATACACAGCACAGGAGACGGGATCACACGGGATAGGGTTAGATACACAGCCCAGGAGACAGGATCACACGGGATAGGGTTAGATACACAGCACAGGAGACAGGATCACACGGGATAGGGTTAGATACACAGCACAGGAGACGGGATCACACGGGATAGGGTTAGATACACAGCACAGGAGACGGGATCACACGGGATAGGGTTAGATACACAGCACAGGAGACGGGATCACACGGGATAGGGTTAGATACACAGCACAGGAGACGGGATCACACGGGATAGGGTTAGATACACAGCCCAGGAGACAGGATCACACGGGATAGGGTTAGATACACAGCACAGGAGAAGGGATCACACGGGATAGGGTTAGATACACAGCACAGGAGACGGGATCACACGGGATAGGGTTAGATACACAGCACAGGAGACGGGATCACACGGGATAGGGTTAGATACACAGCACAGGAGACGGGATCACACGGGATAGGGTTAGATACACAGCACAGGAGACAGGATCACACGGGATAGGGTTAGATACACAGCACAGGAGACAGGATCACACGGGATAGGGTTAGATACACAGCACAGGAGACGGGATCACACGGGATAGGGTTAGATACACAGCCCAGGAGACGGGATCACACGGGATAGGGTTAGATACACAGCCCAGGAGACAGGATCACACGGGATAGGGTTAGATACACAGCACAGGAGAAGGGATCACACGGGATAGGGTTAGATACACAGCACAGGAGACGGGATCACACGGGATAGGGTTAGATACACAGCACAGGAGACGGGATCACACGGGATAGGGTTAGATACACAGCACAGGAGACAGGATCACACGGGATAGGGTTAGATACACAGCACAGGAGACAGGATCACACGGGATAGGGTTAGATACACAGCACAGGAGACAGGATCACACGGGATAGGGTTAGATACACAGCACAGGAGACGGGATCACACGGGATAGGGTTAGATACACAGCACAGGAGACAGGATCACACGGGATAGGGTTAGATACACAGAACAGGAGACAGGATCACACGGGATAGGGTTAGATACACAGCACAGGAGACAGGATCACACGGGATAGGGTTAGATACACAGCACAGGAGACGGGATCACACGGGATAGGGTTAGATACACAGCACAGGAGACGGGATCACACGGGATAGGGTTAGATACACAGCACAGGAGACAGGATCACACGGGATAGGGTTAGATACACAGCACAGGAGACAGGATCACACGGGATAGGGTTAGATACACAGCACAGGAGACAGGATCACACGGGATAGGGTTAGATACACAGCACAGGAGACAGGATCACACAGGATAGGGTTAGATACACAGCACAGGAGACAGGATCACACGGGATAGGGTTAGATACACAGCACAGGAGACAGGATCACACGGGATAGGGTTAGATACACAGCACAGGAGACAGGATCACACGGGATAGGGTTAGATACACAGCACAGGAGACAGGATCACACGGGATAGGGTTAGATACACAGCACAGGAGACGGGATCACACGGGATAGGGTTAGATACACAGCACAGGAGACGGGATCACACGGGATAGGGTTAGATACACAGCACAGGAGACAGGATCACACGGGATAGGGTTAGATACACAGCACAGGAGACAGGATCACACGGGATAGGGTTAGATACACAGCACAGTAGACGGGATCACACGGGATAGGGTTAGATACACAGCACAGGAGACGGGATCACACGGGATAGGGTTAGATACACAGCACAGGAGACAGGATCACACGGGATAGGGTTAGATACACAGCCCAGGAGACGGGATCACACGGGATAGGGTTAGATACACAGCACAGGAGACAGGATCACACGGGATAGGGTTAGATACACAGCACAGGAGACAGGATCACACGGGATAGGGTTAGATACACAGCACAGGAGACAGGATCACACGGGATAGGGTTAGATACACAGCACAGGAGACGGGATCACACGGGATAGGGTTAGATACACAGCACAGGAGACAGGATCACACGGGATAGGGTTGTGACGGGGGTGTTCAACAGAGCAAAGGATGGACGAGGCCGAGGGACGATCCAACAGGTTTATTCACAAGAACACTGGAACAGCACACGATAAGTCCACGTAAAACAGATTCGGGGGCCCTTCCCGACAATCCTCGGACCGGATAACAAAGTAATCGTCCTTACAGTAGTCCAAAGAGTTCCACACAATCCCACGGGCCACTGATCTCCAGTCTGTAACTATCCATACACCGGCTATAGGATGCAGCCTCTGCTATTCCCTCCCAGAGGATCAATCTTCTTTCTTCAAGTTTCACACAGACTGACTAAATCTCCCAGGTAAGCAGAGTTTACACTAGTTGGACTCTAGGCCCACCTCCCCCTACTCCCAGGGATGGAAGTGCCTCAAGAGGATACAACCTTGCATTTTAGGGGGTGATTACCTACAACAATAGAAATGTACACAGAAGTAGTTCAAATAAGACAATGAACCCAGCTTGAAATAGGAATCTGTACAGCAAGATACACCTCCCCCAAGGAAATACATGAATTACAACTAATACAACCAGGAAAATATACATATCATGACATAGTATCACAGCATATACAGTGAGAGGGTAAATTACATCTTCACAATCCCTCCCCCTCCCAACTTGTGTACGTACTAGGGACCTCTACAGGTCACTGGTTAAGTACACACAGGCAGAGCGTTACTTACATGTGGCTTCATGCAGCCACGAATTGGCATCGTAGCTCTCCCACATCATTGCCCAGGAGAACAGCTGCAGGCAGACCACCCATCACCCCAACCACACATCGCCTGACCCCAAAACCAAAGTTCAGATCCACAGTGGCTGTGGGAATAGTCCTCCATTGTCCACCAGCCAGTTCAATAACAATCCCAGGTCCTCTATGGATTGCCTCAGGCCGAACCACTCGGGGATCAGCCAGTGTGAGGAAAGCACCCGAGTCACAAAATCCAACAAGTCTCTGTCCATCCAGCACAACCTCCTGCAAGTGCTTACCTCGATGAGCAGAAGTCGTCATAACTGCGGGTCGCACCCCGTAAACTCCTGGTGGTGCAACATGGGGGGCTGAGTCACTAGGCCAGTCCTCACATAACGGTGCCACATCTTCCTCCAAGGCACTGGGCTGTAAATAATTAACAATCCGATTGGGTGCAGGATCAGTCCTCATTTGAACAGCTGGGCAGGAGACTTGCCGATGCCCTGGCTGTCCACATTGATAGCATCTGAGCTGGGTCTCCCTCCATCCAAGGCGTCCTCTTGGGTAAGGGGTAGGGGAACTTGGAGGCCGGCTCCCACCTGAAGGTGCTGTAGGGGTTTGAGGATGATTCCTCCATGGCCTGGCTGGGCATGAGGCCTGCAAATGCCCGGGATGCCTACAAACATAACACCTGCGCTCTGTTACTTCCTCTCCCCGGCGTATTCCAGAAAGTGCAGTAGAAGCAACTGGTGGCACATTAACACGGGTATCAACATGTGGTGGCTTAGAGGAACGGGGAACAATGGGGACAGAATAACTGGGGGCATCCGGTGTTGTGGAGCTGTTAGGCGTCTCTCCATCCTCCAACAGAACCCTCCACTGAGGCTTGATGGTGAGAGCCTCATCAGCGAGAGCAGCAGCTTCCTCCACTGTCGCTGGTTTTCTCTCACGCACCCATTCCCGGATCTCAGCGGGGCACTGGGCAAAGAATTGTTCTTTTAGGATGACCTGCAGGAAGGTCTCCCAAGATAAGGCCTCCTCTGCCTCCAGCCAGAGATTACATATTTGTTTGAGTCTATGAGCATATATCTTAAAAGACACTTCCCCATCACAGGCTAAAGCACGGAACTGAGTCCTGTAAGTGTCTGGGGTCACAGCATAATGTTCTAGAATAGTCTGTTTAATATCCGCATACTCACAGTTCCACCGAGGGTCCATAGCTCTATAGGCTTCAGCAGCTCCCCCCTCTAGGAGCCCAACCAGATGCCGGACACGCTCCCTGTCCGGGACTTCCATTAATCGACACTGATGCTCAAAGTCCTGGAAGAAGCCCTCAATGTCGCCTGCAGCCTCATTAAACGGCTTAAAGTCTTTGCGGGACACCCTGGGAAGTTCCCTCATGATGGGTGCTGGGGTTACAGTCTGTCTGGAACCTCTCGCGGCTTCCACAGCGAGCTCCTTATCCAGCAGTGCCATCTCCTCCATCCTGCGCTCCTTCTCTTTAGCTCCACGCATGGCCTCCCTCTTATCTTCTATGGTGGCCTCATCTCCAAGCAGTGCCATCTCCTCCTTGTACCACACAACCCATTGACTTTTTTGGGTATTCACCTCCGGCTGCCGTCTTTCTTCCGTTTGCTGTGAGGATCCTTCCTCCACGTCATTTTGCGAACAGACTCCTTCTAGCGCCTCAATCAGCTGCTCCTTGGAGAGTCCTTTGAAACGAACTCCTACTTCACGGGCCATTGTTTGTAGGCTCACCACAGTCCAGTTCTTGTATTCTGAGGTTCTGATTCCAGATGTTAATGGGCCGTTGTCCTCCATTCCTTCTGCTCTGATCCCACTGCTGCCACCAGTTTGTGACGGGGGTGTTCAACAGAGCAAAGGATGGACGAGGCCGAGGGACGATCCAACAGGTTTATTCACAAGAACACTGGAACAGCACACGATAAGTCCACGTAAAACAGATTCGGGGGCCCTTCCCGACAATCCTCGGACCGGATAACAAAGTAATCGTCCTTACAGTAGTCCAAAGAGTTCCACACAATCCCACGGGCCACTGATCTCCAGTCTGTAACTATCCATACACCGGCTATAGGATGCAGCCTCTGCTATTCCCTCCCAGAGGATCAATCTTCTTTCTTCAAGTTTCACACAGACTGACTAAATCTCCCAGGTAAGCAGAGTTTACACTAGTTGGACTCTAGGCCCACCTCCCCCTACTCCCAGGGATGGAAGTGCCTCAAGAGGATACAACCTTGCATTTTAGGGGGTGATTACCTACAACAATAGAAATGTACACAGAAGTAGTTCAAATAAGACAATGAACCCAGCTTGAAATAGGAATCTGTACAGCAAGATACACCTCCCCCAAGGAAATACATGAATTACAACTAATACAACCAGGAAAATATACATATCATGACATAGTATCACAGCATATACAGTGAGAGGGTAAATTACATCTTCACAAGGGTTAGATACACAGCACAGGAGACAGGATCACACGGGATAGGGTTAGATACACAGCACAGGAGACAGGATCACACGGGATAGGGTTAGATACACAGCACAGGAGACAGGATCACACGGGATAGGGTTAGATACACAGCACAGGAGACAGGATCACCCGGGATAGGGTTAGATACACAGCACAGGAGACAGGATCACACGGGATAGGGTTAGATACACAGCCCAGGAGACGGGATCACACGGGATAGGGTTAGATACACAGCCCAGGAGACAGGATCACACGGGATAGGGTTAGATACACAGCACAGGAGACGGGATCACACGGGATAGGGTAAGATACACAGCCCAGGAGACGGGATCACACGGGATAGGGTTAGATACACAGCACAGGAGACGGGATCACACGGGATAGGGTTAGATACACAGCACAGGAGACAGGATCACACGGGATAGGGTTAGATACACAGCACAGGAGACGGGATCACACGGGATAGGGTAAGATACACAGCCCAGGAGACGGGATCACACGGGATAGGGTTAGATACACAGCACAGGAGACGGGATCACACGGGATAGGGTTAGATACACAGCACAGGAGACAGGATCACACGGGATAGGGTAAGATACACTGTATAAAAGAGAAAAAGAGTAGGCAAGGAGCACTCAACTCACTAAATAATTATCAGTGTAATAACGTTTATTATATGCATAAGGTGCAAAACAGTATAAAATCAATTAAAAACAAGGACACCTGTCCCATGGACTCAGTGAAAAAGCGCAATGCACTAAATACAAATCAGACAAGAGGCAAAAGTATTATCCCAAGGACCTACAATAAAGTGCTAATGCAAACAGATATGGCCATAGGGTACCGCATCAATACATAATATCAAGACATGGAACACAGGGAACGTGAGATGAAATAAAACCCTGAAAATATTCCTGCTTGGAGAAAGCGCACCAGCATGTAAAACCCAAACAGGTCCAAAGGGATATCACCTAAGTCAGAACAAGGTAAGAGCCATGGGATGTGTCAGAAGAGAGGTACCAGCCCGACGCGTGTCGCTCAGAAGAGCTTCATCAGGGGAGGTAATACCATTCCATACCAGTCCATGGGACAGGTGTCCTTGTTTTTAATTGATTTTATACTGTTTTGCACCTTATGCATATAATAAACGTTATTACACTGATAATTATTTAGTGAGTTGAGTGCTCCTTGCCTACTCTTTTTCTCTTTTATACAATGTTTTTGTAGGCTTTGCACCCTCACTTGGTTCAATTATCTTTTTTCTATTTTAGCTGTGCGGCCCTGTCCCTCCTTAAGCTGTTCAGGGTTAGATACACAGCCCAGGAGACGGGATCACACGGGATAGGGTTAGATACACAGCCCAGGAGACGGGATCCCACGGGATAGGGTCAGATACACAGCTCAGGAGACAGGATGACACGGGATAGGGTTAGATACACAGCACAGGAGACAGGATCACACGGGATAGGGTTAGATACACAGCACAGGAGACAGGATCACACGGGATAGGGTTAGATACACAGCCCAGGAGACGGGATCCCACGGGATAGGGTCAGATACACAGCTCAGGAGACAGGATCACACGGGATAGGGTTAGATACACAGCCCAGGAGACGGGATCACACGGGATAGGGTTAGATACACAGCCCAGGAGACGGGATCACACGGGATAGGGCTAGATACACAGCTCAGGAGACAGGATCCCACGGGATAGGGTCAGATACACAGCTCAGGAGACAGGATCACACGGGATAGGGTTAGATACACAGCCCAGGAGACGGGATCACACGGGATAGGGCTAGATACACAGCTCAGGAGACAGGATCCCACGGGATAGGGTCAGATACACAGCACAGGAGACAGGATCACACGGGATAGGGTTAGATACACAGCACAGGAGACAGGATCACACGGGATAGGGTTAGATACACAGCACAGGAGACAGGATCACACGGGATAGGGTTAGATACACAGCCCAGGAGACGGGATCCCACGGGATAGGGTCAGATACACAGCTCAGGAGACAGGATCACACGGGATAGGGTTAGATACACAGCCCAGGAGACGGGATCACACGGGATAGGGTTAGATACACAGCCCAGGAGACGGGATCACACGGGATAGGGCTAGATACACAGCTCAGGAGACAGGATCACACGGGATAGGGTTAGATACACAGCCCAGGAAATGGGATCCCACGGGATAGGGTAAGATATACAGCCCAGGAGACGGGATCACACGGGATAGGGTTAGATACACAGCCCAGGAAACGGGATCACACGGGATAGGGTTAGATACACAGCCCAGGAAATGGGATCACACGGGATAGGGTTAGATACACAGCCCAGGAGACGGGATCACACGGGATAGGGTTAGATACACAGCCCAGGAGACGGGATCCCACGGGATAGGGTCAGATACACAGCTCAGGAGACAGGATCACACGGGATAGGGTTAGATACACAGCCCAGGAGACGGGATCACACGGGATAGGGTTAGATACACAGCCCAGGAGACGGGATCACACGGGATAGGGCTAGATACACAGCTCAGGAGACAGGATCACACGGGATAGGGTTAGATACACAGCCCAGGAAACGGGATCCCACGGGATAGGGTTAGATACACAGCCCAGGAGACGGGATCACACGGGATAGGGTTAGATACACAGCCCAGGAAACGGGATCACACGGGATAGGGTTAGATACACAGCCCAGGAAACGGGATCACACGGGATAGGGTTAGATACACAGCCCAGGAGACGGGATCACACGGGATAGGGTTAGATACACAGCCCAGGAGACGGGATCCCACGGGATAGGGTCAGATACACAGCTCAGGAGACAGGATCACACGGGATAGGGTTAGATACACAGCCCAGGAGACGGGATCACACGGGATAGGGTTAGATACACAGCCCAGGAGACGGGATCACACGGGATAGGGCTAGATACACAGCTCAGGAGACAGGATCACACGGGATAGGGTTAGATACACAGCCCAGGAAACGGGATCCCACGGGATAGGGTTAGATACACAGCCCAGGAGACGGGATCACACGGGATAGGGTTAGATACACAGCCCAGGAAACGGGATCACACGGGATAGGGTTAGATACACAGCCCAGGAAACGGGATCACACGGGATAGGGTTAGATACACAGCCCAGGAGACGGGATCACACGGGATAGGGTTAGATACACAGCCCAGGAGACGGGATCCCACGGGATAGGGTCAGATACACAGCTCAGGAGACAGTATCACACAGGACAGGATCAGATACTGCAGGCACAAATACACGTTAGGATTAGAGAACGTATATACAATGACAGAGTAATGTACCACATTTTCTGTAGGTCTCCCTCCATCCTTGCAGTGGGTGTCCAGCGTGGGCGCAGGCGCGGGCATACTCAGCCATTGCTCTGCACCATGTGCCCACTTCACTGTCTGACCTGGAAGAAAGTACAAATACTAAGAGTCCGGGACTCACAGACAAGCTATACCCAGATCAGCCCCTACAATTCAATCCTCCATTACAAGGTGGGCTTACAAAATCCACGAGTCCTGCAGAAGATGCCGCATGTGGAACAGTCCCCTACTAGGCATTCAGTAATAACCAGTATAGATGGAGCCCGAATTCTGCCCTCCCCAAGGACATATGTCCAGACATATGGCACATACAGGAGAAATTCCTATAATTCACCCTATAGATTTGATTTGAGAGGTAGGGATGCCTAAGACATGATAAAAGGGAGCCAGGCGCTATCTACTTACATGCAAAGGTCATCCTCGCAGCTCGCCATATAGGAGAGCGGGCTCACCAACTCATGGCAACTCTGAAACGGAGATTGGAGTAACGTACCACAGAGCGAGTGCACCATCTACAAGGAAAAAAGCCATCCATCACCACGGACTGTAGCCGAAAAGAGAAGCCAGACCTATAATCCAGAAGCCCGACTTACATGCCACAACATTGCAACACCAAGAAGGAAAAGGGAAGGATGGAAATCCCAGGTTGGAGACATGGTTCAATTCTTTCATCTTTTGCAGATCAATATCAACATTTACAAAACCTCTGATTTCTTCAGTCTGGAATATTCAGGCACTACCATCCTCAGCTGCTACAGTGAGGTTATTAATGGTCGTCTGAGGTAGGTTCTGCTGATGAATACACTTGTACAAATCATCAGGACCTACAGCTTCAGTGTAATCACCAACCAATCAAATCCCTGATTTGTTTGATTGAGACCAGCCCAGAGACAATGTAGCCACGGAAGACAAGTCTAGAGATGCTACAGCCAAGAGAGACAAATCCGGATACAAAGCAACCACGACAGACAAGTCTGGAGATGCCGCTGCCATGGGAGAAAATCTGGAGATGCTGAAGCCACAGAAGACAAGTCTGGAGCTGCTACTTTAATGGGGGATAAGTCTGGAGATGCTGAAGCCACAGGAGACAAATCAGGAGATGCTGCAGCTGGAGGTGAAAAGTCCAAAGATTATGCAGCCACAGGTGACAAGTCTGGAGATGCAGCAGCCAAGAGAGACAAGTCCGGATACGCAGCAACCATGAGAGACAAGTCTGGAGACACTGCAGCCAAGACATACAAGTGCGAAGACGCAGCAGCCACGGGAGTCAAGTCTGGAGATGCTGCTGCCATGCGAGCAAATATGGAGATGCTACAACCACGGGAGACTGGAGACGCAAAAGCCAATGGAGGCAAGTCTGGAGATGCCGCTGTCATGGGAGCAAATCTGGAGACGCTGCAGCCATCAGAGACAAGTCCAGAGACGTTACAGCCACGGGAAACACGTCCAGAGAAGCTGCAGCTGGAGTGATGAGTCTGGAGATGATGAAGCCACAGGAAACAAGTTTGGAGATACTGCAGCCATAGGAGTACATTTAGGCCACACAGGCTGCTCACATTAGTACAAGGACATGCAGCCCAGGGGTGTCGTATGGCAAAATGGCTTCTGGATATTGGAGAAATAACATGCCAAGCTGTGTAAATGCGGGGGTTTCTTTATCTATTGCTCATACCCCAGACTGAAAATATCCTATGAACATCTTTTTTTTTCATCATTTGCAAATCAGTAACATGTCAATCCATCCTGTGATTCCCAGAACGTTTCTTGTTGATATTGCATTTTCACAGTTCAGTAGTGTAAAATCAACAATATAGGCACACCTCATACACGGACTTCAGCCTTGTACTGTGTTATTCTCTATCTAAAACAGAGGTCTCAAACTCAGCTCAGTAAAGGGGCTGCCCATGGAAAAAAACTGAACATGATGGGCTGTGTTCTTTGCAGGACAATATGATGTTTTTAGTGATACCATTAATTTTCTTTATGACTTTTTTGATTATCATTTTAAAAAAATGTTTGTAATAAGGGCTGCAATTTAAGTGCTGGCTGCAAAGTAAGTGTATAGCACAGTTGGACATAATATCATAATTTGACAGAAGAGCATACTTCTGTGTTACCTTTCTAGTTTTCCATTGTTTTTATCTGTACTATTTATCCCCATTTAGAATGAGCTCCGTGGACAATGATACCAATTGTGCATCTTATGATATGTATGTATGCCTTGAACAGCCAGTCGAGGGTGAACATGTCTGTGCTCGCTGTCATATTCCTGCTCTACACCCCTAATCAGCCCCATATTCCTGCTCTCCATCCTCTGTACAGCCCCATATTCCTGCTCTCCATCCTCTGTACAGCCCCATATTCCTGCTCTCCATCCTCTACAGCCCCATATTCCTGCTCTTCATCCTCTACAGCCTCATATTCCTGCTCCCCATCCTCTGTACAGCCCCATATTCCTGCTCTCAATCCTCTACAGCCCCATATTCCTGCTCTCCATCCTCTGTACAGCCCCATATTCCTGCTTTCCATCCTCTGTACAGCCCCATATTTCTGCTCTCCATCCTCTGTACAGCCCCATATTCCTGCTCTCCATCCTCTGTACAGCCCCATATTCCTGCTCTCCATCCTCTACAGCCTCATATTCCTGCTCTCCATCCTCTACAGCCTCATATTCCTGCTCTCCATCCTCTACAGCCTCATATTCCTGCTCTCCATCCTCTACAGCCCCATATTCCTGCTCTCCATCCTCTACAGCCTCATATTCCTGCTCTCCATCCTCTACAGCCTCATATTCCTGCACTCCATCCTCTACAGCCTCATATTCCTGCTCTCCATCCTCTACAGCCTCATATTCCTGCTCTCCATCCTCTGTACAGCCCCATATTCCTGCTCTCCATCCTCTGTACAGCCCCATATTCCTGCTCTCCATCCTCTGCACAGCCCCATATTCCTGCTCTCCATCCTCTACAGCCCCATATTCCTGCTCTCCATCCTCTACAGCCTCATATTCCTGCTCTCCATCCTCTACAGCCCCATATTCCTGCTCCCCATCCTCTACAGCCCCATATTCCTGCTCTCCATCCTCTGTACAGCCCCATATTCCTGCTCTCCATCCTCTACAGCCTCATATTCCTGCTCTCCATCCTCTACAGCCTCATATTCCTGCTCCCCATCCTCTACAGCCCCATATTCCTGCTCTCCATCCTCTGTACAGCCCCATATTCCTGCTCTCCATCCTCTACAGCCTCATATTCCTGCTCTTCATCCTCTACAGCCTCATATTCCTGCTCTCCATCCTCTGTACAGCCCCATATTCCTGCTCTCCATCCTCTGTACAGCCCCATATTCCTGCTCTCCATCCTCTGTACAGCCCCATATTCCTGCTCTCCATCCTCTGCACAGCCCCATATTCCTGCTCTCCATCCTCTACAGCCCCATATTCCTGCTCTCCATCCTCTACAGCCTCATATTCCTGCTCTCCATCCTCTACAGCCCCATATTCCTGCTCCCCATCCTCTACAGCCCCATATTCCTGCTCTCCATCCTCTGTACAGCCCCATATTCCTGCTCTCCATCCTCTACAGCCTCATATTCCTGCTCTCCATCCTCTACAGCCTCATATTCCTGCTCCCCATCCTCTACAGCCCCATATTCCTGCTCTCCATCCTCTGTACAGCCCCATATTCCTGCTCTCCATCCTCTACAGCCTCATATTCCTGCTCTCCATCCTCTACAGCCCCATATTCCTGCTCCCCATCCTCTACAGCCCCATATTCCTGCTCTCCATCCTCTGTACAGCCCCATATTCCTGCTCTCCATCCTCTGTACAGCCCCATATTCCTGCTCTCTATCCTCTGCAGCCCCATATTCCTGCTCTCCATCCTCTACAGCCTCATATTCCTGCTCTTCATCCTCTACAGCCTCATATTCCTGCTCCCCATCCTCTAAAGCCCCGTATTCCTGCTCTCCATCCTCTACAGCCTCATATTCCTACTCTCCATCCTCTACACAGCCCCATATTTCTGCTCTACACCCCTAATCAGCCCCATATTCCTGCTCTCCATCCTCTGTACAGCCCCATATTCCTGCTCTCCATCCTCTGTACAGCCCCATATTCCTGCTCTCCATCCTCTGCACAGCCCCATATTCCTGCTCTCCATCCTCTACAGCCTCATATTCCTGCTCTCCATCCTCTGTACAGCCCCATATTCCTGCTCTCCATCCTCTGTACAGCCCCATATTCCTGCTCTCCATCCTCTGTACAGCCCCATATTTCTGCTCTCCATCCTCTGTACAGCCCCATATTCCTGCTCTCTATCCTCTGCAGCCCCATATTCCTGCTCTCCATCCTCTACAGCCTCATATTCCTGCTCTTCATCCTCTACAGCCTCATATTCCTGCTCCCCATCCTCTAAAGCCCCGTATTCCTGCTCTCCATCCTCTGTACAGCCCCATATTCCTACTCTCCATCCTCTGCACAGCCCCATATTCCTGCTCTCCATCCTCTGTACAGACTCATATTCCTGCTCTCCATCCTCTGCACAGCCCCATATTCCTGCTCTCCATCCTCTACAGCCCCATATTCCTGCTCTCCATCCTCTGTACAGCCCCATATTCCTGCTCTCCATCCTCTACGGCCCCATATTCCTGCTCTCCATCCTCTGTACAGCCCCATATTCCTGCTCTCCATCCTCTACAGCCTCATATTCCTGCTCTCCATCCTCTGTACAGCCCCATATTCCTGCTCTCCATCCTCTACAGCCCCATATTCCTGCTCTCCATCCTCTGTACAGCCTCATATTCCTGCTCTCCATCCTTTACAGCCCCATATTCCTGCTCTCCATCCTCTGTACAGCCCCATATTCCTGCTCTCGATCCTCTACAGCCCCATATTCCTGCTCTCCATCCTCTGTACAGCCCCATATTCCTGCTCTCCATCCTCTACAGCCCCATATTCCTGCTCTCCATCCTCTACAGCCTCATATTCCTGCTCTCCATCTTCTGTACAGCCCCATTTTTCCTGCTCTCCATTCTCTACAGCCCCATATTCCTGCTCTCCATCCTCTACAGCCCCATATTCCTGCTCTCCATCCTCTACAGCCTCATATTCCTGCTCTCAATCCTCTACAGCCCCATATTCCTGCTCTCCATCCTCTACAGCCCCAGATTCCTGCTCTCCATCCTCTACAGCCTCATATTCCTGCTCTCCATTCTCTGTACAGCCCCATATTCCTGCTCTCCATCCTCTACAGCCCCATATTTCTGCTCTCCATCCTCTACAGCCCCATATTCCTGCTCTCCATCCTCTACAGCCTCATATTCCTGCTCTCCATCCTCTACAGCCTCATATTCCTGCTCTCCATCCTCTACAGCCCCATATTCCTGCTCTCCATCCTCTACAGCCTCATATTCCTGCTCTCCATCCTCTACAGCCCCATATTCCTGCTCTCCATCCTCTGTACAGCCTCATATTCCTGCTCTCCATCCTCTACAGCCCCATATTCCTGCTCTCCATCCTCTGTACAGCCCCATATTCCTGCTCTCCATCCTTTACAGCCTCATATTACTGCTCTCCATCCTCTACGGCCCCATATTCCTGCTCTCCATCCTCTGTACAGCCCCATATTCCTGCTCTCCATCCTCTACAGCCTCATATTCCTGCTCTCCATCCTCTGTACAGCCCCATATTCCTGCTCTCCATCCTCTACAGCCCCATATTCCTGCTCTCCATCCTCTGTACAGCCTCATATTCCTGCTCTCCATGCTTTACAGCCCCATATTCCTGCTCTCCATCCTCTGTACAGCCCCATATTCCTGCTCTCGATCCTCTACAGCCTCATATTCCTGCTCTCCATCCTCTACAGCCTCATATTCCTGCTCTCCATCCTCTGTACAGCCCCATATTCCTGCTCTCCATCCTCTACAGCCCCATATTCCTGCTCTCCATCCTCTACAGCCTCATATTCCTGCTCTCCATCTTCTGTACAGCCCCATTTTTCCTGCTCTCCATTCTCTACAGCCCCATATTCCTGCTCTCCATCCTCTACAGCCCCATATTCCTGCTCTCAATCCTCTACAGCCCCATATTCCTGCTCTCCATCCTCTACAGCCTCATATTCCTGCTCTCAATCCTCTACAGCCCCATATTCCTGCTCTCCATCCTCTACAGCCCCAGATTCCTGCTCTCCATCCTCTACAGCCTCATATTCCTGCTCTCCATTCTCTGTACAGCCCCATATTCCTGCTCTCCATCCTCTACAGCCCCTTATTCCTGCTCTCCATCCTCTACTACCCCATATTCCTGCTCTCAATCCTCTACAGCCCCATATTCCTGCTCTCCATCCTCTACAGCCTCATATTCCTGCTCTCCATCCTCTACAGCCTCATATTCCTGCTCTCCATCCTCTACAGCCCCATATTCCTGCTCTCCATCCTCTACAGCCTCATATTCCTGCTCTCCATCCTCTACAGCCCCATATTCCTGCTCTCCATCCTCTGTACAGCCTCATATTCCTGCTCTCCATCCTCTACAGCCCCATATTCCTGCTCTCCATCCTCTGTACAGCCCCATATTCCTGCTCTCCATCCTTTACAGCCTCATATTACTGCACTCCATCCTCTGTACAGCCCCATATTCCTGCTCTCCATCCTCTGTACAGCCCCATATTCCTGCTCTCCATCCTCTGTACAGCCCCATATTCCTGCTCTCCACCCTCTACAGCCCCATATTCCTGCTCTCCATCCTCTGTACAGCCTCATATTCCTGCTCTCCATCC
Organism: Anomaloglossus baeobatrachus; assembly: GCF_048569485.1. Lineage (NCBI taxonomy): Eukaryota > Metazoa > Chordata > Amphibia > Anura > Aromobatidae > Anomaloglossus > Anomaloglossus baeobatrachus. The sequence continues at coordinate 1,980,008 of NC_134362.1, forward strand.
TCTACAGCCCCATATTCCTGCTCTCCATCCTCTGTACAGCCCCATTTTCCTGCTCTCCATCCTCTACAGCCCCATATTCCTGCTCTCCATCCTCTGTACAGCCCCATATTCCTGCTCTCCATCCTCTACAGCTTCATATTCCTGCTCTCCATCCTCTATAGCCCCATATTCCTGCTCTCCATCCTCTACAGCCCCATATTCCTGCTCTCCATCCTCTACAGCCCCATATTCCTGCTCTCCATCCTCTGTACAGCCCGATATTCCTGCTCTCCATCCTCTACAGCCCCATATTCCTGCTCTCCATCCTCTGTACAGCCCCATATTCCTGCTCTCCATCCTCTACAGCCCCATATTCCTGCTCTCCATCCTCTACAGCCCCATATTCCTGCTCTCCATCCTCTACAGCCTCATATTCCTGCTCTCCATCCTCTGTACAGCCCCATATTCCTGCTCTCCATCCTCTACAGCCCCATATTCCTGCTCTCCATCCTCTGTACAGCCCCATATTCCTGCTCTCCATCCTCTACAGCCTCATATTCCTGCTCTCCATCCTCTACAGCCTCATATTCCTGCTCTCCATCCTCTACAGCCCCATATTCCTGCTCTCCATCCTCTACAGTCTCATATTCCTGCTCTCCATTCCCTACAGCCCCATATTCCTGCTTTCCATCCTCTGTACAGCCTCATATTCCTGCTCTCCATCCTCTATGGCCCCATATTCCTGCTCTCCATCCTCTGTACAGCCCCATATTCCTGCTCTCCATCCTCTACAGCCTCATATTCCTGCTCTCCATCCTCTGTACAGCCCCATATTCCTGCTCTCCATCCTCTACAGCCCCATATTCCTGCTCTCCATCCTCTGTACAGCCTCATATTCCTGCTCTCCATCCTCTACAGCCCCATATTCCTGCTCTCCATCCTCTGTACAGCCCCATATTCCTGCTCTCCATCCTCTGTACAGCCCCATATTCCTGCTCTCCATCCTCTACAGCCCCATATTCCTGCTCTCCATCCTCTACAGCCTTATATTCCTGCTCTCCATCCTCTGTACAGCCCCATTTTTCCTGCTCTCCATTCTCTACAGCCCCATATTCCTGCTCTTCATCCTCTACAGCCCCATATTCCTGCTCTCAATCCTCTACAGCCCCATATTCCTGCTCTCCATCCTCTACAGCCTCATATTCCTGCTCTCATCCTCTACAGACTCATATTCCTGCTCTCCATCCTCTACAGCCCCATATTCCTGCTCTCCATCCTCTACAGCCTCATATTCCTGCTCTCCATCCTCTACAGCCCCATATTCCTGCTCTCCATCCTCTGTACAGCCTCATATTCCTGCTCTCCATCCTCTACGGCCCCATATTCCTGCTCTCCATCCTCTGTACAACCCCATATTCCCGCTCTTCATCCTATACAGCCTCATATTCCTGCTCTCCATCCTCTGTACAGCCCCATATTTCTGCTCTCCATCCTCTACAGCCCCATAATCCAGCTCTCCATCCTCTGTACAGCCTCATATTCCTGCTCTCCATCCTCTACAGCCCCATATTCCTGCTCTCCATCCTCTACAGCCTCATATTCCTGCTCTCCATCCTCTGTACAGCCCCATATTCCTGCTCTCCATCCTCTACAGCCCCATATTCCTGCTCTCCATCCTCTACAGCCCCATATTCCTGCTCTCAATCCTCTACAGCCCCATATTCCTGTTCTCCATCCTCTACAGCCTCATATTCCTGCTCTCCATCCTCTACAGCCTCATATTCCTGCTCTCCATCCTCTACAGCCCCATATTCCTGCTTTCCATCCTCTACAGCCTCATATTCCTGCTCTCCATCCTCTACAGCCCCATATTCCTGCTCTCCATCCTCTGTACAGCCTCATATTCCTGCTTTCCATCCTCTACGGCCCCATATTCCTGCTCTCCATCCTCTGTACAGCCCCATATTCCTGCTCTCCATCCTCTACAGCCTCATATTCCTGCTCTCCATCCTCTGTACAGCCCCATATTTCTGCTCTCCATCCTCTACAGCCCCATATTCCTGCTCTCCATCCTCTGTACAGCCTCATATTCCTGCTCTCCATCCTCTGTACAGCCCCATATTCCTGCTCTCGATCCTCTACAGCCCCATATTCCTGCTCTCCATCCTCTGTACAGCCCCAGATTCCTGCTCTCCATCCTCTACAGCCCCATATTCCTGCTCTCGATCCTCTACAGCCTCATATTCCTGCTCTCCATCCTCTACAGCCCCATATTCCTGCTTTCCATCCTCTACAGCCTCATATTCCTGCTCTCCATCCTCTACAGCCCCATATTCCTGCTCTCCATCCTCTGTACAGCCTCATATTCCTGCTTTCCATCCTCTACGGCCCCATATTCCTGCTCTCCATCCTCTGTACAGCCCCATATTCCTGCTCTCCATCCTCTACAGCCTCATATTCCTGCTCTCCATCCTCTGTACAGCCCCATATTTCTGCTCTCCATCCTCTACAGCCCCATATTCCTGCTCTCCATCCTCTGTACAGCCTCATATTCCTGCTCTCCATCCTCTGTACAGCCCCATATTCCTGCTCTCGATCCTCTACAGCCCCATATTCCTGCTCTCCATCCTCTGTACAGCCCCAGATTCCTGCTCTCCATCCTCTACAGCCCCATATTCCTGCTCTCGATCCTCTACAGCCTCATATTCCTGCTCTCCATCCTCTGTACAGCCCCATTTTTCCTGCTCTCCATTCTCTACAGCCCCATATTCCTGCTCTCCATCCTCTACAACCCCATATTCCTGCATCCATCATCTGTACAACCCCATATTCCTGCTCACCATCCTCTACAGCCCCATATTCCTGCTCTCCATCCTCTGTAAAGCCCCATATTCCTGCTCTCCATCCTCTGTACAGCCCCATATTACTGCTCTCCATCCTCTACAGTTCCATATTCCTGCTCTCCATCCTCTGTACAGCACCATATTCCTGCTCTCCATCCTCTGTACAGCCCCATGTTCCTGCTCTCCATCCTCTACAGCCTCATATTCCTGCTCTCCATCCTCTACAACCCCATATTCCTGCTCTCCATCCTCTACAGCCCCATATTCCTGCTCTCCATCCTCTACAGCCTCATATTCCTGCTCTCCATCCTCTGTACAGCCTCATATTCCTGCTCTCCATCCTCTGTACAGCCCCATATTACTGCTCTCCATCCTCTACAGTCCCATATTCCTGCTCTCCATCCTCTGTACAGCACCATATTCCTGCTCTCCATCCTCTGTACAGCCCCATGTTCCTGCTCTCCATCCTCTACAGCCTCATATTCCTGCTCTCCATCCTCTACAGCCCCATATTCCTGCTCTCCATCCTCTACAGCCTCATATTCCTGCTCTCCATCCTCTACAGCCCCATATTCCTGCTCTCCATCCTCTACAACCCCATATTCCTGCTCTCCATCCTCTACAGCCTCATATTCCTGCTCTCCATCCTCTGTACAGCCCCATATTCCTGCTCTCCATCCTCTACAGCCCCATATTCCTGCTCTCCATCCTCTACAGCCCCATATTCCTGCTCTCAATCCTCTACAGCCCCATATTCCTGTTCTCCATCCTCTACAGCCTCATATTCCTGCTCTCCATCCTCTACAGCCTCATATTCCTGCTCTCCATCCTCTACAGCCCCATATTCCTGCTCTCCATCCTCTACAGCCCCATATTACTGCTCTCCATCCTCTACAGTTCCATATTCCTGCTCTCCATCCTCTGTACAGCACCATATTCCTGCTCTCCATCCTCTGTACAGCCCCATGTTCCTGCTCTCCATCCTCTACAGCCTCATATTCCTGCTCTCCATCCTCTACAGCCCCATATTCCTGCTCTCCATCCTCTACAGCCCCATATTCCTGCTCTCCATCCTCTCCAGCCTCATATTCCTGCTCTCCATCCTCTACAGCCCCATATTCCTGCTCTCCATCCTCTGTACAGCCCCATATTCCTGCTCTCCATCCTCTATACAGCCCCATATTCCTGCTCTCCATCCTCTACAGCCTCATATTCCTGCTCTCCATCCTCTACAGCCCCATATTCCTGCTCTCCATCCTCTACAGCCCCATATTCCTGCTCTCCATCCTCTACAGCCTCATATTCCTGCTCTCCATCCTCTGTACAGCCTCATATTCCTGCTCTCCATCCTCTGTACAGCCCCATATTACTGCTCTCCATCCTCTACAGTCCCATATTCCTGCTCTCCATCCTCTGTACAGCACCATATTCCTGCTCTCCATCCTCTGTACAGCCCCATGTTCCTGCTCTCCATCCTCTACAGCCTCATATTCCTCCTCTCCATCCTCTACAGCCCCATATTCCTGCTCTCCATCCTCTACAGCCCCATATTCCTGCTCTCCATCCTCTACAGCCTCATATTCCTGCTCTCCATCCTCTACAGCCCCATTTTCCTGCTCTCCATCCTCTACAGCCTCATATTCCTGCTCTCCATCCTCTACAGCCCCATATTCCTGCTCTCCATCCTCTACAACCCCATATTCCTGCTCTCCATCCTCTACAGCCTCATATTCCTGCTCTCCATCCTCTGTACAGCCCCATATTCCTGCTCTCCATCCTCTACAGCCCCATATTCCTGCTCTCCATCCTCTACAGCCCCATATTCCTGCTCTCAATCCTCTACAGCCCCATATTCCTGTTCTCCATCCTCTACAGCCTCATATTCCTGCTCTCCATCCTCTACAGCCTCATATTCCTGCTCTCCATCCTCTACAGCCCCATATTCCTGCTCTCCATCCTCTACAGCCTCATATTCCTGCTCTCCATCCTCTACAGCCCCATATTCCTGCTCTCCATCCTCTGTACAGCCTCATATTCCTGCTTTCCATCCTCTACGGCCCCATATTCCTGCTCTCCATCCTCTGTACAGCCCCATATTCCTGCTCTCCATCCTCTACAGCCTCATATTCCTGCTCTCCATCCTCTGTACAGCCCCATATTCCTGCTCTCCATCCTCTACAGCCCCATATTCCTGCTCTCCATCCTCTGTACAGCCTCATATTCCTTCTCTCCATCCTCTGTACAGCCCCATATTCCTGCTCTCGATCCTCTACAGCCCCATATTCCTGCTCTCCATCCTCTGTACAGCCCCAGATTCCTGCTCTCCATCCTCTACAGCCCCATATTCCTGCTCTCGATTCTCTACAGCCTCATATTCCTGCTCTCCATCCTCTACAGCCCCATATTCCTGCTCTCAATCCTCTACAGCCCCATATTCCTGCTCTCCATCCTCTACAGCCTCATATTCCTGCTCTCCATCCTCTACAGCCTCATATTCCTGCTCTCCATCCTCTACAGCCTCATATTCCTGCTCTCCATCCTCTACAGCCCCATATTCCTGCTCTCCATCCTCTACAGCCTCATATTCCTGCTCTCCATCCTCTACAGCCCCATATTCCTGCTCTCCATCCTCTGTACAGCCTCATATTCCTGCTCTCCATCCTCTACGGCCCCATATTCCTGCTCTCCATCCTCTGTACAGCCCCATATTCCCGCACTCCATCCTCTACAGCCTCATATTCCTGCTCTCCATCCTCTGTACAGCCCCATATTTCTGCTCTCCATCCTCTACAGCCACATAATCCTGCTCTCCATCCTCTGTACAGCCTCATATTCCTGCTCTCCATCCTCTACAGCCTCATATTCCTGCTCTCCATCCTCTACAGCCTCATATTCCTGCTCTCCATCCTCTACAGCCTCATATTCCTGCTCTCCATCCTCTACAGCCCCATATTCCTGCTCTCCATCCTCTACAGCCTCATATTCCTGCTCTCCATCCTCTACAGCCCCATATTCCTGCTCTCCATCCTCTGTACAGCCTCATATTCCTGCTCTCCATCCTCTACAGCCCCATATTCCTGCTCTCCATCCTCTGTACAGCCCCATATTCCTGCTCTCCATCCTATACAGCCTCATATTCCTGCTCTCCATCCTCTGTACAGCCCCATATTCCTGCTCTCCATCCTCTACAGCCCCATATTCCTGCTCTCCATCCTCTGTAGAGCCTCATATTCCTGCTCTCCATCCTCTACAGCCCCATATTCCTGCTCTCCATCCTCTGTACAGCCCCATATTCCTGCTCTCGATCCTCTACAGCCCCATATTCCTGCTCTCCATCCTCTGTACAGCCCCATATTCCTGCTCTCCATCCTCTACAGCCCCATATTCCTGCTCTCCATGCTCTACAGCCCCATATTCCTGCTCACCATCGTCTACAGCCCCATATTCCTGCTCTCCATCCGCTGTACAGCCCCATATTCCTGCTCTCCATCCTCTACAGCTTCATATTCCTGCTCTCCATCCTCTGTACAGCCCCATATTCCTGCTCTCCATCCTCTACAGCCCCATATTCCTGCTCTCCATCCTCTGTACAGCCCCATATTCCTGCTCTCCATCCTCTACAGCCCCATATTCCTGCTCTCCATCCTCTGTACAGCCCCATATTCCTGCTCTCCATCCTCTACAGCCCCATATTCCTGCTCTCCATCCTCTACAGCCCCATATTCCTGCTCTCCATCCTCTACAGCCTCATATTCCTGCTCTCCATCCTCTGTACAGCCCCATATTCCTGCTCTCCATCCTCTACAGCCCCATATTCCTGCTCTCCATCCTCTACAGCCCCATATTCCTGCTTTCAATCCTCTACAGCCCCATATTCCTGCTCTCCATCCTCTACAGCCTCATATTACTGCTCTCCATCCTCTACAGCCTCATATTCCTGCTCTCCATCCTCTACAGCCCCATATTCCTGCTCTCCATCCTCTACAGCCTCATATTGCTGCTCTCCATCCTCTACAGCCTCATATTCCTGCTCTCCATCCTCTACAGCCCCATATTCCTGCTCTCCATCCTCTACAGCCTCATATTCCTGCTCTCCATCCTCTGTACAGCCTTATTCCTGCTCTCCATCCTCTACGGCCCCATATTCCTGCTCTCCATCCTCTGTACAGCCCCATATTCCTGCTCTCCATCCTCTACAGCCTCATATTCCTGCTCTCCATCCTCTGTACAGCCCCATATTCCTGCTCTCCATCCTCTACAGCCCCATATTCCTGCTCTCCATCCTCTGTACAGCCTCATATTCCTGCTCTCTATCCTCTACAGCCCCATATTCCTGCTCTCCATCCTCTGTACAGCCCCATATTCCTGCTCTCGATCCTCTACAGCCCCATATTCCTGCTCTCCATCCTCTGTACAGCCCTATATTCGTGATCTCCATCCTCTACAGACCCATATTCCTGCTCTCCATCCTCTACAGCCTCATATTCCTGCTCTCCATCCTCTGTACAGCCCCATTTTTCCTGCTCTCCATTCTCTACAGCCCCATATTCCTGCTCTCCATCCTCTACAGCCCCATATTCCTGCTCTCAATCCTCTACAGCCCCATATTCCTGCTCTCCATCCTCTACAGCCTCATATTCCTGCTCTCCATCCTCTACAGCCTCATATTCCTGCTCTCCATCCTCTACAGCCTCATATTCCTGCTCTCCATCCTATACAGCCCCATATTCCTGCTCTCCATCCTCTACAGCCTCATATTCCTGCTCTCAATCCTCTACAGCCCCATATTCCTGCTCTCCATCCTCTACAGCCCCATATTCCTGCTCTCCATCCTCTACAGCCTCATATTCCTGCTCTCCATCCTATACAGCCCCATATTCCTGCTCTCCATCCTCTACAGCCTCATATTCCTGCTCTCAATCCTCTACAGCCCCATATTCCTGCTCTCCATCCTCTACAGCCCCATATTCCTGCTCTCCATCCTCTACAGCCTCATATTCCTGCTCTCCATCCTCTGTACAGCCCCATATTCCTGATCTCCATCCTCTACAGCCCCATATTCCTGCTCTCCATCCTCTACAGCCCCATATTCCTGCTCTCCATCCTCTACAGCCCCATATTCCTGCTCTCCATCCTCTACAGCCCCATATTCCTGCTCTCCATCCTCTACAGCCTCATATTCCTGCTCTCCATCCTCTACAGCATCATATTCCTGCTCTCCATCCTCTACAGCCCCATATTCCTGCTCTCCATCCTCTGTACAGCCCCATATTCCTGCTCTCCATCCTCTGTACAGCCCCATATTCCTGCTCTCCATCCTCTACAGCCCCATATTCCTGCTCTCCATCCTCTGTACAGCCCCATATTCCTGCTCTCCATCCTCTATACAGCCCCATATTCCTGCTCTCCATCCTCTGTACAGCCCCATATTCCTGCTCCCCATCCTCTACAGCCCCATATTCCTGCTCTCCAGCCTCTACAGCTCAATATTCCTGCTCTCCATCCTCTACAGCCCCATATTCCTGCTCTCCATCCTCTACAGCCCCATATTCCTGCTCTCCATCCTCTACAGCCTCATATTCCTGCTCTCCATCTTCTGTACAGCCCCATATTCCTGATCTCCATCCTCTACAGCCCCATATTCCTGCTCTCCATCCTCTACAGCCCCATATTCCTGCTCTCCATCCTCTACAGCCCCATATTCCTGCTCTCCATCCTCTACAGCCTCATATTCCTGCTCTCCATCCTCTACAGCCTCATATTCCTGCTCTCCATCCTCTGTACAGCCCCATATTCCTGATCTCCATCCTCTACAGCCCCATATTCCTGCTCTCCATCCTCTACAGCCCCATATTCCTGCTCTCCATCCTCTACAGCCTCATATTCCTGCTCTCCATCCTCTACAGCCTCATATTCCTGCTCTCTATCCTCTACAGCCCCATATTCCTGCTCTCCATCCTCTGTACAGCCCCATATTCCTGCTCTCCATCCTCTGTACAGCCCCATATTCCTGCTCTCCATCCTCTATACAGCCCCATATTCCTGCTCTCCATCCTCTGTACAGCCCCATATTCCTGCTCCCCATCCTCTACAGCCCCATATTCCTGCTCTCCAGCCTCTACAGCCCCATATTCCTGCTCTCCATCCTCTACAGCCCCATATTCCTGCTCTCCATCTTCTACAGCCCCATATTCCTGCTCTCCATCCTCTACAGCCTCATATTCCTGCTCTCCATCCTCTGTACAGCCCCATATTCCTGATCTCCATCCTCTACAGCCCCATATTCCTGCTCTCCATCCTCTACAGCCCCATATTCCTGCTCTCCATCCTCTACAGCCCCATATTCCCGCTCTCCATCCTCTACAGCCCCATATTCCTGCTCTCCATCCTCTACAGCCTCATATTCCTGCTCTCCATCCTCTACAGCCTCATATTCCTGCTCTCCATCCTCTACAGCCCCATATTCCTGCTCTCCATCCTGTGTACAGCCCCATATTCCTGCTCTCCATCCTCTACAGCCCCATATTCCTGCTCTCCATCCTCTACAGCCCCATATTCCTGCTCTCCATCCTCTACAGCCTCATATTCCTGCTCTCCATCCTCTGTACAGCCCCATATTCCTGATTTCCATCCTCCACAGCCCCATATTCCTGCTCTCCATCCTCTACTGCCCCATATTCCTGCTCTCCATCCTCTACAGCCCCATATTCCTGCTCTCCATCCTCTACAGCCTCATATTCTTGCTCTCCATCCTCTACAGCCTCATATTCCTGCTCTACATCCTCTACAGCCCCATATTCCTGCTCTCCATCCTCTGTACAGCCCCATATTCCTGCTCTCCATCCTCTGTACAGCCCCATATTCCTGCTCTCCATCCTCTGTACAGCCCCATATTCCCCATCCTCTACAGCCCCATATTCCTGCTCTCCAGCCTCTTTACAGCCCCATATTCCTGCTCTCCATCCTCTACAGCCTCATATTCCTGCTCTCCATCCTCTACAGCCCCATATTCCTGCTCTCCATCCTCTACAGCCCCATATTCCTGCTCTCCATCCTCTACAGCCTCATATTCCTGCTCTCCATCCTCTGTACAGCCCCATATTCCTGATCTCCATCCTCTGTACAGCCCCATATTCCTGCTCTCCATCCTCTACAGCCCCATATTCCTGCTCTCCATCCTCTACAGCCTCATATTCCTGCTCTCCATCCTCTACAGCCTCATATTCCTGCTCTCCATCCTCTACAGCCCCATATTCCTGCTCTCCATCCTCTGTACAGCCCCATATTCCTGCTCTCCATCCTTTCTACAGCCCCATATTCCTGCTCTCCATCCTCTACAGCTTCATATTCCTGCTCTCCATCCTCTACAGCCTCATATTCCTGCTCTCCATCCTCTACAGCCCCATATTCCTGCTCTCCATCCTCTGTACAGCCCCATATTCCTGCTCTCCATCCTCTGTACAGCCCCATATTCCTGCTTTCCATCCTCTACAGCCCCATATTCCTGCTCTCCATCCTCTACAGCCCCATATTCCTGCTCTCCATCCTCTACAGCCCCATATTCCTGCTCTCCATCCTCTACAGCCCCATACTCCTGCTCTCCATCCTCTACAGCCTCATATTCCTGCTCTCCATCCTCTACAGCCCCATATTCCTGCTCTCCATCCTCTGTACAGCCCCATATTCCTGCTCTCCATCCTCTGTACAGCCCCATATTCCTGCTCTCCATCCTCTACAGCCCCATATTCCTGCTCTCCATCCTCTGTACAGCCCCATATTCCTGCTCTCCATCCTCTATACAGCCCCATATTCCTGCTCTCCATCCTCTGTACAGCCCCATATTCCTGCTCCCCATCCTCTACAGCCCCATATTCCTGCTCTCCAGCCTCTACAGCCCCATATTCCTGCTCTCCATCCTCTACAGCCCCATATTCCTGCTCTCCATCCTCTACAGCCCAAAATTCCTGCTCTCCATCCTCTACAGCCTCATATTTCTGCTCTCCATCCTCTGTACAGCCCCATATTCCTGCTCTCCATCCTCTACAGCCCCATATTCCTGCTCTCCATCCTCTACAGCCCCATATTCCTGCTCTCCATCCTCTACAGCCCCATATTCCTGCTCTCCATCCTCTGTACAGCCCCATATTCCTGCTCTCCATCCTCTACAGCCCCATATTCCTGCTCTCCATCTTCTGTACAGCCCCATATTCCTGCTCTCCATCCTCTATACAGCCCCATATTCCTGCTCTCCATCCTCTGTACAGCCCCATATTCCTGCTCCCCATCCTCTACAGCCCCATATTCCTGCTCTCCAGCCTCTACAGCCCCATATTCCTGCTCTCCATCCTCTACAGCCCCATATTCCTGCTCTCCATCCTCTACAGCCCCATATTCCTGCTCTCCATCCTCTACAGCCTCATATTCCTGCTCTCCATCCTCTGTACAGCCCCATATTCCTGATCTCCATCCTCTACAGCCCCATATTCCTGCTCTCCATCCTCTACAGCCCCATATTCCTGCTCTCCATCCTCTACAGCCCCATATTCCTGCTCTCCATCCTCTACAGCCGCATATTCCTGCTCTCCATCCTCTACAGCCTCATATTCCTGCTCTCCATCCTCTACAGCCCCATATTCCTGCTCACCATCCTCTGTAGAGCCCCATATTCCTGCTCTCCATCCTCTGTACAGCCCCATATTCCTGCTCTCCATCCTCTACAGCCCCATATTCCTGCTCTCCATCCTCTACAGCCCCATATTCCTTCCCTCCATCCTCTACAGCCTCATATTCCTGCTCTCCATCCTCTGTACAGCCCCATATTCCTGATCTCCATCCTCTACAGCCCCATATTCCTGCTCTCCATCCTCTACAGCCCCATATTCCTGCTCTCCATCCTCTACAGCCCCATATTCCTGCTCTCCATCCTCTACAGCCTCATATTCCTGCTCTCCATCCTCTACAGCCTCATATTCCTGCTCTCCATCCTCTGTACAGCCCCATATTCCTGATCTCCATCCTCTACAGCCCCATATTCCTGCTCTCCATCCTCTACAGCCCCATATTCCTGCTCTCCATCCTCTACAGCCTCATATTCCTGCTCTCCATCCTCTACAGCCTCATATACCTGCTCTCCATCCTCTACAGCCCCATATTCCTGCTCTCCATCCTCTGTACAGCCCCATATTCCTGCTCTCCATCCTCTGTACAGCCCCATATTCCTGCTCTCCATCCTCTATACAGCCCCATATTCCTGCTCTCCATCCTCTGTACAGCCCCATATTCCTGCTCCCCATCCTCTACAGCCCCATATTCCTGCTCTCCAGCCTCTACAGCCCCATATTCCTGCTCTCCATCCTCTACAGCCCCATATTCCTGCTCTCCATCCTCTACAGCCCCATATTCCTGCTCTCCATCCTCTACAGCCTCATATTCCTGCTCTCCATCCTCTGTACAGCCCCATATTCCTGATCTCCATCCTCTACAGCCCCATATTCCTGCTCTCCATCCTCTACAGCCCCATATTCCTGCTCTCCATCCTCTACAGCCCCATATTCCCGCTCTCCATCCTCTACAGCCCCATATTCCTGCTCTCCATCCTCTACAGCCTCATATTCCTGCTCTCCATCCTCTACAGCCTCATATTCCTGCTCTCCATCCTCTACAGCCCCATATTCCTGCTCTCCATCCTCTGTACAGCCCCATATTCCTGCTCTCCATCCTCTACAGCCCCATATTCCTGCTCTCCATCCTCTACAGCCCCATATTCCTGCTCTCTATCCTCTGTACAGCCCCATATTCCTGCTCTCCATCCTCTATACAGCCCCATATTCCTGCTCTCCATCCTCTGTACAGCCCCATATTCCTGCTCCCCATCCTCTACAGCCCCATATTCCTGCTCTCCAGCCTCTACAGCCCCATATTCATGCTCTCCATCCTCTACAGCCCCATATTCCTGCTCTCCATCCTCTACAGCTCCATATTCCTGCTCTCCATCCTCTACAGCCTCATATTCCTGCTCTCCATCATCTGTACAGCCCCATATTCCTGATTTCCATCCTCTACAGCCCCATATTCCTGCTCTCCATCCTCTACAGCCCCATATTCCTGCTCTCCATCCTCTACAGCCCCATATTCCTGCTCTCCATCCTCTACAGCCTCATATTCTTGCTCTCCATCCTCTACAGCCTCATATTCCTGCTCTCCATCCTCTACAGCCCCATATTCCTGCTCTCCATCCTTTGTACAGCCCCATATTCCTGCTCTCCATCCTCTGTACAGCCCCATATTCCTGCTCTCCATCCTCTGTACAGCCCCATATTCCCCATCCTCTACAGCCCCATATTCCTGCTCTCCAGCCTCTTTACAGCCCCATATTCCTGCTCTCCATCCTCTACAGCCTCAAATTCCTGCTCTCCATCCTCTACAGCCCCATATTCCTGCTCTCCATCCTCTGTACAGCCCCATATTCCTGCTCTCCATCCTCTACAGCCTCATATTCCTGCTCTCCATCCTCTACAGCCTCATATTCCTGCTCTCCATCCTCTGTACAGCCCCATATTCCTGATCTCCATCCTCTACAGCCCCATATTCCTGCTCTCCATCCTCTACAGCCCCATATTCCTGCTCTCCATCCTCTGTACAGCCCCATATTCCTGCTCTCCATCCTCTGTACAGCCCCATATTCCTGCTCTCCATCCTCTGTACAGCCCCATATTCCTGCTCTCCATCCTCTATACAGCCCCATATTCCTGCTCTCCATCCTCTGTACAGCCCCATATTCCTGCTCCCCATCCTCTACAGCCCCATATTCCTGCTCTCCAGCCTCTACAGCCCCATATTCCTGCTCTATATCCTCTACAGCCCCATATTCCTGCTCTCCATCCTCTGTACAGCCCCATATTCCTGCTCTCCATCCTCTGTACAGCCCCATATTCCTGCTCTCCATCCTCTGTACAGCCCCATATTCCTGCTCTCCATCCTCTATACAGCCCCATATTCCTGCTCTCCATCCTCTGTACAGCCCCATATTCCTGCTCCCCATCCTCTACAGCCCCATATTCCTGCTCTCCAGCCTCTACAGCCCCATATTCCTGCTCTCCATCCTCTACAGCCCCATATTCCTGCTCTCCATCCTCTACAGCCCCATATTCCTGCTCTCCATCCTCTACAGCCTCATATTCCTGCTCTCCATCCTCTGTACAGCCCCATATTCCTGATCTCCATCCTCTACAGCCCCATATTCCTGCTCTCCATCCTCTACAGCCCCATATTCCTGCTCTCCATCCTCTACAGCCCCATATTCCTGCTCTCCATCCTCTACAGCCTCATATTCCTGCTCTCCATCCTCTACAGCCCCATATTCCTGCTCTCCATCCTCTGTACAGCCCCATATTCCTGCTCTCCATCCTCTATACAGCCCCATATTCCTGCTCTCCATCCTCTACAGCCTCATATTCCTGCTCTCCATCCTCTACAGCCCCATATTCCTGCTTTCCATCCTCTACAGCCCCATATTCCTGCTCTCCATCCTCTACAGCCTCATATTCCTGCTCTCCATCCTCTGTACAGCCCCATATTCCTGCTCTCCATCCTCTGTACAGCCCCATATTACTGCTCTCCATCCTCTACAGTCCCATATTCCTGCTCTCCATCCTCTGTACAGCACCATATTCCTGCTCTCCATCCTCTGTACAGCCCCATGTTCCTGCTCTCCATCCTCTACAGCCTCATATTCCTGCTCTCCATCCTCTACAGCCCCATATTCCTGCTCTCCATCCTCTACAGCCCCATATTCCTGCTCTCCATCCTCTACAGCCTCATATTCCTGCTCTCCATCCTCTACAGCCTCATTTTCCTGCTCTCCATCCTCTACAGCCTCATATTCCTACTCTCCATCCTCTACAGCCCCATATTCCTGCTCTCCATCCTCTACAACCCCATATTCCTGCTCTCCATCCTCTACAGCCTCATATTCCTGCTCTCCATCCTCTGTACAGCCCCATATTCCTGCTCTCCATCCTCTACAGCCCCATATTCCTGCTCTCCATCCTATAGAGCCCCATATTCCTGCTCTCAATCCTCTACAGCCCCATATTCCTGTTCTCCATCCTCTACAGCCTCATATTCCTGCTCTCCATCCTCTACAGCCTCATATTCCTGCTCTCCATCCTCTACAGCCCCATATTCCTGCTCTCCATCCTCTACAGCCTCATATTCCTGCTCTCCATCCTCTACAGCCCCATATTCCTGCTCTCCATCCTCTGTACAGCCTCATATTCCTGCTTTCCATCCTCTACGGCCCCATATTCCTGCTCTCCATCCTCTGTACAGCCCCATATTCCTGCTCTCCATCCTCTACAGCCTCATATTCCTGCTCTCCATCCTCTGTACAGCCCCATATTCCTGCTCTCCATCCTCTACAGCCCCATATTCCTGCTCTCCATCCTCTGTACAGCCTCATATTCCTGCTCTCCATCCTCTGTACAGCCCCATATTCCTGCTCTCGATCCTCTACAGCCCCATATTCCTGCTCTCCATCCTCTGTACAGCCCCAGATTCCTGCTCTCCATCCTCTACAGCCCCATATTCCTGCTCTCGATCCTCTACAGCCTCATATTCCTGCTCTCCATCCTCTGTAGAGCCCCATTTTTCCTGCTCTCCATTCTCTACAGCCCCATATTCCTGCTCTCAATCCTCTACAGCCCCATATTCCTGCTCTCCATCCTCTACAGCCTCATATTCCTGCTCTCCATCCTCTACAGCCTCATATTCCTGCTCTCCATCCTCTACAGCCCCATATTCCTGCTCTCCATCCTCTACAGCCTCATATTCCTGCTCTCCATCCTCTACAGCCCCATATTCCTGCTCTCCATCCTCTGTACAGCCTCATATTCCTGCTCTCCATCCTCTACGGCCCCATATTCCTGCTCTCCATCCTCTGTACAGCCCCATATTCCCGCACTCCATCCTCTACAGCCTCATATTCCTGCTCTCCATCCTCTGTACAGCCCCATATTCCTGCTCTCCATCCTCTACAGCCTCATATTCCTGCTCTCCATCCTCTACAGCCTCATATACCTGCTCTCCATCCTCTACAGCCCCATATTCCTGCTCTCCATCCTCTGTACAGCCCCATATTCCTGCTCTCCATCCTCTGTACAGCCCCATATTCCTGCTCTCCATCCTCTATACAGCCCCATATTCCTGCTCTCCATCCTCTGTACAGCCCCATATTCCTGCTCCCCATCCTCTACAGCCCCATATTCCTGCTCTCCAGCCTCTACAGCCCCATATTCCTGCTCTCCATCCTCTACAGCCCCATATTCCTGCTCTCCATCCTCTACAGCCCCATATTCCTGCTCTCCATCCTCTACAGCCTCATATTCCTGCTCTCCATCCTCTGTACAGCCCCATATTCCTGATCTCCATCCTCTACAGCCCCATATTCCTGCTCTCCATCCTCTACAGCCCCATATTCCTGCTCTCCATCCTCTACAGCCCCATATTCCCGCTCTCCATCCTCTACAGCCCCATATTCCTGCTCTCCATCCTCTACAGCCTCATATTCCTGCTCTCCATCCTCTACAGCCTCATATTCCTGCTCTCCATCCTCTACAGCCCCATATTCCTGCTCTCCATCCTCTGTACAGCCCCATATTCCTGCTCTCCATCCTCTACAGCCCCATATTCCTGCTCTCCATCCTCTACAGCCCCATATTCCTGCTCTCTATCCTCTGTACAGCCCCATATTCCTGCTCTCCATCCTCTATACAGCCCCATATTCCTGCTCTCCATCCTCTGTACAGCCCCATATTCCTGCTCCCCATCCTCTACAGCCCCATATTCCTGCTCTCCAGCCTCTACAGCCCCATATTCATGCTCTCCATCCTCTACAGCCCCATATTCCTGCTCTCCATCCTCTACAGCTCCATATTCCTGCTCTCCATCCTCTACAGCCTCATATTCCTGCTCTCCATCATCTGTACAGCCCCATATTCCTGATTTCCATCCTCTACAGCCCCATATTCCTGCTCTCCATCCTCTACAGCCCCATATTCCTGCTCTCCATCCTCTACAGCCCCATATTCCTGCTCTCCATCCTCTACAGCCTCATATTCTTGCTCTCCATCCTCTACAGCCTCATATTCCTGCTCTCCATCCTCTACAGCCCCATATTCCTGCTCTCCATCCTTTGTACAGCCCCATATTCCTGCTCTCCATCCTCTGTACAGCCCCATATTCCTGCTCTCCATCCTCTGTACAGCCCCATATTCCCCATCCTCTACAGCCCCATATTCCTGCTCTCCAGCCTCTTTACAGCCCCATATTCCTGCTCTCCATCCTCTACAGCCTCAAATTCCTGCTCTCCATCCTCTACAGCCCCATATTCCTGCTCTCCATCCTCTGTACAGCCCCATATTCCTGCTCTCCATCCTCTACAGCCTCATATTCCTGCTCTCCATCCTCTACAGCCTCATATTCCTGCTCTCCATCCTCTGTACAGCCCCATATTCCTGATCTCCATCCTCTACAGCCCCATATTCCTGCTCTCCATCCTCTACAGCCCCATATTCCTGCTCTCCATCCTCTGTACAGCCCCATATTCCTGCTCTCCATCCTCTGTACAGCCCCATATTCCTGCTCTCCATCCTCTGTACAGCCCCATATTCCTGCTCTCCATCCTCTATACAGCCCCATATTCCTGCTCTCCATCCTCTGTACAGCCCCATATTCCTGCTCCCCATCCTCTACAGCCCCATATTCCTGCTCTCCAGCCTCTACAGCCCCATATTCCTGCTCTATATCCTCTACAGCCCCATATTCCTGCTCTCCATCCTCTGTACAGCCCCATATTCCTGCTCTCCATCCTCTGTACAGCCCCATATTCCTGCTCTCCATCCTCTGTACAGCCCCATATTCCTGCTCTCCATCCTCTATACAGCCCCATATTCCTGCTCTCCATCCTCTGTACAGCCCCATATTCCTGCTCCCCATCCTCTACAGCCCCATATTCCTGCTCTCCAGCCTCTACAGCCCCATATTCCTGCTCTCCATCCTCTACAGCCCCATATTCCTGCTCTCCATCCTCTACAGCCCCATATTCCTGCTCTCCATCCTCTACAGCCTCATATTCCTGCTCTCCATCCTCTGTACAGCCCCATATTCCTGATCTCCATCCTCTACAGCCCCATATTCCTGCTCTCCATCCTCTACAGCCCCATATTCCTGCTCTCCATCCTCTACAGCCCCATATTCCTGCTCTCCATCCTCTACAGCCTCATATTCCTGCTCTCCATCCTCTACAGCCCCATATTCCTGCTCTCCATCCTCTGTACAGCCCCATATTCCTGCTCTCCATCCTCTATACAGCC